>NW_027252241.1:642680-964020 GCF_044704955.1 Pristiophorus japonicus
ACTGGAATATATTTTTGTTGAGCACTATGAAAGAGCTCCTTAAAAGTCTTCCACTGTTCCTCAATTGTGCCACCGTTTAGTCTGTGTTCCCAATCTACTTTAGCCAACTCTGCCCTCATCCCACTGTAGTTCCCTTTGTTTTAGCATTTGAGACGTTTGAGACACGACTTCCTCACCCTCAATCTGTATTACAAAATCAACCATACTGTGATCACTCATTCCGAGAGGATCTTTTACTAGGAGATCGTTTATTATTCCTGTCTCATTACACAGGACCAGATCTAAGATAGCTTGCACCCTTGTAGGTTCTGTAACATACTGTTCTAAGAAACAATCCAGTATGCATTCTATGAATTCCTCTCAAGGCTACCCCGTGTGATTTGATTTGACCAATCGATATGTAGGTTAAAATCCCCCATGATTACTGCTGTTCCTTTTTCACATGCCTCCATTATTTCCTTGATTATTGTCCGCCTCACCGTGAAGTTATTATTTGGGGGCCTAAAACTACACCCATCAGTGACTTTTTCCCCTTACTATCTCTAATCTCCACTCACAATGATTCAACATTTTGTTCATTAGAACCAATATCATCTCTCACAACTGCCCTGATAACATCCTTTATGAACAGAGCTAACACACCTCCTTTCCTTTCTTGTCTATCTTTCCGAATTGTCAGATACCCCTGCATGTTTAATTCCCAGTCTTGGCCACCCTGTAACCACGTTTCTGTAATGGCCACCAAATCATACCCATTTGTAATGCTTTGTGCCGTCAACTCATTTACATTATTTCAAATGCTTCGTGCATTGTGGTAGAGATTTTTAATACTAGTTTTTAAACCATGATTTTTAGTTTTGACGCCTCCTGCTGCCCCTTTATATTCATACATATTGTCCCTTCTCATCACCTTGTGGTTTACACTTCCACCAGTGCTAATCTGCTTTGTTGCCTCCTGGCTTTTGCATTCTTTCTTGGGGTTCTGTTCATCTGAGCTCTCACCCACTAAACTAGCTCAGAGACCTCTCCTGGGTTCCCATCTCCCTGCCAAGCGAGTTTAAAGCCCTCCCAACTGTACTGTCAAAACCACCCGTGAGAACATTGGTCCCATCGCTCTAGAGGTGTATCCTGTCCCGACTTGTACAGGTCCCACCTTCCCCAGAAGCGGTCCCAATTGTTCAGGAAACTAAAGCCCTACCTCCTACACCAACGGGAGAGTCGAGAGCACCAGCTCCAAGTATCACAGGACGAGAGAGTGGAAAGCACCAGCTCCAACTGTCGCAGGATAGAGAGAGGAGAGCACCAGTTCAAACTATCACAGGACATTAATATAGAACATTAATCTCCAGCGCAGATATAGGGGTTATTAAGATCAGCAGAAACAAACAATAACTGCCAGAATGAATATGGTTCAGTGCCCCATGCAATCCCAGTAAATCCGGTTCTATTCACCAACGCAGTATTGCAATGGCGGCGTATTTACCCAATATGAAGCACGGGCAAGAAAATGCCGAACCCAGACTTCAGGAGTTCAGTGCGCAGGCGCGTGTCCTGGCTGGGTTTGGAGCATGCGCGGCGAATGTAGTGGTGAAGGAGAAATGGGGAACATGCCCTCCGCAGAAGCGCTCAATTTGAGCGGGTGGAGGGGAGCAATGGACCAGCGGGTGGCGCGGGAAGCTTCATAAACCAGCGATGCCCGCCGCCAGCCCGGAATAAAAACCGGAATATCGGCGGTTGCAGCTACGGGTCTTTTTTTCCGGTCACAGGCCCAGGCTAACGGCGGCCATCTTTGTGCAGGTAGCCGGGTTCAGCGCTCCGCCTTCTTGATTTGGTGAGTCGCACCGCGCATGCGCGGCCATCTTGGTTCAGGAACAAAGTGAGCGATGTCAGTGTCTGTTTCCAACCGGGTCCCAGTGGGTAAAGAATATTTCAAATATGTTATTCTCACTCTCCACACCTCGAATTTCTCACCATCTCCCCTAAAGGCGATGCTTAGTACCGACCATATGGTTTAAGTCCTACATAATTGTAACAGAGAAGGCCCAGAAATATTCACTCCTTGGGTTCGAATCCCCATGTTCAGTCCCAGGGTTAGAATCCCCATTTCATCATTATCATAGGCAGTCCCTCGGAATCGAGGAAGACTTGCTTCCACTCCTGAAGTGAGTTTATTGGCGGCTGCACAGTCGAATACGAGAGCCACAGATTCTGTCACAGGTGGGACAGATAGTCGTTGAGGGAAGGGGTGGGTGGGACTGGTTTGCCGCACACTCTTTCCGCTGCCTGCGGTTGATTTCTGCATGATTTCTGCATTGAGACTCGAGGTGCTCAGCGCCCTCCCGTAAGCACTTCCTCCACTTAGGGCGGTCTTTGGCCAGGGACTCCTCGGTGTCAGTGGGGATGTCGCACTTTATCAGGGAGGCTTTGAGGGTCTCCTTGTAACGTTTCCGCTGCCCACTTTTGGCTCGTTTACCATGAAAGACCTCCGCATAGAGCACTTGTTTCGGGAGTCTCATGTCTGGCATGCAAACTAATTTGCCTGCCCAGCGGAGCTGATCGAGTGTGGTCAGTGCTTCAATGTTGGGGATGTTATCCTAGACGAGCACGCTGATGTTGATGTGTCTGTCGTCCCAGGGGATTTGTAGGATCTTGCAGAGACATCGTTGGTGATATATCTCCAGCGACTTGAGGTGTCTACTGTACATAGTCCATGTCTTGAGCCATTCAGGATGGTGGGTATTACTACAGCCCTGTAGACCATGAGCTTGGTGGTAGCTTTGAAGGCCTGGTCTTTGAGCACTCTTTTCCTCCGCTGGTTGAAGGCTGCACTGCCGCACTGGAGGTGGTGTTGAATCTCCTCATCAATGTCGGCTTTTGTTGATAAGACACTCCCGAGGTATGGGAAATGCTCCATGTTGTCGAGGGCCATGCCATGGATCTTGATGACTGGGTGGCAGTGTTGTGCATCGAGTACAGGCTGGTGGATGATCTTTGTCTTATGGATATTTAGCGTAAGGCCCATGCTTTCGTGTTCCTCAGTAAATACATCAACTATATCCTGGAGTTCAGCCTCAGAATGTGCACAGACGCAGGCGTTGTCCACATACTGTAGCTCAACAACAGAGGTTGGGGTTATCTTGGACTTTGTATCAGAGGCGGCAAAGATTAAACAGCTTCCTGCTGGTTCTGTAGTTTTGTTCCACTTGTTGACTGTGAGTTAGAGCATGGCAGTGAGGAAGATTGAGAAGAGGATGGGAGCGATGACGCAGCCCTGTTTGACCCCGGTCCGGACGTG
Source organism: Pristiophorus japonicus (assembly GCF_044704955.1). NCBI lineage: Eukaryota > Metazoa > Chordata > Chondrichthyes > Pristiophoridae > Pristiophorus > Pristiophorus japonicus. Next base: position 645,976 of record NW_027252241.1, read on the forward strand.
GATTGGGTCTGTAATGGATCAGTTGGTAAGGATTATGGCCTGCATGTCATCGTGGAGCAGGCGAAGGATGTTGACAAATTTTTGAGGGCATCCGAAATGGAGGAGGATGCTCCATAGAGCCTCATGGTTTACAGTGCCAAATCCCTTTGGAAGGTTGAAACAGCCCATGTATCACAGTTGGCGCTGGTCCCTGCATTTTTCCTGCATCTGTCGCGCTGCAAAGATCATGTCCGACGTGCCCCGTGGGGCACTGTGATTCCAGGAGGAGCTCCTCAGCCACAGGGAGAAGACGGTTGAAAAGGACTCTGGCAAAAACTTTCCCAGTGGCTGATTAGCAGGGAGATTCCTCTGTAGTTGCTGCAGTTGGACATGCCCCCCTTTTTTAAAGATGGTCACGATCACTGCATCTCTGTGATCTCCCGTCATGCTCTCCTCCCTCCAGATGAGCGAGATGAGGTCATGTATCCATGCCAACAGCGAATCTCCGCCATGCATTAGCGTCTCAGTAGGGATTCCATCCGCTCCCTTAGCCTTGTTGTTCTTGAGCTGCCTTATGGCTTTTCCTACCTCGTGCAATGTTGGTGTTTCACTGAGGTGGTGGCGGATCGCATGCTGTGGGATGGAGTCGAGAACACTCGAGTCAAAGTCAGAATCTCGATTGAGGAGATCTTCGAAGTGCTCCTTCCAGCGGGCCTCGACAACCTCGGTGTACTTGATGAGTGTTTCCCCATTCTTGGCCAGCAGTGGGGTGGGGCCTTGGGAGTTTGAACCATAGGTGGCCTTGACTGATATGAAGAATCCTCGCACATCATGGCTGTTGGCCAGTTATTGTATCTCCTGTGCTTTCTCCATCCACCATCTCTTCTTTAGGTCTCAGGTTTTTTGTTGGATCTCAGCTTTGAGCCGCCTGTAATGTTGCTTTGCTGCTCCTGAGTTGGGTTGTTGCTTGAGGCTCAGAAATATTAATTCTTGGATCACCTGATAATTCTCATCAAAGCAGTCCTGTGTGTTCTGGTTGAATGACCAAGTGTCTCTTCACAGGCACTGGTTATGGAGGACTGGAGGGCAGACAAAGCGCTGTGGGCATTCAGCATCTCCGCGTCATCAAGACACGACAGGTTAGCTCTGAAGCGTTGGCTGTATAGGGCTCTCTTAGCTGGGTCTTTAAGTGCCCCGGCATTGACTTTCTTGTGGCACTGCTTCTGCTGTCTCCTCCGCTTTGGGGCTATGTTAAAGTCGATGATGAGTCAGGCAGTCGTCCGTCCAGCAGTCGTCAGCTCCTGTCATGGCGCGGGTGATGCGCACACCCTCACGATCCCTGGCTCGGACGATGACATAGTCGAGCAGGTGCCAGTGTTTGGAGCGAAGGTGTTGCCACGATGCCTTGTATTTGTCCCTCTGGTGGAACAAGGTGTTGGTGATGAGAAGTTCATGTTCTTGATATTTTGTCAGGATTAGGGTACGACTGGAGTTGGCTTTCCCTACCCCCTCACTGCCAATCACACCTCCCCAGAGGACTGTGTCTTTGTCGACCCTGGCGTTGAAGTCACCTAAGAGGATCAGTTTGTCACCTGCAGGGACGCAGGACAGGGATGTTTCGAGGTTGGAATAAAAACCCTCTTTGGTCTACTCTATTGAATCGACTGTTGGGGCATACACACCGATGACTGTTGCGCATTGGTTCCGGAATAGAAAATAGGTGCAGGAGCAGGCCATTCAGCCCTTCTAGCCTGCACCGCCATTCAATGAGTTCATGGCTGAACATGAAACTTCAGTACCCCCTTCCTGCTTTCTCGCCATAACCCTTGATCCCCCGAGTAGTAAGGACTTCATCTAACTCCCTTTTGAATATATTTAGTTAATTGACCTCAACTACTTTCTGTGGTAGAGAATTCCACAGGTTCACCACTCTCTGGGTGAAGAAGTTTGGGTGAGTTGAAGAGTCAAGAGGCGTTCGTTAACCCCACAGGGGGTGTCTTTGCGGCTGTCGACCAGCTCATTTTGATGGCGAAGCCGACTTTATGAAGGTGGAGTTCTTCCTCTCTTTTCTTTTCCAGAAAAAGGTGTAACCTCCATCTTGTTCCTTGAGCTGGCCTTCCCCTGCCTGCCGGATCTCGCTTAGGGTGGCGATGTCGATGTCAAAGCTTCTAAGTTCCCGGGCAATTATGGTGGTGTGGCATTCTGGCCTGTTGCTGTTGGAGTTGTCCAATGGGACTCCTGTCGTTTCAGGTCCCGGACTTCATGTTAACAGAGTGGAAGATGCCTGTGTGTGAGTTCATTAACGTGGGGTGGCTTAGCTGAGCAAGGTCTGGGTGCAGTGGCAAGGGAACCAAGACGACTGGAGACCAGGCACTTCTGTATGAGCCTAATTGCCGAAGGCGAAATGTTGGCTGCAAGCTCGGTGCTGAGTAGCACCCTTGTTGGTAAGTGGTCCGAGGCTTGGTTGGGGGCAGGCATTAGGAAGTCAGTTGTCCGCTGGAGTTCCAAGTGGGAGGTCAGCAAGTTGTAGGAGGATGAAAGAATCATAGCCAGGCCACCAGTGGGGAAGGGGAGGTCCAGCCATCGATGAGGAGAGACATGTCGGCCCACTGCTGGAGGGATGAAAACCCGCCGCTGGAGGGATGTAGGCCCGCCGCAGGAGGGGCCGGGTGATGTCACGGTCGCCAGGTCGGAGGCACACCTGCTTGCTGGGCGTCGTCGTGAGTAACCTGGTTTCAAAATGGCTGAAAATGATGCTAATAAAACACACCAAACTATTTTCTATTTAGATTGGGGTACAGTATTCAATTGCTTAATAAAACATTTTTAAAATAAAATTATTTTAAACGTTCCTCCACGTTGTTTAAAAGTTTCTTCAGAAGTTTTAAAAGTTTCTCCCGGAGTTTTAAAAAAGGTTTTCCAAGTTATTTAAAATTTTCTCCAGAGGTTTCAAAAATTTCCCCAAGTTGTTTAAAAGTTTCTCTTGAAGTTTTAAAAATTTTCACAAGTTGATTAAAAGTTTAAAATGAAAGTCAGTAGTAAGCTACCTGACCTTCATAGTGTTCCATGGTGCTGCCATCCCTCTGCAGCTGCATAAAGCCCTGGCTAGACCACACCTGGAGCACTGCGGGGAAGTAGAGGCTCAGTCATCTCTGAAGGGGGCCCAAATGCCTGGACGCCATGTACATTCCCAGTGTTAGAATCCCCATGTACAATGCCAGCGTTAGAATCCCCATTTACAGTCCCATAGTTAGATTCCCCATGTACTCTCCTAGGGTTAGAATGCCCACATACTCGCTCAGGGATAAAATCCCCATGTACAGTCCCAGGGTTAGAATCCCCATTTACAGTGCCTGGGCTAGAACCCCCATGTATGGTCCCAGGGTTAGAATCCCCATGTATTCTCCCAATGTTAGAATGCCCAAGTACTCTCCCAGGGTTCGAATCCCCATGTGCAGTCCCAGGATTGGAATCCCAATGTACAGTCTCGGGTTTGGAATCCTGTGACTACACAGATGAAGAGAAAAATTGAGGCCTTGAATCTGAGTTGGGGAAAAATCATAGAAACATGATTAAATTTCTATCCTAAACTATTTGAAATCAAATCAAATGAATTGTTGCAATTAACACATTACTTTCATGCCAAATGGGAAACAAGTGAAGTGTGGGCTGTGCAGGACTGTTTGCGCCCGGTTACACGGCATGTCCCTGGCTCTCCACTGTAAATGCACTTCTTTAGGTTCACAGTCTCATTGACACATCCAACTGACTAGATGGACCACGCCCTTTAAAGCACATCAGAGAAATATCAGCATTTGATGTTTAATTTGCTAAACCTTTATAAAACACTGGTTAGGCCTCAGCTGGAGAATTGTGTTCAAGTTTGGGCTCCAAACTTTCATAATGATGGCAAGCTTTTAGAGAAGGTGCAGAAGGAATGGTGCCAGGGAGATGGGACTTCCGTGATGTGGAGAGCCTGGTGAAGTTTTCTCCAGAGAGCAGGAAAGGGTAAAAGTAGATTTGATGGAGATGTACAAAATTATGAACGATTTAGATAGAGTAAATATGGAGAAAGTGTTTCCAGTGGCATGAGGGAAAGTAACCAGAGGAGCCAAACTTCCGATGATTGGCAAAATAACGAGAGGTGAGATGTGGGATCATTTGTTACTCAGCAAATTGTTCCAATCCAGATTGAACGGTCTGAAAGGGTGGTGGAAGCAGATTGAATTATAACTTTTAAAAGGGAATTGGATAAATACTTGCTGGGAAAAATATATCTAGTAATGGGTAAAGAGCAGAGGAGTGAGACTCATTGAACAGCTCCACCAAAGAGCCGGCACAGACAGGATGGGCTGCATGGCCTCCTGTGCCGTACTCTCTGTGACAATGGCAGATGATCTTACCCAGAGTGCTCCGCCTGGCAGAATACACCCTATCTCCATCAGCAGGGTGGCAACGTGGGTAGGCCTGGTCCCTGGAGAGCCGGGGACTGATTGGAGCGAGCATGGCATCAGCATCACCAAGTGTGGCTCTCAGGCGCCAGGCAACACCGAGTGTGACTCTCAGTCCCGGGCAGCACCGATTGTGGCTCCCAGGCCTCATGCAACAGGCCCCATGCATCATAGAGTGCGGCTCTCAGGCCCCGGTCAACACGGAGAGTGGCTCTCAGGCCCCGGGCAACACCGATTGCGGCTCTCAGCCTGCGTATCAAAGCCTCCGGGCCCGGCACCAGCAAACCCCAGGGGCAGTGCCTCCCCCACACCATGAAATACAGCATGCCCAGCAATTCCAAGCCGCTCCGTATCAGGGTGGGTGCTGGATGCGGAAGTCACTCCCTGTCCTCCTGTACAGTATAGTATTAGACAGTCCCTTGAATCGAGGATGACCCACTTCCACACCAAAAAGGGATGAGTTCACAGATGTTTCAATATGAGACTTGATATTCCAGGTCCCGAACTACATATTGAAGGGTGGGAGATGCCTGTGCGTGGATTCTTTTAATGCGTGTGTCCGTTGCATACCAGCCACCACACGGGCTGGACAGAGTGAGGTCTTGGTCCAGTGGCAAAGGTTAACCAAGACGACTGGAGACCAAGTTCCGCTGCGGAGACCTGGTGCACATACTCCTACTGCCCATACATCGCAGTGTGGTCTGGCCCATGCTGTCCCTGGGCCCTTGCCTATCCCGGGCCCCGAACTCGCGCCTCTTGTTGCCCCAATCTCTCCGCCCCAAACTCTTGTCTCTTGTGGGGCCCAATCTATCCGCCCCGAACTCTCGCCTTTCGTGGGCCCCAATCTCTTCCCCCCCTGAACTCTCGCCTCTCGTGGGGCCCAATCTCACCGCCCAGAACGCTCGCCGCTTGTGGGCCCCAATCTCACCGCTCCGATTCCTCACCTCTCCTGGGCCCCAATCTCTCCGCCCTGAACTCTCATCTCTCCTTGGCCCCAATCTCTCCTCCCCGAACACTCACCTCTCCTTGGCCCCAATCCCTCCATTTCGAACACTCACCTCTCCTTGGCCCCAATCTCTCCATTTCGAACTCTTCCCTCTCCTTGGCCCGAATCTCTCAGCCCCCAACTCTCGCCTCTTGTGGGCCACAATCTCTCAGCCCCGATCTCCCGGCGCTACTCCACCCCGACCTCACCACTCCTCTGCTGCTTGCCGCACCACCTGCTGTACATGGGCCATTCTGATGATCCTGTCCATGCTCCAATCGCTGACCTGGATTCCGGTACAAAGCCAAATCTAGAATCTCAAGTCTACAAATCGAGGGCAATTTAGAATAAATCGCCTCTCAACTATGCTGCAAATGTTAGAAAGACGCTTTGGATACCTGACCTCCTGTGTGGGTCTGTTTGTTGCATCTGTTTGAGCTGGAGTGGAGATGGAGGAGAAGCTGCTGGGTTTCACCCCCAATATTTCTGTGCCCAGTGGGACCAACAATTCCCCATGTGGGGCTCTCAATGGAGGCGGGTTCCCTTTCCTGAAGGACATTAATGAACCAGTTAGGTTTTCCCACAAACTGCAGCTTTCATGGTTACTATTTCTAGTGCTGGTGCCAGAAATTACCAAGTTCATGAAGCTCAATTTCTAAAAGTGCCTTTGTGTTTTTGTGGGATCTCTCTCATCCACCCTTTTTCTTGACTGAAATTTACTTTACAGGGTATTAAAAGGGGAGGATTTATCGACCGGAGGCTCAAACATCACATTAACATCTGACGAAGTCACTCGATTCATCGGGAATGGAATATCATCCAGCAACTATGGATGCAAAAAGCACTGTTCATAGCGGGGAGAAAGTGTACACATGCTCTGTGTGTGGACAAGGCTTCAGCCGATCATCCAACCTGGAGAGACACAAGCGCAGTCACACTGGGGAGAAACTGTGTAAATGTGGGGACTGTGGGAAACGTTTCAACTACCCATCCCAGCTAGAAACACACCAGCGAGTTCACACTGGGGAGAGGCCATTCACCTGCTCTGAGTGTCAGGAGGGATTCACTCAGTCATCCAACCTGCTGATACATCAGCGAATTCACAATGGGGAGAGGCCGTTCACCTGTTCCGTGTGTGGGAAGGGATTCACTCAGTCATCCGCCCTGCTGACACACCAGCGAATTCACACTGGGGAGAGGCCGTTCAGCTGCTCTGAGTGTGGGAAGGGATTCAATGAGTCATCCAACCTGCTGGCGCACCTGCGAATTCACACCGGGGAGAGGCCGTTCACCTGCTATGAGTGCGGGAAGGGATTCATTCAGTCATCGCACCTGTTGAGGCACGAGCGAGTTCACACTGGGGAGAGGCCATTCACCTGCTCTGAGTGTGGGAAGGGATTCACTCGGTCATCCCATCTGTTGAGGCACCAGCGAATTCACACTGGGGAGAGGCCATTCACTTGCTCTGAATGTGGGAAGGGATTCACTCAGTCATCCCACCTGTTGAGGCACCAGCGAGTTCACAAATTTTTGTAGAGGTTGGATTATGCTGTTATTGCTGCTGTTAATCACAACCCGACTGAACCATGTTCATTCTGACAATTGGGGTTTGTTTCCGCTGATGAAAACTCCTTTAACTGGACAGGAGTTTAATATTCGAGATATAGACAAATAAATTCGTGTTGCTTTCAACACATTGCTGCAGGCTTTTCTCTTTCCCACCCGAGTGTTTAGCATCACCTGGCTGGAGCTCAGAGAGGACAATCTGGGGGGAGGATCATATGCGTGAAGAACTTCAGCATGGACACAGTCCTTCAGGGTCATACTGAGAGCGGCAAATGCACTTTGTTCTTTCTCATCTCTCTTCACTGACAGCAACCCGTGCGGGTAAATCTTGACAGTGTAAGGTGCGGATGATATCCACGCAAGGGTGCTAAAAGAGATGGGATGGGTGCTCTGCCAGCCTCTTGCCCATATCGCCAACAGCTCAGTAGATTCATGGGTTGTTCCCTGAGATTGGAAGGTAGCACATGTAGTTCCCATTTTTCAATTGTGCACAAGTCAGAGCTCGGGAACTGAAGGTCCATCAACGTGACCTCGATCACTGGGAAGGTGCTTGAAGGGATCCAGAGAGATGCTGTTTTCCATCATGGAGAAAGTGAAGGGGCCATTAGACATACTGAACATGGATTCCGGAAAACAAGGTCACGTCTTACAAACTAGCTTGAGTTTGTAAAGAAATTGTTAGTTTGGTGGATGGGGGAATTCGGTTGACATTGTCTACCTCAGGGTGTCAAACTCATTTTCGAGGGTGGGCCTGATCCAATATCCTGGCACTTGGCATGGGACACATTCAGCAAAAGCCATTAAAATAGGAATAATTGAAGATAAACTACATCAGAATTTACATTTAGATTTTATTTACTGCCGCTGCTCCTGATCCCTGGCACCTCTTAGCTTGAGCATTCATGAACGAACCCTGCTCAAACCATAAGCACAAGGATATCGGTGCATGGTTCTGCCTGTGACCACAAGGCTGTGTCACTGCCACACACAGATACCGTTTCCTTGTTTCACATCTCCATGCAAACATCATCTCTTCACACATCCCCTTGCTACACAATTGCAGCAGACATGAGCAAGGATGTGAGGCTTATTAAAATAGATATTTCATTAAAGCAAAGTTACACTGGGAGAAATGTTCAGTTATTTTCCATTACAGGCAAAATTCCGGACAAACCAGCAGCACATTGGCACCTGAACAGTGTCTCATCGGCCTACAGGCTTTTATTAAATAGATTTTCTGCCTGGATATAAACTTAAACCAGCATTGCAGGCGTGATGCTCTATTCACACATTGAAAGTGAGAGAGATGCTGTGGGGCACACGCTAAGTCTAGCAGCTGAAAGTGATTGACAGACTGGGTTTTGTGTTTAGTGATCCCGGGCGTGTTACCAATACCAGCAAAGATGAAGCCCATGGAATAAAAGGGACAGTGGATACTGTCTCACTGTGAGCGAGTCAGAATGAGAAGCTTGAACAACAGCCGAATTTTCACAAATGGAGACCTCACCAGACCAAAGGACATTGGTGGTGTTTAATGGGCTGTTTCTGTCACTGGGCTACACGAGACTATTTGTGACAGAAGGAAAGCGGGTCACAGGAAACAACCAGTTTACCGGCCTGCCCAGGGCCCACTCTGACCCCCACCTTCTCTCTCTCACTATTGATGGACACTGCTGCAGTAATTCTGACCTTTCCTCTCTTGTCCCTCCTACACCCCTAATACACGGCCCGACACAATCTCCCTCCCACTACATCCTCACTTTGCTGGAATCCACACCAGTCTCCCCATCTGCTCCTTGTTCTCTCCCTGGATCCTGAAACTACAGAACTTACTTATCCCTCCTGAAGTCTTCAGGCTCTAAAACTGAAGCTTGATGACCCTCAGTCCTCACTCCTTGATTTACCTCCCCTTCTCTCCTCCTCTTTCCCCCTTGGTTGTGATCCACACTCTGGGCCTTGGGCCTTCCCCGGGGATTCTCAGTATGAACAGGGGGATGTGTGTTGAGACAGGATGTCCCAGCTCTCCACCTTTAAAGGGACAAGGAGAGGACCAGCTGGGCTGAATGGCCCTGCTTGATGACATCACTGCAGTGCCTAGCAACCACCCTCACTGAGCCCTGCTCATTATGGGCTGGGTTGAGCTCAATGCTGTTACAGGAAGGGAAACAGGAGCAGGATTCGAGCCATGTGAGCCCAGGTTTAATGGGGAGAGGTACAGGATCAATTTATACCTTATTGAGCGAGAAATGTCAGTGTCCCTGGCACTCTCTGTCCCTCAGTATCTGTGTCGGGGAGTGACCGATGGGTTCACTCTGTATCTGACCCGTGCTGTGCCCGACTGGAATATATTTGATGCTGACATGGGCTGCTCAGCTCGATGAGCACAACATTTAACCCAAAGATGATCAGATAAACCCATCAGCTTCTCCCCTGGACACAGGTCCTGAAGGACAGGGAGTGTCTCTATTAATTTGGCTGGTGTCCTTGATCATATTTAAACACCTCATCTCTTTTTAAAAATTTGTTCATGGGATGTGGGTGTCACCTCTCACCTCTCATTCTTCCAAACGCTGGAGAATATCGGCCTGGTCTACTCAATCTCTGATAGGACAATCCCCCCATCCCAGGAATCAGTCTGATGAATCTTCATTGCACTCCCTCTATAGCAAGTTTAACTTTCTTTAAAAGCACCTGAAGGTAACAATGATGTAATTTACTGTGTTCTGTAAGCAAGTGCCATTTTGTTTTATTTTTTCTGCACTGTATTGTGTTTAGTTAATAAAATATTGGTCCGAATTAAATTGGAGTTATTAAAATTAACTAAGCTTTGTTTTATTCAAGGTCAATAATGATAGCTTTACGAATAATTTCTGCTGTTTTAACGGATTTTTAATTCCGAAGGAAGTTTTCAAGTTCCAAACTTAAAAAAAAGAACCAAGTGTTGATTTAAAACAAACTTCTGTTTGTTCACTTGAGTAGTAACGAATTCAGTGTTCTGTTTATAATCAATTTACAAGTGGAGTATAGTCACAGATGGAGCACGTGTAACCAGGCACGGGTATCTCCACGCTAACGAACAAAGGAAAAAGCTTACATTTATAGACTGTTTTCTTATCAAACTGGAGCCGGCTTTGCCTAATATGGTAGTCTCTGGCTACTGCATAATCCAGACACACAAGTTTACATCAGCAACACATTTAGAAGCATTGCGGCCTGGTACGGTGATCATGAACCACTAATACTGGACTTTCCTAATCCAAACAATATTTCTAATCCATTCTGTTATGAATATCGTAGCTTGGTTGGTCGCAAAACACCAGCTGTTGCTAAGTGAAATCTGTCTCTCTCTCCCTAATAATAAAAACCACATTTTTCCCTCTATCGAATGAATGAACCATAAACAGCATTCAGAAGCTGAATTAACCAGGGTCCACATGTCAACCTGTCCCACAGGTTTTTTTATGGGTTACCTTACCTGTTGACAAAGTTTTTTATATCCTTCTTTGTCTTTACTAATCCTGGTTTTCTCTCAGCGTCCTTCCCTTTCCTTATATTTTCAATGTCCCTTATTGACTTCCTTACAGCATAATGCAATGACCAGAATCACTGAAGCTATTATCCCTGCTATCACCAATCCCAGCTGGAACAATTTAACTGGATGCTACTTTCCAGCATTCCTGATTCACAAGTCTCGGGATTGCCTGTTCTGTCTCTCTCTTCCTCTATATGATTTGCACTGTGTGTTTCTGGGATGTCCTAATTCGCTGAATTATGAGCATTAAAGCCATAAACAGGGAGAATATAGCGTCCTATATGTGGAATGACTCGAATGGCTTCATCCTCCAGAGGCAGTCTCATCTGCAGATAAGTTGCGTTATGATGATGTACCAGAACCAGCGTTTAGCACCGATACATGTGTTCCTCGGTGGAATCAAGCTAAAGTGATGTTCCAGTCTGGGGCATCGGGTTGAACCCACAGTCATATACGTGACAGTAGTAGTCACACAATACTGTCCTTTTCCTTTATACACGGTATTAGTTTGGCCTACGCCCCATTTATTTATTTCAATCTGCATTCTGGAGATTCTTTGTCGAGGGCGAACTCACAAGCTGGAACATCTACAAACCCATGTTGTCCCTTGCAGAGTACAACACTGCATATCTGGTGCTATCCAAGTTCCTCCCTTCTTAATCAGATATCTTGGCTATTCCTCATACTGTTCATGGATCGGACCGAGCTCAGTCTTCCACCCTTGCAAACGATTCTACCCTATACACCGTCCATGGTTTCGTTTCATTTCCATTTTTCCTCAGCAAAGGCAAGACCAGTCCCACTAGTCTAATATCTTCACTTCTTTCTCCTTCCCTAGGGTATAAAAATCCCAATTCCTATTGGCTGCATCACATCAAAGTCTATGACTTGGTTCCCCGAAACCATTTTCTCAGTTGTTCTTCATGAATAAACAAAGGGATTTGATTACTCTCTCTCTTGTCCAGTTCCTTCTGTACCACATTCATCATAAATGTCACAGAGGCTACGCATGATACCTCCAGTAAGCTACATCGTGTTCCATTCACTTTCTATATCTATTCTGTTTACTCCTGCTAACCTTGCTGTGTCTCTTATTCTGAGCTATCCTGTCAGCTCTCACTTTCCTTGCGATTTAAACTAATTCTCCTTGTGTTCCCCATCTTTCTCATCCCTTGGTTCCTGTTTTCTATTCTTTACTAACACATCCTTTATTAATTCTCTTACCATTTTGTCTATTAATTGTGAATATCTCCCTTCACATAATCTAGTTGATAGATTCAAGCTCATGTTTAAAACTTTTGATTTCAATTGACAATTTAAAAACACACATTGTTATATAATACATTTCATGATTCAGTTACTTCTAGTCCATTAAATGTGGGTTATTTTACTGGATGGGACAGGTCGAGTTCTTTTTGTGAGGTGGGATGTCATTTTATTTAAGTCCCACATATGGTGATCACTATCAGCATTTGTACTTGGCAAACGAATAGTTAACATTACTGATCAACATATGACATTTCTTACTTTAAAATAACCTGCCGTCATTACCTTTTAAGATTGTATTGAAGTATTTTATAATGGTCTTGAATTACTTATTGTCCTGGAGTGATACTAACTCTTTAAGTGAACACTATTAATTTAGTGTTTGGGGTCAGGATGTGTCCCAATCCACCTGGTTCAGGGGAGACTTCCTGGTCTCCCAATCTTCCCAAGGAGCACGCTTTAGGGTTCTTTCTCTATTACCACCAAAATTATGTTTTTGAGGGTCTATACCTCGGTTTATCACGGATTCCAAAACTAACCCTTTTGAGGTCCTCTGCTTCCTTCTGGAGATCGCCTCTCACTTGGATCCATGTTTTGTTATGGAGCCTGTAAGGTCTGGCCTCCTTATCTCCCACCTTCAGCTTGTAGCTGATCTGTACACAGCCATGGCCACCTTGTCCAGACACAGACAGGCTGACTTTTTTTGTTTTTAGCCCCTCTACAAGCTTTCTTTGTTCAGTACTTAGTGGAGGCTTGAAACTGATAACCATTCTAGCTGTAAGGAAATCCTAATTTGATCAGCATTCTCGCTCCTGTTAATTCTAATGCCTCTGACAGGTAGCAGGGTGTTTAACTCCATCCTGATTATTTCAAAGTCGGTTTCTCTATGGAGAATGTTTCACGACCTTGACGGTTTAAAAAGTTCTCTCACTCTCCTGAGCCACATTAGCCATTTCATGTTGTGCTGTTGTCGATAACTGAGCATGCCTGAGACTCGTTCACACACACGCAGCGGTATCCCAGTATCATGCCACATGTGACATCTGATCCAAGCCATTTGAGATGATCGTATCAAAAGATCGTGGGGTGTCTGAAGATCTTTGCTCATCTCCCTCTGCACGGTCCCGATGTCTCGGGTATTGGCCAGGCGATCAAATTCAGTTTTCTTATTGTTCAGTGTAGGCAATGATACAAACATCTCAGAGAAATCTTAGCAATTTCCGACTCTTCCCTGACTTTAACAAGAATTTACATGAACACCAGATTGTACCCAGGTGATTTATGACAATTCTCCCAGGAACAATGAGTTAAGAAACATTTCTATTTGGATGTGTAACTTTCCTGTTTTCCTCTTATATCCTCACTCATTTCCTCTCATTACATTTTATACAGTGTTCACCATTTCATTCATGAGCACGGAGGAACTTTATTGTCTATTACAATATTATCCTACTGTCTTTAAACATCGATCAAACATTCCCACTTGCTCCAAGTTTTGACCCAGTTTCTTTGTTTAATTTTATTTTACCGAACCTCTCCTTAGACCTTTTGTTCTTCAAAGTATGCCAGAGAGCAATTCAGTCGACAAGAGGAAGGATGTGAGTTACCTTTAGCATAACAGTCGCCCCCAAAAACTTATTTCTGAATACATAGTTTGGACAGAACCAAAGAGACGGGACTTTTTAAAAAAAAAATTAATTATCTCAATTTTGAGCTAAATTTTCCTTCCCATGTGTTTGACCAGCGACGCTTAGCAATATATATATATATATATATATAAAATCAGTCTTAATTTCACAAACAAATTATGCCCAGACTTTGTCATTTTACAAAGAAGACAAAAGTAACAATTGCGTTTGGATGCAAGTCATTTATCTTCCCCTTCGAGCAGTGTGACTTGGACAATAGGATTACATCGGATATACAGCACAGAAACAGGCCATTCGGCCCAACCAGTCCATGCCGGCGTTTATGCTCCACTCGAGCCTCCTCCCTTCTTTCCTCATCTAACTATATCCACATAACCCTCTATTCCCTTCTCCCTCATATACTTGTCTAGCCTCCCCTTAAATGCATTGATACCATTCGCTTCAACCACTCCCTGTGGCAGTGAGTTCCACATTTTCACCACTCTCTGGGTAGAGGTTTCTTCTGAATTCCCTATTTGATTTCTTGGTGACTATCTTATGTTGATGGCCTCTAATTATGCTGGTCCCCACAAGTGGAAACACTGTATCTAATCTGACAAAACCTTTCATAATTTTAAAGACATTAGGTCACCCCTCAGCCTTCTTTTTTCAAGGGAAGAGAGACCTGGCCTGTCCATCCTTTCCCGATAGGTATACGATCGCCTTTCTGGTATCATCCTTGTAAATCTTCTCTGCACCCTCTCCAGTGCCTCCATATCCTTTTTGTAATATGGTGACCAGAATTGCACACACAAAGTCTAACCAAGGTTCGATACAAGTTTAGCATAACTTCATCACTTTTCCATTCTATAACAATTCAATTCTATAACAATCGATCCCAATAATTTAACTCAATACTTTAAATTCTTAATTCCAACTTTGTCAGCATGCTGCGACATTCGATGTCTGCAGATAACTGGAGATAATTTTGTTTTAATTGCTGGATCTTTTGCTATGCCATCAACCTCTTATCCAACTGGAACTGGCATTGCCTGATATGGTCGTCTTTTGCTACGGCATAGTCCAGAGACTCAAGTCTGCATTTTCTTCCAACATACATCAACAACGTTAGAAGCACGTAAAACACTGGTCTTCCTGTGGCAATCGCAAACCACTAGTCTCTGAATTTTTCTTATTCTAACAGAATGTTTAGATTAGAAATATTCTATGATGAAAATATCCATGGCCAGTTGGTTGGAAACACCAACTGCTGCTCAGTGAAATCTCTCTCTAATGATAACAACCACATTTTCCCCGATATGGAATGAACTAAACATGAACACCTTTTAGAAGCTGAATTAACCGAGTTCCCGATGCCAACACCCCTCTCATCTTCCATTCATTTCAATTGAAAGGAAAAAAGCAGATTGCATCGGTTGGGATTTGAAAGATATTTACAACAGATGCTAGATATTCTTAGAGTTAGCATTGATCTATATTCTGTCTACTCGAGGAGTTTGATAACAGACTTTCTCCTGTGAATGCAGAGCTGGAATATTGGGCCGGGATGTATTTACTTGTTCATCTTGTTGACTCGAAAATGTTGCCAATGATTTGGCGTGACCTGTATTTTCTTAAATACATTTCCTGAGTGGATTCAAATTTAAATTGAACCCAGGTTTGCAGGCGTGATGCTCCATTCACACATCGAAGGTGAGAGAGATGCTGTGGGGCACACGCTAAGTCCAGTATCTGAAAGTGATTCACAGACTGGGTTTTGTGTTCAGTGATCCCAGGCATGTTACTGACACCTTCCCACAATACCAAGGCTAGGAGAGGCACTCTGGAAGGTAAGGGGAACTGGCACTTGTCCACGAGAGTAACCAAAGGTATGAGAACTGAAATAATCCAGAGTTGGAAAGGAGAAAAGGCCCCAAAATGGTGGAGTCAGTAACAGGACATCAATTAGTCTCCTCTTATCTTGGAACATTAAATATCGACACACTCTGTTATTGAAACATCGCAATATTATATTCCAGCCCAGTTATAGGGGTTATCATCAGAAACAAACTTCAACTGTCAGAATGGACACGATTCAGTCGGGATGTGATAAACAGCAGCAATGATAGCAGAATCCAACCACTGCAGTCACTTGTGAACTCGCTGGTGTGTCAGCAGGTTGGATGACCGAGCGAATCGCTTCCTACATTCAGAACAGGTGAACGGCCTCTCCCCAGTGTGAACTCGCTGGTGTGTCAGCAGGTCGGATGACTGAGTGAATCCTTTCCCACACTCCGAGCAGGTGAACGGCCTCTCCCCGGTGCGAACTCGCTGGTGTGCCAGCAGGTGGGATGACACAGTGAATCGCTTCCCACACTCAGAGCAGGTGAATGGCCTCTCCCCAGTGTGAACTCGCTGGTGTGTCAGCAGGTTGGATGACTGAGTGAATCGCTTCCCACACACGGAGCAGGTGAACGGCCTCTCCCCAGTGTGACTGTGTTGATGAATTTTCAGCTTAGACGGGTAGCTGAATCCCTTCCCACTGTCCCCACATTTCCACGGTTTCTCCGTGGTGCGGGTGTGTATCCGTCTCTCCAGGTTGGATGATCAGTTGAAGCCTCCTCCACACACAACACGTTTACAGTTTCTCCCCACTGTGAATGGTGCGATGGTTTTTCAGGCTGTGTAACTGGTTAAAGCTCTTTCCACAATCAGTGCACTGAAACACTCTCACTCGGGTGTGTGGGTCTCTGCTTTCACAGTCACACTGATGTTTGTAATCTTTCCCCATAGTCAGAATAAACAAACATTTCTCCTTCCACATTCAAAGGCCGATGATATTCCAGTCCTGATGAATCGAATTACTCTATCAGATCTTGACGTGACGTTTAGTTTGAGTTTCCCTCCTTCAAATCCTCCCCTTCTCACACCCTGCAAAAGGAGTTTACAAAAGTCATCACTGTAAGTACAGGATCGAAATTCAGAAGAGACAATTCTAGTTTCTATGGAACATTCTTTCCTTCTGCTGTGTGGTTTTAAGTATTGACTTAATAAAAATAATAAAGAGGGAGAAGATAGACTGAGAGTAAACTGGCAAGAAATATAAATACATTCAGAGCTTCTACAGATATATAAAAAGGAAGAGATAGCTAAAATAAACGTTGGTCCCTTAGAGGATGAGACGGGAAATTAATAATGAGAAACAGGGAAATGGCAGAGACTTTAAACAAATATTTTGTGTGGTCTTCACGGTGGAAGACACTAAAAGCATCCCAATAATAATAGATAATCAAGGGGTCACAGGGAGCGAGGAACTTAAAACAATCACTATCACTGGAGAAAAAGTACTGGACAAACTATTGGGACTAAAGGTGGACGTCCCCTGGACCTGATGGCCTGCATCCTGGGGTCTTAAAAGAAGTGGCTGCAGAGAAAGTGGATGGATTGGTTGTAATCTCCCAAAATTCCCTGCATTCTGGCAAGGTCCCAGTGGATTGGAAAAACTCAAATGCAACACCCCTATTCAACAATGGAGGGAGGGAGAGAGAAAGCAGGAAACTATAGAGCAGTTAGCCTAACATCTATCATTGGGAAAATGCTGGAGGCCATTATTAAGGAAATAGTAGCAGGACATTATGAAAATCATAATAGTCAAGCAGAGACGGCATGGTTTTATGAAAGGGAAATCACGTTTGACAAACTTGCTGGAGTTCTTTGAGGATGTAACGAGCAGGGTGGATGAAGAGGAACCAGTAGCAGTTGTTTATTTACATTTCCAGAAGGCATTCTATAAGGTGCCAGATAAAAGGTTACTGCACAATATAAGAGCTCACAGGATTTGAGGTAATATATTCGCATAGATGTAGGATTGGCTAACTAACAGAAAACAGAGATTCAGGATAAATGGGTCATTTTCAGGATGGCAAACAGTAACTAGTGGGGTGCCACAGGGATCAGTGCTAGGGCCTCTACTATTTACAATCTATATTAATGACTTGGATGAAGGGACGGAGTGCACTGCGGCCAAATATGCTGCTGATACAAAGATAGGTGGTAAAAAAGTTATGAGGAGGACACAAAGAATCAGCAAAGGGTTACAGACAGTCTCAGTGAGTGGGCCAAAATTTGGCAGATGGAGTACAATGAGGGAAAATGTGAGGTTATGCACTTTGGTAGGAAGAATAAAAAAGCAAATTATTATTTAAATGGCGATTACAAAATGCTGCGGTACAGAGGGATCTGGGGGTCCTTGTGCATGAAACACAAAAAGTTAGCATGCAGGTACAGCAAGTAATCAGGAAGGCAAATGCAATGTTGGCCTTTATTGAAGGGGAATGGAGTATAAAAATAGAGAAGTCTTGCTACAACTGTACAGGGTGTTCGTGAGACCACACCTGGAGTACTGCGTACAATTTTGGTCTCCTTATTTAAGGAGGGCTACACTTGCATTGGAGGCAGTTCAAAGAAGGTTCACGAGGTTGATTCCTGAGATGAAGGGGTTGTCTTATGAAGTAAGCTTGAGCAGGTAAGGCCTGTACTCATTGGAGTTTCGAAGAATAAGAGGTGATCTTATTGAAATGTGTAAGATTCTGAGTGGGCTTGACAGGGTAGAAACAGAGAGGATGTTTGCCCTCGTGGGGGAATCGAGAACTAGGGTGCATAGTTTCAGAATAAGGGGTCGGCCATTTAAAACGGAGATGCGGAGGAATTTCTTCTCTGAGGGTGGTGAATCTTTGGAATTCTCTACCCCAGAGAGCTGTGGAGGCTGATTCAGTCAATATATTTAAAGGGGAGATAGACAGATTTTTGAATTATAGGGGAGTCAAGAGTTATGGGGAGCAGGCAAAAAAGTGGAGTTGAGGTTCAAGATCAGATCAGCCATGATTTTATTGAATGACAGAGCAGGCTTGAGGGATCAAATGGCCTACTCCTGCTCCTATTTCTTATTGTTAATCTGTGAACCTTGACCTGAACGTTCCAAAATGTTACTAATTTTGAGGAATAGAAAAAATATCTCAGCGTTGATAAATGCATCATCTAACATCTCAAACTGAGCTAACCTGCTCTAACTATGTCAGTATTTGTGTCAGCTGTGACTCAGCGGGTAACACACTTGCCTCTGGGTCACAAGGTTGTGGGTTCACGTCGCACTCCAGAGACATAAACACAAAACTCTCGGCTGATGCTCCAGTGCAGTGCTGAGGGACTGCTGTACTGTTGGAGGTGCTGTCTTTTGGATAAGATGTTAAACCGAGGCCCCGTCTGCTCCCTCAGGTGGATGTAAAAGGTCCCATTGCACTATTTCAGGCAGAACAGGGGAGTTATCCCCGATGTCCTGGCCAATATTTTCCCTTAACATCAGTAAAGCAGATTATTTGGTCATTATCACATTGTAAATTGGTTGCTGCGTTTCCTACATTATGATGGAGACTACACTTCAAAAATAACTTAATTGACTGTAAAGTGCTTTGGGGCATCTGGTGGTGGTGAAAGGTGCAAAATAAATGCAAGTGTTTTTATTTTCTATGTGTCTTTTATTACTCTACCTTCTCCAATTGTGCCTCCTTTTGTCTGCTGTCACTTCCCCACCTACTCTTCCCCACCCAACTTTGCAGTTCATTTCTTGTGTACATGGTCTCTCTCTCTCCTTTCCCTCACTCTATCGCTCCCTATAAGCTGTCCATCTGCCATATCTCCCAGTTCTGATCAAATGCTCTCCCTGACCCATCACCATTTCTCCTTCCTTTATAGACAACAACAACTTTCATTTATATAGCGCCTTTAAGAACATAAGAGTTATGAGTAGGAGTAGGCCATACGGCCCCTCGAGCCTGTTCCACCATTCAATAACATCATGACTGATCATCAACCTCAACTCCACTTTCCCGCCCGATCTACATATCCCTTGATGCCACAAAACGCCAAAAATGTATCTATCTCAGCCTTGAAATAACACTGTAAAATGGCCCCTGGTGCTTCACAGGAGCATTATCAGATAGAATTTGACTCCGAGGGTCAAAGAGACACATTTTAAAGAGGGTTAAAAAGGAAAAGAGTGGCTCAAGTAAATGTTGGTCCCCTGGAGGATGAGACTGGGGAATTAATAATGGAGAACAGGGAAATGGCAGAGATGTTGAACAAATATTTTGTATCGGTCTTCACGGTAGACACTAAAAACATCCCAATAGTGGATAATCAAGGGGTGATACGTAGGGAGGAACTTAATACAATCACTATCAGTAATGAAGTGGTACTAGGTAAAATAATGGGACTAAAGACGGACAAGTGTCCTGGACCTGATGCCTTACATCCTAGGGTCTTAAGAGAAATGGCTGCAGAGTGGATGCATTGTTTGTAATCTCCCAAAATTCCCTGGATTCTGGGGCGGTTCCAACAGATTGGAAAACCACAAATGTAACGCCCCTATTTAAAAAAGGAGGAAAACAAAAAGCAGGAAACTATAGACCAGTTACCCTAACATCTGTCGTTGGGAAAATGTTGGAGTCCATTATTAAGGAAGCAGTAATGGGACATTTGGAAAAGCATGATTCAATCAAGCAGAGTCAGCATGGTTTTATGAAAGGGAAATCAGGTTTGACAAATTTGCTGGAGTGCTTTGAGGATGTAATGAGCAGGATGGATAAGGGGGAACCAGTGGATGTGGTGTATTTGGATTTCCAGAAGGCATTCTATAAGTTGCCACATAAGAGATTACTGCATAAGATAAAAGCTCACTGGGTTGGGGGTAATATATTAGCATGGATAGAGGATTGACTAACTAACAGAGTCAGGGTAAATGGGTCTTTTTCCAGTTGGCAAACAGTGATTAGTGGGGTGCCGCAGGGATCGGTGCTGGGTCCTCAACTATTTACAGTCCATATTAATGATTTGGATGAAGGGACAGAGTGTAATGCAGCCAAGTTTGCTGATGATACAAAGATGGATGGGAAAGCAAATTGTGAGGACACAAAAAATCTGCAAAGGCTCAGTGAGTGGGCAAAAATTTGGCAGATGGAGTATAATGTGGGAAACTGTGAAATTATCCACTTTTGGCTGAAATAATAGAAAAGCAAATTATAATTTAAATGAAGAAAAATTGCAAAGTGCTGAAGTACAGAGAGACCTGGGTGTCCTTGTGCCTGGAACACAAAAAGTTAGTATGTAGGTACAGCAAGTAATCAGGAAGGCAAATGGAATGTTGGCCTTTATTGCAAGGGGGATAGAGTATTAAAGCAGAGAAGTCCTGCTACACTTATACAGGGTATTGGTGAGGCCACACCTGGAGCACTGCGTACAGTTTTAGTCTCCTTATTTAAGGAGGGATATACTTGCATTGGAGGCTGTCAGAGAAGGTTCACTAGGTTGATTCCGGATATGAGGAGGTTGTCTTATGAAGATAGGTTGAATAGGTTGGGCCTATACTCATTGGAGTTCAGAAGAATAAGAGGTGATTTTATTGAAACATACAAGCTAATGAGGGGGCTCAATGAGGTGCATTCAGAGAGGATATTTGTACTCATAGGTGAAACTAAAAGTAAAGGACATAGTCTTAGAATAAGGGGCCGCCTATTTAGCACTGAGATGAGGAGAAATTTCTTCTTTCAGAGGGTTGTAAATCTGTGAAATTCTCTGCCCCAGAGAGCTGTAGAGGCTGGGTCACTGAATACATTTAAGGTGGAGATAGACAGATTTTTGAACGATAAGGGAGTAAAGGGTTATGGGGAAAGGGCAGGGAAGTGGAGCTGAGTCCATGATCAGATCAGCCATAATCTTATGGAATGGCGGATCAGGCTCGAGGGGCCAAATGGCCTAATCCTGCTCCTATTTCTTACGTTCTTAGGGTGTTCAAGGAGGAGGGAGGGAATTTTGGAGCTTAGGGCCTCGGCAGCTGAAGGCATGGCCACCAATGGTGGTGTGATAAAAACCAGGAATGTGCAGGAGGCCAGAAATCCTGGAGGCTTGTAGGGCTGGAGGACGTGACAGAGATAGGGAGGGGTGAGGCCACAGAGGGATTTGAAAACAAGGATGAGAATTTTAAAATTGAGGCTTCATGCCCAGTCACCATTTCTCCTTCCTTTACAGAAGCTCCCTGACCACTCTGCATTTCTCCTTCCTTTACAGACGCTCCCTGACCACTCCCCATTTCTCCTTCCTTTACAGACGCTCCCTGACCACTCTCCATTTCTCCTACCTTTACAGACGCTCCCTGACCACTCACCATTTCTGCTACATTTTTTGAAATATTTAAAGATTTTAATAAATCTTTGAAGGTCGCAGGACAGGTTAACAAAGCTGTTAATAAAGCGTAAAGGATCCTGGGCTTTATAAATCGAGGCACAGAGTACTAAAGCCTGGAAGTTATGCTAAAGCGATATAAAACACTTGCTCGACCCCAGCTGGAAGATTGGGTCCAATTCTGGGCACACTTCAGGAAGCAAACAAAGGCTTTGGAGAGGGGTCAGAAGACATTTACTGGAATGGTGCCAGGGATGAGGAACTTCATTTATGTGGAGACTGGAGAAGCTGGGATTGTTCTCCTTGGGGCAGAGAAGGCTCAGACGAGATTTGATAGAGATGTTAAAAATCATGAAGATGAGATAGAATGAATAGAGAAACTGTTTCTAACGGCTGATAACCAGAGGGCACAGATTTGAGGTGATTGGCAAAAAACAGAGGTCACATGAGGAAAACCATTTTCACACAAGGAGTTTTTATGATTTGGAATGCACTGCCTGACGGAGCGGTGGAGACAGAGTCAATAGTAGCCTTCAAAAGTGAATTGGACAAAGACTTGAAGCAGAATGATATTGCAGGGATTTGGGGAAAGAGCGGGGGAAGCGGGATAACCGGATTGCTCCCCGAAAGTATCGGCGCAGACTCGATGGGCCGAATGGCCCCCTTCTGTGCTGTAATATTCTGTGATTCTAGAAATCTTTACAGACGCTCCCTGCTCAGTCACCATTGCTCCTTCATTTACAGACGCTCCCTGGTCCATTACTATTTCTCGTTGATTTACAGACGCTCCCTGACAGTTTGAGGCAGACACAGCCCATTCACTGACCGCTCCTTCGGGCTGGAGCGGATCCAGGACCCGGCAGACAGGGGGAGAATGTTCCCCGGATAATGTCCCCCCCCCACGGTGTGGGGAGAATGTTCCCCGGTTAATATCCTCCCCCCCCGGTGTGGGGAGAATTTTCCCCGGTTTATATCACCCTCCCCCGGTGTGGGGAGAATGTTCCTCGGTTAATATCCCCCCCCCGGTGTGGGGAGAATGATCCACAGTTTATATCCCTCCCCCGCCCCCCGGTGTGGGGAGAATGTTCCCCGGTTTATATCCCTCCCCAGTGTGGGGAGAATATTCCCCGGTTTATATCCCTCCCCTCCCCCGGTGTGGGGAGAATGTTCCCTGGTTAATATTCCCCCCCCCCGGTGTGGGGAGAATTTACCCCGGTTTATATCCCCCCCCCGGTGTGGGGAGAATGTTCCCCGGTTTACATCCCCCGGTGTGGGGAGAATGTTCCCTGGTTTATATCCCCCCCCCCCGGTGTGGGGAGAATGTTCCCCGGTTTATATCACCCCCCCGGTGTGGGGTGAATGTTCCCCGGTTTATATCCCCCTTCCCCCCTGTGTGGGGAAAATGTTCCCCGGTTTATATCCCTCCCCCCGGTGTGGGGAGAATGTTCCCCGGTTAATATTCACCCCCCCCGGTTTGGGGAGAATGTTCCCCGGTTTATATCCCCCCCCCCGGTGTGGGGAGAATGTTCCCCGGTTTACATCCCCCGGTGTGGGGAGAATGTTCCCTGGTTTATATCCCCCCCCCGGTGTGGGGAGAATGTTCCCCGGTTTATATCACCCCCCCCGGTGTGGGGTGAATGTTCCCCGGTTTATATCCCCCCTCCCCCCGGTGTGGGGAAAATGTTCCCCGGTTTATATCCCTCCCCCCGGTGTGGGGAGAATGTTCCCCGGGTTATATTCCCCCCCCCCGGTGTGGGGAGAATGTTACCCGGTTAATATCCCCCTCCCCGGTGTGGGGAGAATGTTCCCAGTTTATATCCCTCCCCCCCCCGGTGTGGGGAGAATGTTCCCCGGTTTATATCCCTCCCCGGTGCGGGGAGAATGTTCCCCGGTTTGTATCCCCCCCCCGGTGTGGGGAGAATGTTCCCCGGTTTATATCCCTCCACCCCCCGGTGTGGGGAGAATGTTCCCCGGTTAATATCCCCCCCCCCCGGTGTGGGGAGAATGTTCCCTGGTTTATATCACCCCCCCCCAGTGTGGGGAGAATGTTCCCCGGTTAATATTCCCCCCCCCCGGTGTGGGGAAAATGTTCCCCGGTTTATATCCCCCCCCCCCGGTGTGGGGAGAATGTTCCCCGGTTTACATCCCCCGGTGTGGGAGAATGTTCCCTGGTTTATATCCCCCCCCCCGGTGTGGGGAGAATGTTCCCCGGTTTATATCACCCCCCCGGTGTGGGGTGAATGTTCCCCGGTTTATATCCCCCCTCCCCCCGGTGTGGGGAAAATGTTCCACGGTTTATATCCCTCCCCCCGGTGTGGGGAGAATGTTCCCCGGGTTATATCAGCCCCCCCCCGGTGTGGGGAGAATGTTCCCCGGTTAATATCCCCCCCCCTCCCGGTGTGGGGAGAATGTTCCCCGGTTAATATTCCCCCCCCCCCAGGTGTGGGGAGAATGTTCCCCGGTTAATATTCCCCCCCCCCGGTGTGGGGAGAATGTTCCACGGTTTATATCCCCCCCCCCCCGGTGTGGGGAGAATGTTCCCCGGTTTACATCCCCCGGTGTGGGGAGAATGTTCCCTGGTTTATATCCCCCCCCCCCGGTGTGGGGAGAATGTTCCCCGGTTTATATCACCCCCCCGGTGTGGGGTGAATGTTCCCCGGTTTATATCCCCCCTCCCCCCGGTGTGGGGAAAATGTTCCCCGGTTTATATCTCTCCCCCCGGTGTGGGGAGAATGTTCCCCGGGTTATATCCCCCCCCCCGGTGTGGGGAGAATGTTCCCCGGTTAATATCCCCCCCCCGGTGTGGGGAGAATGTTCCAAGTTTATATCCCTCCCCCCCCAGTGTGGGGAGAATGTTCCCCGGTTTATATCCCTCCCCGGTGTGGGGTGAATGTTCCCCGGTTTATATCCCCCCACCGGTGTGGGGAGAATGTTCCCCGGTTTATATCCCCCCCCCAGGTGTGGGGAGAATGTTCCCCAGTTTATATCCCCCCCCCCGGTGTGGGGAGAATGTTCCCCGGTTTACATCCCCCGGTGTGGGGAGAATATTCCCCGGTTTATATCCCGCCCCCGGTGTGGGGAGAATGTTCCCCGGTTTATATCCGCCGGTGTGGGGAGAATGTTCCCCAGTTTATATGCCCCCCCCCGGTGTGGGGAGAATGTTCCCCGGTTTATATCTCCCGGTGTGGGGAGAATGTTCCCCGGTTTATATCCCACCCCCGGAGTGGGGAGAATGTTCCACGGTTTATATCCCCCCCCCCCGGTGTGGGGAGAATGTTCCCCGGTTTATATCCGGGCCCGGGGCTGCACTCGGTGTTGTTGCCCCCAGCGTTTCTTTAAACCGCTCCCTGGAGCTCGCTCACCTCCTGCGTCAGCGTCTGCCACCGCCGCCTGCACATGCTCAGCTCACACTGCCCGGGTGATTGACGGCAGCTCCCCACCAATAGGAAGAGTGGGGCGGGGCTGGAGGACTGAATGGGCAGTTGGTCCTCCAACCAATTGGAGTGTGTGAGGGGTGGGGCTTCCGGCAGGCTGTAACTCGTGGTTTGCAGCAAGGATCAGAGCTGGGGCCTCAGCTATTTACAATCTATATTAATTACCTAGATAAAGGGACCGAGTGTAATATTTGCTGACGATACAAAGCTAGGTGAGACAGTAAGCTGTGAGCAGAACACAAGAGTGCAAAGATACATAGATAGACGATGTGAATGGGCAGTAAGGTGGCAGATTGAGTATAATGTCGGGAAATGTGAGGTTATTCACTTTGGCAGGAAGAATAGAAAAACAGAATATCTTTTAAATGGTGAGAAACTTTAATTGTTGGTGTTGAGAGAGATTTGGGTGACCTTGTGCAAGAAACACAGAAAGCGAGCATGCAGATACAGCAAGTAGTAAGGGGGTGGAGTATAAGAGCAAGGATCTATTGCTACATTTGTACAGGGCCTTGGTGAGACCACACCTGGAGTACTGGGCAGTTTCAGTCTCCTTATCGAAGGAAAGATACACTTGCCTTGGAGATGGTGCAACGGAGGTTCACAAGATTGATTCCTGGGATGAGAGAGCTGTCTTTCGATGAGAGATTGTATAGAATGGACCTATACTCTCTGGAGTTTCGAAGAATGAGAGGGGATCTCATTGAAACATACAAGATTCTGAAGGGCATTGACAGGGTAGATGCTGAGAGCTCGATTCCCCCGGGCTGGAGTGACTAGAACTCGGGGGCTCAAAATAAGGGGCAGGCCATTTAAGACAGAGATGAGAAATTTCTTCACTCAGAGGGTTGTGAATCTTTGGAATTCTCTGCCCCAGAGGGCTGTGGATGCTCAGTCTATTCAAGGCTGAGATAAATAAGATTTTTGGACTCTCGGGGAATCAGGGATATGGAGATCAGGTGGGAAAGTGGAGTTGAGGGCGATGATCTTATTGAATGGCGGAGCAGGCTCGAGGGGCCGTATGACCTACTCCTGTTCCGATCTCTGATATTCTAATATTGACATCTAAGGGGCTCTAGATTTATTAGTCCCACCCTTTATCTTAAGGGAACATACTTGCTCTGAACCCTCGCTATCTCCTCCTTGAATGCCTCCCACTGCTCTGACACTAATTTACATTCAAGTAGCTGTTTCCAGTCCACTTTGGTTAAATCACATCTCTGCTTCGTAACATTAGCTTTACCCCAATTGAGAACTTTTATTCCTGGTCTATCTTTGTCCTTTTCCATAACTACCCTAAATCTAACTGAATTATGATCACCAACACCAAAATGCTCTCCCACTGATACCCCTTCCACCTGCCCAAGCTTCATTCATTAAACCTAAGTCCAGAACCACCCCCTCTCTTGTTGGGCTTGCTACGTAATGGCTAAAAAAAGTTCTCCTGAATACATTTTAATAATTCTGCTCCTTCTATATCTTTCATACTAATTCTATCCAAGTTAATATTTGGGTAGTTGAAATCCCCGACTATTACTGCCCTATTATTTTTGCATGTATTCGAAATGTGCCGACATATTTGCTCTTCTGTCTCCCTCTGACTGTTTGGGGGCCGATAGTACATCCCCAGCAGTGTGATTGCCCCTTTTTTGTTCTTCACTTCTCCCATGTGGCCTTATTTGATGATCCTTCGAACATATCATCCCTCCCCACAGCTGGAATTGTTTCTATAATCAACACTGCGTCGCGCTCTCCTTTTTTTTATCCCCGTCTCTATCTCGGCTTAAAACCCTGCAACCAGGAATGTTGAGCTGCCATTCCTGCAGTTCTTTGAGCCGTGTTTCACTAATAGTTACAATATCATACCCCCACATGTCTGTCTGTGCCCTCAGCTTATCTGCCTTAATCCCTAGACTTCTTGCACTGGCATTGAAGTATTTCTGGATTGATTCCTGTGATGAGAGGGCTGTCTTATGATGAGAGTTTGTGTAGAATGGGCCTATACTCTCTGGAGTTTAGACGAATGAGAGGTGATCTCACTGAAACACACTGGCACTGGCATTTAGCGCTGCTAAACTCCTTATTGTCTATTTTCCAGCCTTTGTTTCCTCTGCCTTCAAAACACTAGCAAAACCCCAGTGAGGATATTGTCCAGTCCTGATGAGGTGCAACCTGTCCGGCTTGTACTCGTCCCACCTCCCCCAGAAACACTCCCAATGCCTCAGGAATCTAAAGCCCTCCCTCCTGCACCAAACTCCAGCCATGCATTCATCTGTTCTATCCTCTTATTTCTGTACTCACCAGCACGGGGCACCGGGAGTAATCCGGACATTACTGCCTTTGAGGTCCTGTTTCTTAATCTCTTTCCTAGCTCCCTAAAATCTGCCTGCAGGATCTCATCTCATTGGTCCCGATATGATCCACAACCTCTGGATGTTCATCCTCCCCCCTCAACAATGTCCTGCAGCTGCTTAGTGACATCCTTGAACCTGGCACCAGGGAGGCAACATACCATCCTGGAATCATGTCTGTGCCTGCAGAAGCGCTTGTTTGTTCCCTAACTATCAAATCCACTCCCACTATTGCTCTTCCACTCTTCTTCCTCCCCGCCCTGTGCAGCTGAGCCACCTACGGTGTCTTGGACATGGCTCTGGCAGCACTCCGCAGAGAAACCATCGCCCTCATCAGTATCCAGAACTGAAAACCGGTTAGCGAGCGAGATGCACTCAGGGGACTCCTGTCCTACTCTTGCCCCATAACGCTGAAAATGTTTTCAACTCATGTTTATCTCTTCCGAAAGTTACAAGTGAATCTGCTTCCACCACCCGAACAGGCAGTGCGTTCCAGGCCAGAACATCTCGCTGCTTCATTAGTCCCCTCATGTAGCATCTGCTTCATTTGCCAATCACATTAAATCTGTGCCTCTGGTTACTGAACTTTCTGACACTGAAAATTGTTTCTCCTTATTAAGAGGATTGGCGGGCTGGAGGAGGTTACAGAGATAGGGAGGGTTGAGGCCTTGGAGGGATTTGAACAAGAGGATGAGAATTTTAAAGCCTGAAGCCACCAGCCGTCTCCCCCAGTGCAGAATGTGACTCACTGCTAACAGAAAGGATTTTTGTTTACTTACAAAAGATGCATAATGAAGGGAAATCAATCTCTGTATCTTTAACTAACAGCGACATGAGGGAAATTAATCACCTTTAAACACCTCACTTGGCACTGAAGTGTCTGAAACTCATAATAGGAACTCCAGGGAAACAAAATACTGACAAATGTTAAACTGTTTTGCGGACAAAAGAAATCTCGATTTAGCTTTAAAAGATGAATTGTTTAACAGGGGTTCACACAGACTCACCTGATAGGCCGACTCAGGATCCACCCCTCAAGCACCGCGATTGGTTGCAGAACACGCTGCTCCCTGGGCCCTCCGGACTCTGACCTCTCTTCCTGTTGGTTCCCAGGGCAATCAATCACCACGCGCCAACATTACGCTGCCACATTAAGTTGAGGGGTTCAGAGGAAGAAATAAAATGGGGCCGTGAATCTGAGTTAAGAAATAAAATTAGAGAAGCATGATTAAATTTATGAACAAAACTATTTAAAGTCAAATCAAATGAATTGTTGCATTTAATACATCCTTCTGGGCCAAGTGGGAAACAAGTGATGTGTGGGCTG
Organism: Pristiophorus japonicus; assembly: GCF_044704955.1. Lineage (NCBI taxonomy): Eukaryota > Metazoa > Chordata > Chondrichthyes > Pristiophoridae > Pristiophorus > Pristiophorus japonicus. The sequence goes on from NW_027252241.1 coordinate 674,727, forward strand.
TGCAGAGTGTCTGTGCCCAGTTACACAGCGTGTCCCTGGCTCCCCGCTCCATGTGCACATGTTTCAGCTCACATCCAACTGACTGGATAAACCTCGCCCGTCTAAACCCCATCACACAAATAGCAGCATTTGATGTTTAGTTCTGCTCAACCTTTATAAACACTGGTTAGGCCTCAGCTGACACATTGTGCTCAATTCTGGGCATCACACTTTCAGAAGGGTATCTCCACCTTAGAGAGGGACCAGAAGAGATGTACGAAGGAGGAGGGACTTCAGTTATGTGGAGATACTGGAGAAGCTGCGGTAATTCTCCTTGGAGCAGAAAAGGTTAAGAGGAGATTTGATAGTGTTCAAAATCATGAACGGTGTTGATAGACTAAATAAGGAGAAACACATTCCAGTGGCAGAAGGGTCAGTAACCAGAGGACACAGAGTTCAGGTGATTGGTAAAAGAAGCAGAGGCGCCATGAGGAACCATTCTATAAACAGCGAGTTGTTGCAATCTGGAATGCACTGCCTGATAGGGCGGTGGAAGCAGATTCAACAGTGGCTTTCAAAAGTGTATTGGATAAATACGAAACGGACAATATTTGCAGAGCTATGGGGAAAGAGCAGGGGAGTGGAACTAACTGGATAACTCGACCATAGAGCCAGCACAGGCACAATGGGCCGAATGGCCTCCTGCACTTTCATTCTATGAAAATGGCCGATGATCTTATCCAGAATGCTGCGACCACATATCCCCAGAAAACCAAGACCGCCTATATCCACCTGTGTAATATCGGCCGTCTCCATCCCTGCCTCAGCTCGCCCTCTGCTGAAACCCTCATCCATTCCTCGGTTATCTCTAGACTTCACTATTCCAACACACTCCTGGCTGTCCTCCCACATTATACCCCACGTAATCTTCACCTCATCCCAAACTCGGCTGCCCGTGTCCTAACTCGCACCAAGTCTCGTTCACCCATCACCCCCTGTGCTCACTGACTTGCATTGGCTCCCGGTTAAGCAACACTTCGATTTCAAAATTCTCATCCTTGTTTACAAATCCCTGCATGGCCTTGCCCCTCCCTATCTCTGGAATCTCCTCAAGCTCCACAACCCCCAGTGATGTCTGTGCTCCTCTAATTCTGCCCTTCTGAGCATCCCTGATTATAATCGCTCAACCATTGGTGGCCTTTTCTTCTGTTGCCGAGGCCCCAAGCTCTGGAACTCCCTCCCTAAACCGCTGTACCTCCTCCCTGAAAGCATTGACTCTGGCTTTGTTCAGTTCTACACTCACTGGTTCTTCTCTCTCTCCTCCGCTGAAGGTGCTGACTCTGTCTGGGTTCAGTTCTCCACAGACTGGTTCCCCTCCCCTGAAGGTACTGACTCTGGCTGGGTTCAGTTCTACACGCACTGGTTCCCCTCCCCTGAAGCTACTGACTCTGGGTGGGTTCAGTTCTACACTCACTGGTTCCCCTCCCCTGAAGGTACTGACTCTGGGTGTCTGTGCTCCCGTCGCCTCTTTATACACTCTGACCCTCCCTATATATCTGTAATATCTCCCTGTTTTGGTGATGAGCTCTCCCTGACCACTGACTCCCTGACTCTCACCACTTCAGGGAATCATACGGCACTGAATGAGGCCATTCGGCCCATCGAGCCTGTCCAACTCACTGAAAGACCCACTCCCTGCAACTGCCCCAAAACACCAGAAAATGTTCACTTTGAACATTGCTGGTTTTGAAAGTTATTATTGATGTCCCAGAATTGAGGCCAACCCTCAATATCTGAGGTCTAACTAGTGAGTGATAAAGGTTGACCAGAACTTGCTTGTTGTACTCTATACTGCTATTAATGCTGGAACAGATTGATCAGCGGACCCTGTCCCTCACAGCTTTATGTTCACCTGCAAATTGCACCATTTGCTTTAGAATGTCTCCCATGTTTCCTCTTTCCCAAATCCCAGCTGGTGGCCGGTGACCCCGCTGACCCCGGGCCTGTCACCGCGGGTCAAGCCCGGGGTCAGCCTCTGGGCTGTGATTGGCCCTGGGCCCTACACCACGTGTTTATGACGCTCACCAGCCCCACGCGCGGCTCCAATTCCTGCCCCGCGCCGACAACCGACATCATCCGGGCTCCACCAACTGTCGCCACCGCCGCCCGCACATGCTCAGTGCGGGAGATGCGGGGTCAGCCCCGCCCCTCGCACACTCCGATTGATTGGAGGACCCACCTCCCGCTCGGTCCCCCAGTCCCGACCCTGCTCTTCCTATTGGCCCGAGCCGCCGTCAATCACCCGGGCAGCGTGAACCGAGCATGCGCAGTGGGGCGGCTGTGTCTGAGGCAGCGGTTGAGAGATGGACGGAGGGAGGGAGCGGGTTAATAAACCCCGGGGGGCCGCAGGCTTCACACACACCGAGTGCGGGCCCAGGCCCCGCCCGCCCGAGAGACAGCACTCCGCATTATCCGCTTCACACACACACCCGCTGTGGGCCTCAGGCCCCGAACGACAACCTGCGGCTCCGGCCTTTCCCCGAGCGGGGCCCCCGGGGAGGTGGGCTCTGGGCCCGTGCGGGGCCCCCGGAGAGGTGGGCTCTGGGCTCGGTGCCCCCGGGGAGGTGGGCTCTGGGCCCGTGCGGGGCCCCCGGGGAGGTGGGCTCTGGGCCCCCGGGGAGGTGGGCTCTGGGCCCGTGGGGGGCCCCGGGGAGGTGGGCTCTGGGCCCGTGCGGGGTCCCCGGGGTGGTGGGCTCTGGGCCTGTGCAGGGCCCCCGGGGAGGTGGGCTCTGGGCCTGTGAGGGGCCCCCGGGGGAGGTGGGCTCTGGGCTTGGTGCCCCCGGGGAGGTGGACTCTGGGCACATGCGGTGCACCCGGGGAGGTGGGCTCTGGGCCCGTGCGGGGCCCCCGGGGAGGTGGCCTCTGGGCCCATGCGGGGCCCCCGGGGAGGTGGGCTCTGGGCCTGTGCGGGGCCCCCGGGGAGGTGGGCTCTGGGCCTGTGCGGGGCCCCCGGGGAGGTGGGCTCTGGGCCCGTGCGGGGCCCCCGGGGAGGTGGGCTCTGGGGGAGATTAGATTGTTAAACACACTTTGTCCACACAATGGAAAAGTGTTTGAGGAACAAGTATTTCTGGAGAGACTTTTAATCCATTGAACATTTACAGATTTTTAAATTTGTTCCGGGCTGTGGCCGTCGCTGCCAATGCCGGCATTTATTGGCCATTCCTAATTACACTGGAGAAGTTGGTGGGGAGTCACCTACTGGAACCGCTGCAGTCCGTGTGGTGAAGGTACTCCCACAGTGCTGTTAGGGAGCCAGTTCCAGGATTTTGACATAGTGACGATGAAGGAACGGCGATATATGACCAAGTCCGGATGGTGTGTGACTTGGAGGGGAACTTGCAGATGATGGTGTTCCCATTCACCTGCTGCCCTTTTCCTTCTGGGTGGTAAAAGCCGTGGGACAGGTTTGTTGGCAGGTTCCCTTCCATCAGAACATAAAAATTAGGAGCAGGAGTCAGCCATATGGTCCTTCGAGCCTTCTCCACCGGTCAATACGACCATGGCTGATCTTCGACCTCAACTTGACTCTCCCGCCCGATCCCCATATCGCTGGAGGACATTTGTGCACCAGTTGGGATTTTAGTGACAATCCGGCAGCTTTCATGGTGACTGTTTTTCTAGAGCCTGCCCCACAAATTCCCCGATTTATTAAGCTCAATTTTACAACAAGCCTGTGTGTTTTTCTGGGTTCTCTCTCACTCCCTTTTATCTGTTTTATATTCATTGTACAGGTTATTAGAAGGGGAGGATTTGTGGACGGGAAATTTAACTCCAACATCACATCAAGGTCGGTCAGTCTATTCATCGGGACCTGAATATCATCAAACATAACATGGACGCAAAAAGCAGAGTTGACAGCGGGGAGAAACCGTACACGTGTTGTGTGTGTGGACGAGGATTCAGCCGATCCTGTGGCCTGGCGAAACACAAATGCAGTCACACTGGGGAGTACTGTGAAAATGCGGGGACTGTGGGAAAGGATTCAGTTACCCGTCTGAGCTGGGAAATCATCAACACAATTACACTGGGGCGGAGGCTGTTCAGCTGCTCCATGTGTGGGAAAAGATTCACTCGGTCATGTGAGCTGCTAACACACCAGCGAGTTCACACTGGGGAGAGACCTTCACCTTCTCCGTGTGTGGGTCAGGATTCATTTCTTCAACCCACCGACTGACACACCAACTTGTTCACACCAAAGTGAGACCGTTTAAATGTTCTGCCTGTGAGAAGAGCTTTAAAAGCAAAAAGGAACTGCTGACACACCAGCGCACTCACACTGGGGAGTGGCCGTTCACCTGCTCCATCAGTGAAAACACATTCAACAGTAATTACTGTAGTGTTTGCCAGCACTCTAGTAATGGCTCCACAAGGTAAGGTATTGCACTTGCACTGTTGTGACCTTAGTCCTTTTATTTCAGCTCCTGAATGAGGTTACAGTAAGGTGGGCTCCCTTTTATACCTGCGGTGTGCAGGTGACCCTTAGGTCTCCACCCGTTGCACCCTCTGGTGGTACAGGCATATTGTATACAGTGTAAAGATATATTCATATGTCTTATGTAACTGTACATTGAGTGTACAGGGTATATACATGCACAACAATTATCACCTTCTGAGACACCAGCGAGATCAGACCGGGGATAGGCCGTTCACTTGCTCCACATGTGGGAAGGGATTCCCTTGATCATTCAGCCTGCTGAGACACCAGCGAGTTCACAAGTGACTGCAGGGTTTGGATTCTGCTGTTAATCACATCCAGGACTGAACCATGTTCATTCCATTGTAGAGCTCCGCTGAAGGTTGTAAGCTCAGGGAGTGGGACCTCAAGGATTGGAGTGTAAGAAAGCTGTGTTTCGGTATCCTGACAAATATATGGCGCGGAACCAGAGGAATCCTTACTGGTTAGGATCTGGAATGCACGGCCTGAGAGGATGGTGGAGGCAGACTCAATCGCGGCTTTCAAAAGGTAATTGTATAAGTGCCTGAAAGAAAAAGATTTGCAGGGCTGCGGAGAAAGGGCGGGGGAGTGGGACTTGCTGAAGAGCTCTTGCAAAGAACCGGCACAGACTTGATGGGCCAAATGGCGGCCTCCTGTGCTGTAACCACTCTGATTCTCTACTAAGGAACCGTCCAGCGTAGGCCTAGGGGTGAATGATGCCCGATTCCCTGAACTGTTTCACATTGAACCCAGTTCAGATCCGGATCAATTCAGTTTACAGAAGAATAGAGAGAAATATCACCCCCAACTGAGGGAGACAAAAGCAGCCATTGGAGAAGCTCAGAGATCTTTGGAAAAGAAGAGAGTGCTCAATTATGGTAATCATTGCAAAAGCTTTTCCAGCTACATCAGGAGGCAGAAGATGGTTAAAGATGGTTTCGTGCAGGGGTGGGCCATTATTTGGGCTGGAGGGCCACTGAACAAGTTTTGCTGAGCTGTTGAGGGCCGCCCACCAATGTACCCCCTCAGGTGGACGGCCGCACGGTCATGCATCAATCGCGGGGTCCCGCACAGGCTGCTCACCAGCTCCCACCGCTGGAAGAGACACCGTGCAGCAGATTTAAAGGGACCGCTCACCAGCTCCCACTGCTGGAAGAATCACCGTGCAGCAGATTTGAAGGGAGCGCGCACATTGGTGAGAATAAAGTGCTAAATTGGTAAATTTAAAACAGTCCCGCTCTTGGGGCCTAAATTTGACCAGTAGAGATTTCTGACGAACTCACCAGAGCTGCGCCGCTTTTCTACACCGATTAGGGCGCCAAAAATCTTCAGGCCGAGTTAGGCCACTCCCCAGCCTCTCCTCGATGGAGGCGGAGCCAGGTCCAGGTGCTGAAAACAGTGCCAGGACCTCTGCACATGCACGCTAGAGTGTGCACACATGTGCAGTAGCTCCTCGCCCCATAATCTCTGCGTGTGCTCTGCAGGCTGTGTGGGAGGGGCCCGAAGCGCGCTTCCACTATCCCTGGCCGAATGGGCTCCCTCATTGTTGGCCCGCTGAAGGTACATAAGAACGTAAGAATTAGGAACAGGAGTAGGCCATCTAGCCCCTCGAGCCTGCTCCGCCATTCAACAAGATCATGGCTGATCTGGCTGTGGACTTAGCTCCACTTACCCGCCCGCTCCCAATAACCCTTAATTCCCTTATTGGTTAAAAATTTATCTATCTGTGACTTGAATACATTCAATGAACGTGCCTCAACTGTTTCCTTGGGCAGAGAATTGCACAGATTCACAACCCGCTGGGAGAAGAAATTCCTTCTCAACTCGGTTTTAAACTGGCTCCCCCATATTTTGAGGCTGTGCCCCCGTAGTTCTAATCTCCCCGACCAGTGGGAAGAACCTCTCTGCCTCTATCTTGTCTATCCCTTTCATTATTTTAAATGTTTCTATAAGATCACCTCTCATCCTTCTGAACTCCAACGAGTAAAGACCCAGTCTACTTAATCTATCATCATAAGGTAACCCTCCCATCTCCGGAATCAGCCTAGTGAATCGTCTCTGCACCCCCTCCGAAGCTAGTATATCCTTCCTTAAGTAAGGTGACCAAAATTGCACGCAGTACTCCAGGTGCGGCCTCACCAATACCCTATACAGTTGCAGCAGGACCTCCCTGCTTTTGTCCTCCATCCATCTCGCAATGAAGGCCAACATTCCATTCGCCTTCCTGATTATCTCCTGCACCTGCAAACTATCCTTCTGTCATTCATGCGCAAGGACTCCTCGTAGGACTGCTCCTGGGCACGGCCAAGGGTGCCATCAGCCGGTCCAGGCAGCGGGCGGTCGAGGGGGTCGTTCAACCTGACTGCCTGCCTCTCTTCCGCTCTTACATCCGGTCCAGGGTGTCCTTGGAGATGGAGCACGCGGTGTCCACCGGTACGCTCGCGGCCTTCCGCGAGAGGTGGGCACCGGAGGGACTGGAGTGCATCATCACGCCCGGCAACCAAATTTTAATTTGATTTTACGTTTTAAAGTTTAATTTGTTTTAATTGCCGGTGCTTTTAGTGTCCCCCTTCCCTTTTATAGGGGGCACTGGGGAAAATTGTGATTTTAGTGCCCAAAAAAAAAAAGAAAAACACAAAAAAAAAAAAAAAAAAAGGGGGGAAAAAAAGGGCCTTGAAAATGTCTGGAGTGTCACCCAGGTCGGGTGGCACCGTTTATTGTTTTTATGTTTTCACAGGTGAACTCAAAAGAGTTTCATGCGCAAGGAACCAATGGTAGAGCTGTGGTGGCGTGTCCTGCTCAGATGGAGCTGTGAGCAGTGAGAGAAGCAGCCAGCAACTTGAGCTCCTGCCTGGAGAGCCCTGAGACCAGCCCAGGAAGAGAAGGAAGGAAGGGGCTTCAACAACAACTTCTATCCAGAGGGAGAGGAGGAGAAAGCAGAAAACTTTCAACATCTTTATCATTTCTGCAAAGAGTTGGAGAGAGGGGGAAAAACCACAACAACCATCCAGTGTGGAAGGAGGGAGACTCAACTACTCTACAGGTGGGTGTGGGTGCATTTCCCAAAAAGACTTTGTTGTATCGGTGGGGGGAGGAAAGAAGACCACTGAGGGCCGGAACATCGCGGGGGTGTGTGTGTGTGTGTGGTAGTGTGCGTGGGGGCCGTGCTTACAACTAGGCCCCCCCCACAATTGGACCCCCCCCCCACCCCCCACATTTGCCTAGCCTGGGATAGCTGGAGCTACCAGGCTGAAGATTGTTGTTTTTCTCAATCACCCAATTAAAGATCGTTAGGAGTGCCTGGTGGCTCCAGCCACCCCAGGTGAAGACATCTTCTCCCCCCACCTGAAGACCACCCCAAAGACTTTTGTGTTTTGCCATCTGGGGAGTGCACCCACCCACAGCTGCGAGGGGAGACCTGCCCTCGCAGCCCCCCCCCTTCCCACCCCCCTCTCTCTTTCTCTGCTACTCTGTTTCTCCCCTCTCTCTCTGAGGCCTCTTCCTTCCAAATTTACAAAAAACAAAACCAATTAAGACAACTGAGCAGAGGGAGCAAGGCCCCTCCCCAATTGCCAACTAGGGGAGAGGTGTGCCTCATTAAGGGCTCCTCTGCTCAGTCATTATATAAGAGGCCAATAAAGACCATTAAGGCCTGTGACTTTGGGGTGGGTGTAGCCCTTAAAGGGACCCCGTGATGGCGACCCCATCCACGCCGGTGGCAGGGCCAGCGAGGACGTATGCGCAGGTGGCAACCGCTTCCACAGCACCTCCTGCGCCACCCGCTGCCCTGCCACCATTTACACTTATAACAAAAAAACACGGGGTCAAGAGCTACACTCACCCCACAATGAGCATTGAGGAGTGCGTGCGGGCGATGGCTGGGGTAGTCGGCCCCTCGGCCATTGTCGCAGCCTCCAAGATGTCTGGGAAGGCCGTGTTCTTCCTGGGGTCGGAGCGGGCGGTGTCCCTGGCCCTTGAAAAGGGGCTCACGGTGGGCGGGACGTTCCTGCCGGTGGATCCTCTCGAGGCCACCGCGCAGAGGGTCATCGTGTCGAACGTCCCGCCCTTTGTTCCCGCTGGGCTCCTCCTCCCTCACCTACAACAACTGGGGGAGGTAAGGTCAGGGATCAACCCCATACCGCTCGGCCTCAGGGAGAACAGCCTGCGCCACGTGTTCTCCTTCCGCCGCCAGCTCTTTGTCCGGCTGGCGCGGGAGGACATGACAGAAGGGCACTTTAATGTGGTGCACGAGGGGACTGCCTACCGCGTCTTCTGGACGTCGGACGGCGTGCGGTGCCATGCCTGCAGGGAGGTGGGGCATGTTCGCAAGAACTGCCCCGCCTCCAAGGCCGCCAAACCACCGAAGGCGGCCAAGGCTGGCGCTGCCGCCACCCCTCCCCTAGTTGCGTCCGCGTGCCGGGAGCCATGGGTGCGCGGGCATCGTCGGAGGCCTTTGTTTTCAGGGCCTCCGGCGGGGGGGAGGGAGAGCGTCCGAACGGAAAGAAGGCGCGGAAGAAGACAAAACATCAAGAGGCGGGTCCCCTCAGTGCGCCGGATAATTTGACCACCGCGCTCAGCCCAACCCCGTCACCGGCGAGCGCGGGGTGCCCCGAGCCCGTGCCCGAGCCCTTGAACAACACCACAGAGGGGCCCGAGCGCGGGCAAGAAAAGGAAAAGGGGGGGGCGGAGCGGGAGGCCTCGGCAGACATGGAGGTCTCCCTGACTCCGCGCGCCCCCAGGAACAAAAAGAGGCACCGCCCCAATGACGCGGAGGGGGAACAACATCCCTCCGCGGAGGAGTCGGTGCCCGCCGCGTGTCCCGCGTCCCCCACCAGCGCCCCCAAATTGCGCTGCAGGCGCGAGGAGTCTTTCCCCGGGGAGGGTGAGACAGTTGAGGCTGCCCAGCCTCTGCCTCCCGGGGATGGAGTGGAAGATCTGCCTGTCGTGGGGGGCGTGGGGACCGCGGAGGAATGCGTAGCCGCCGGGCCGGGCGTCCCGGGGACTGAGGCGGGCGAGGCCGAAAAGGCCGAACCTGAGCCCGCCCAGCTATTACCCAACTTCCCCCGGGAGTTGCTCGACCCGGCAGAAACAAAATATATTGATTTTAATGAAACTGTAGATGCTGGGCCGGGGGGTGGCAGCGGGGAGGGGGAGGAACACCCACCCTCGCCCCTTACTTTGGAGCTGGAGCACTTGGAGGGCCTGGGGATTTCCTATGGCCGGGTCTCTCCTTGTTCTCCGGTTCCTGGGGCGGAGGGGGAACCCCTTCCGCTGTCATTTCCCGACCCAGCACCATTTTTAAAAGAGCCCAGTGGGGACTCCTCTGCCGACGATCCTGGGGGTGGGATCGGGGCAGTGCCAGGGCCGGTTGGAGCGGCCGGTTCATTTGCCGTACCTTGTGCGGTCGATGGGCCGGCTGCTGGCGGCCACCTCCCGGAGGAGGACGGGGACTCGGTGGGGGACGCGGGTGAAGACCTAGAGACCACCGCCAGGGAGGCGGTGGATCTGCTCGCGGCCGCCGCTGAGGCCCTCCTCGTTCCTGCAAAGGAACTCCGGGACTTTTTGGCCCAGAGCCGGGGTCGCCGCGACCAAGCCCGACTGGCCCTGGAAAAATGGTCCGAGCCGGAGCTGATCAAGGGGTCCGTCCGCACCGCCGTTAAAACCTTGGCCGCGGGCGGGCCCTTGACAAAGGAGCAGCACCTTGAGCTGCGCGAGCTCGAGGGACTCCTCGCTGGGCTGCGGAGGGAGCGGAGTTCAACAAAAGACTCCGCTCCCTCCCCCACAATAGGTTAAGGTAGAGGTTGCACTATGCTTTTGCCATGAAGATAACCATAGCCAGCCTCAACATCAACGGCGGCAGAGGGGCACGCCGTAGATTTGACAATTTTTCGCTCCTGCGGGAGGGGAAATATGCGGAAACCCACACCGTTCCGGGAGACGAAGCCACGTGGCTCCTGGAATGGCAAGGAGAGGTCCGCATGAGCCACCTCACCGCCATTTCTAGTGGGGTGGCCATCTTGCTGGGCCCGCATTTTCAGCCGGAGATCTTGGGGGTCGAGGAGCCCGTGCCAGGCCGCTTGCTGCACGTAACGGTTCGCCTGGGGGACGTGCCGCTCCATCTCGTGAACGTGTACGCCCCTCATCCCGGCCCGCAGCAAACGCGCTTCTTTGAAGAGGTGTCCGCTCTTCTTGGCTCCGTCGACGTCGGCGACTGCATTGTCCTCGGGGGGGATTTTAACTGCACCCTCGAGGCGAGGGACCGCTCCGGTGCCCCGCAGTGCATGACGGCGATGGAGAAGTTGAGGGACCTGGTCGGGTCCTTCGACTTGGTGGACGTCTGGCGAAATCTCCACCCCGACTCCAGCGCCTTTACTTGGGTGAGGCCTGGAGTTGGATGGTCTAGAGTCGACCGCCTTTACGTGTCTCGGGCGTACGTTTCCTGCGTCCCGGCGGCCTCCATGCGGCCGGTGCCGTGTTCGGACCACCACCTGGTGTGGGCGGAGCTCGCTTCGCTCCGCGCGAGGACGGGGTCCGCGTACTGGCACTTTAACAACCGGCTGCTGGAGGACGTGCGGTTCCAGGACTCGTTCCGTCGATTCTGGTCCGACTGGAGAAGGAAGCAGGGGGGCTTCCCCTCCTTGAGGCTATGGTGGGACGTGGGCAAGGCTCACGTCCGCGTCTTCTGTCAAGAGTACGCGAGGGGGTCGACCAAGAGGCGGGCGGCCAGAGTCGGGCGCCTAGAAAAAGAGGTGCTCGACCTGGAAGCCCGTCTCGGTCAAGTCGTCCAGGACCCGGCCCTGCGGACGGTGTACGAAGCGAAGAAGGCCGCGCTGAAGGACCTGCAGCTCGTCGGGTCCCGAGGCGCGTTCGTGAGGTCGCGGATCCGGTTCCTGCGGGATCTGGACCGCGGCTCCCCCTTCTTCTACTCGCTGGAAAAAAGGCAGAGTGTCCGTAAGCAGCTCTTGACGCTGCTGGCCGACGACGGCTCTCTCGTCTCGGATCCGGAGGGCGTCAACAACAGGGTCCGTGAATATTACGGGGCTCTGTTCTCTCCGGATCCGTCCAGCGAGGAAGCGCGTAGAGTTTTGTGGGAGGACCTGCCGAAGGTCGGCCCGGAGGGCGCCGAAAATCTGGAAGCTCCGCTAAGCCTGGCGGAGCTGACCGGTGCCCTCGCCCGGCTCTCGAGGGGAAAATCCCCGGGGCTGGACGGGCTGACCGTGGAGTTCCACAGGGCGTTCTGGGACGTCCTGGGGAGCGACTACGCGCGGGTCCTGGGGGAAAGTCTGGCGACCGGGGAGATGCCCCTCTCTTGGCGCAGGGCAGTCATCGTCCTGCTGCCTAAGAAGGGCGATCTCCGCCTCCTTAAGAACTGGCGCCCGGTCTCCCTCCTCAGCACGGACTACAAAATCTTCGCCAGGGCGATGTCTGCTCGCCTTGGTGCCGTGCTGGACCACATGATCCACCCCGACCAGTCATACACGGTCCCGGGCCGGACGATCCACGACAACATCCATCTGGTCCGGGACCTCATCCATTGCTCCCAGGAGGCTGGTCTGTCGGTCTCCTTCCTATCCCTCGACCAAGAGAAGGCGTTCGACAGGGTGGATCACGACTATCTGCTCGGAACTCTGCGCGCTTTCGGGTTCGGGACGCATTTCGTCGCCCGGATCCGACTTTTGTACGCCGCCGCGGAGTGTCTGATTAAGGTTAACGGGTCCTTGACGGCGCCCCTTCGCTTTAGGAGAGGGGTGCGCCAGGGATGCCCCATGTCCGGCCAGTTATACGCCGTTTGCGTGGAGCCTTTCCTGCGCCTCTTGCGGACGAGGTTGACGGGACTGGCTCTGCAAGGGCCGGGCGTGGAGGTCGTCCTCTCGGCTTACGCCGATGACGTGCTCCTCGCGGTAGAGGATCCCGCTGACCTGCGGAGGATGCGTGAGTGCCAGGAGATTTACTCGGCCGCGTCCTCCGCCAGGATCAACTGGGAGAAATGTTCCGGACTCCTGGTGGGTCAGTGGCGGGTGGACTCCCTGCCGGAGGAGCTCAGGCCTTTTGCCTGGAGCACGACCCATCTCCTCTATCTGGGAGTCTACCTTAGCCCCGACGAGGAAGCCTGGCCGGCGAACTGGCAGGAGCTGGAGGCCAAGGTCGCCGCTCGCCTAGGGCGCTGGACAGGACTGCTCCGAGTGCTGTCCTACAGGGTTCGAGCGCTAGTCATAAACCAGCTGGTGGCCGCAATGCTGTGGTACCGGCTGGTCACTTTGACCCCTCCCCCTGCGTTTGTCGCCAAGATACAGAAGAAGCTGGTGGACTTCTTCTGGAACAACAGGAAGCACTGGGTCTCTGTCGCGGTCTTGAGTCTCCCGCTTGAGGAGGGCGGTCAGTCGTTGGTGTGCGTCAGCGCCCAGCTCGCGACTTTCCGTCTTCAGACCCTGCAGAGATACCTTTACGTCGAGCCCCCTCCTAGGTGGTGTGCTCTGGCGAGGTATTTCTTCCGCCAGCAGCTCGACCTCAATTATGACACGCAGCTCCTGTTTGTGAACTTGGGGGGTGCCAGGACCGCCCTCCGGGAGCTGCCTGTCTTTTACAGGGAACTCATCAGGGTCTGGAACAAAGTCTCCACCAAGCGCAGCTCTCCGCCGGCTGGAGTGGCGGCCGTCCTGCAGGAGCCGCTGCTCGGGAATCCGTACCTCCACGGCCGAGGCTTCATGTGGCGGTCGGAAGAGAGGGCTGTGGCTGGTGAGGTGACCAGGGTCAGGGACCTGCTCGATGGCGGAGGAGCGGGCTGGATGGCGCCAGTCACGCTGGCGCGGCGCCTAAATTCTGCCAACGTCCGCCGCGCGGCCGATGCCATCGAGTCGCTAAAAACAGCTCTGGGCCCTGACTCCGTTAGGTGTATCGAGGAGGCTCAAGCACGTGGGGAGATCCCGTCCGAACTGACCCCCGTCCGGACGGAATTCCTCATCGGCGCCAAACCCCGGAACCTCCCTCGGGGGCCGGCGCCTCACAACTTGAGCCGCCTCGGGGAAATCCCCTCCGTGCCTTTCAGTTCCGCGCGGAGGGGTTTCCTGTACGGGCTGCTCCTGCACACCCTCAACTTTGCCATCCTCGCCGGCCGTCCGGACACGCCATGGCGCACCATCTTGCCGTCCGGAGGAGGCGGGGGTCCCCGATGGAGGGCACTCTACGCAGGGGTCCTCCCACTATTCATCGGGGACTTGGCCTGGAGGGTGGTGCACGGAGCAGTGCCGTGCAACAAATTTTTAAGCCGGTTCACGGACTCCCAGGCCGCCTGCAATTTCTGCGGTCTGGAGGAGTCCGTGTTCCATGTTTTTATTGAGTGCACAAGGTTGCAGCCCCTGTTCCATTATTTGAAGGGGCTGCTCCTGAAATTCTGGCTGCACTTCAGTCCCACTCTCCTGATCTTTGGGCACCCTGTGCGGAGGGGAGCGGGTAGGTCCGAAGGCCTCCTCGTAGGACTGCTCCTGGGCACGGCCAAGGGTGCCATCAGCCGGTCCAGGCAGCGGGCGGTCGAGGGGGTCGTTCAACCTGACTGCCTGCCTCTCTTCCGCTCTTACATCCGGTCCAGGGTGTCCTTGGAGATGGAGCACGCGGTGTCCACCGGTACGCTCGCGGCCTTCCGCGAGAGGTGGGCACCGGAGGGACTGGAGTGCATCATCACGCCCGGCAACCAAATTTTAATTTGATTTTACGTTTTAAAGTTAATTTGTTTTAATTGCCGGTGCTTTTAGTGTCCCCTTCCCTTTTATAGGGGGCACTGGGGAAAAATTGTGATTTTAGTGCCCAAAAAAAAAAAAACAAAAAAAAAAAGAAAAAACAAAAAAAAAAAACACAAAAAAGGGGGGAAAAAAAAAATGGGCCTTGTAAATGTCTGGAGTGTCACCCAGGTCGGGTGGCACAGTTTAATGTTTATGTTTTCGCAGGTAGACTCTAAAAGAGTTTCATGCGCAAGGACTCCTCGTAGGACTGCTCCTGGGCACGGCCAAGGGTGCCATCAGCCGGTCCAGGCAGCGGGCGGTCGAGGGGGTCGTTCAACCTGACTGCCTGCCTCTCTTCCGCTCTTACATCCGGTCCAGGGTGTCCTTGGAGATGGAGCACGCGGTGTCCACCGGTACGCTCGCGGCCTTCCGCGAGAGGTGGGCACCGGAGGGACTGGAGTGCATCATCACGCCCGGCAACCAAATTTTAATTTGATTTTACGTTTTAAAGTTTAATTTGTTTTAATTGCCGGTGCTTTTAGTGTCCCCCTTCCCTTTTATAGGGGGCACTGGGGAAAATTGTGATTTTAGTGCCCAAAAAAAAAAAGAAAAACACAAAAAAAAAAAAAAAAAAAGGGGGGAAAAAAAGGGCCTTGAAAATGTCTGGAGTGTCACCCAGGTCGGGTGGCACCGTTTATTGTTTTTATGTTTTCACAGGTGAACTCAAAAGAGTTTCATGCGCAAGGAACCAATGGTAGAGCTGTGGTGGCGTGTCCTGCTCAGATGGAGCTGTGAGCAGTGAGAGAAGCAGCCAGCAACTTGAGCTCCTGCCTGGAGAGCCCTGAGACCAGCCCAGGAAGAGAAGGAAGGAAGGGGCTTCAACACCAACTTCTATCCAGAGGGAGAGGAGGAGAAAGCAGAAAACTTTCAACATCTTTATCATTTCTGCAAAGAGTTGGAGAGAGGGGGAAAAACCACAACAACCATCCAGTGTGGAAGGAGGGAGACTCAACTACTCTACAGGTGGGTGTGGGTGCATTTCCCAAAAAGACTTTGTTGTATCGGTGGGGGGAGGAAAGAAGACCACTGAGGGCCGGAACATCGCGGGTGTGTGTGTGTGTGTGTGGTAGTGTGCGTGGGGGCCGTGCTTACAACTAGGCCCCCCCCACAATTGGACCCCCCCCCCACCCCCCACATTTGCCTAGCCTGGGATAGCTGGAGCTACCAGGCTGAAGATTGTTGTTTTTCTCAATCACCCAATTAAAGATCGTTAGGAGTGCCTGGTGGCTCCAGCCACCCCAGGTGAAGACATCTTCTCCCCCCACCTGAAGACCACCCCAAAGACTTTTGTGTTTTGCCATCTGGGGAGTGCACCCACCCACAGCTGCGAGGGGAGACCTGCCCTCGCAGCCCCCCCCCTTCCCACCCCCCTCTCTCTTTCTCTGCTACTCTGTTTCTCCCCTCTCTCTCTGAGGCCTCTTCCTTCCAAATTTACAAAAAACAAAACCAATTAAGACAACTGAGCAGAGGGAGCAAGGCCCCTCCTCAATTGCCAACTAGGGGAGAGGTGTGCCTCATTAAGGGCTCCTCTGCTCAGTCATTATATAAGAGGCCAATAAAGACCATTAAGGCCTGTGACTTTGGGGTGGGTGTAGCCCTTAAAGGGACCGCTTCCACAGCACCTCCTGCGCCACCCGCTGCCCTGCCACCATTTACACTTATAACAAAAAAACACGGGGTCAAGAGCTACACTCACCCCACAATGAGCATTGAGGAGTGCGTGCGGGCGATGGCTGGGGTAGTCGGCCCCTCGGCCATTGTCGCAGCCTCCAAGATGTCTGGGAAGGCCGTGTTCTTCCTGGGGTCGGAGCGGGCGGTGTCCCTGGCCCTTGAAAAGGGGCTCACGGTGGGCGGGACGTTCCTGCCGGTGGATCCTCTCGAGGCCACCGCGCAGAGGGTCATCGTGTCGAACGTCCCGCCCTTTGTTCCCGCTGGGCTCCTCCTCCCTCACCTACAACAACTGGGGGAGGTAAGGTCAGGGATCAACCCCATACCGCTCGGCCTCAGGGAGAACAGCCTGCGCCACGTGTTCTCCTTCCGCCGCCAGCTCTTTGTCCGGCTGGCGCGGGAGGACATGACAGAAGGGCACTTTAATGTGGTGCACGAGGGGACTGCCTACCGCGTCTTCTGGACGTCGGACGGCGTGCGGTGCCATGCCTGCAGGGAGGTGGGGCATGTTCGCAAGAACTGCCCCGCCTCCAAGGCCGCCAAACCACCGAAGGCGGCCAAGGCTGGCGCTGCCGCCACCCCTCCCCTAGTTGCGTCCGCGTGCCGGGAGCCATGGGTGCGCGGGCATCGTCGGAGGCCTTTGTTTTCAGGGCCTCCGGCGGGGGGGAGGGAGAGCGTCCGAACGGAAAGAAGGCGCGGAAGAAGACAAAACATCAAGAGGCGGGTCCCCTCAGTGCGCCGGATAATTTGACCACCGCGCTCAGCCCAACCCCGTCACCGGCGAGCGCGGGGTAGCCGAGCCCGTGCCCGAGCCCTTGAACAACACCACAGAGGGGCCCGAGCGCGGGCAAGAAAAGGAAAAGGGGGGGGCGGAGCGGGAGGCCTCGGCAGACATGGAGGTCTCCCTGACTCCGCGCGCCCCCAGGAACAAAAAGAGGCACCGCCCCAATGACGCGGAGGGGGAACAACATCCCTCCGCGGAGGAGTCGGTGCCCGCCGCGTGTCCCGCGTCCCCCACCAGCGCCCCCAAATTGCGCTGCAGGCGCGAGGAGTCTTTCCCCGGGGAGGGTGAGACAGTTGAGGCTGCCCAGCCTCTGCCTCCCGGGGATGGAGTGGAAGATCTGCCTGTCGTGGGGGGCGTGGGGACCGCGGAGGAATGCGTAGCCGCCGGGCCGGGCGTCCCGGGGACTGAGGCGGGCGAGGCCGAAAAGGCCGAACCTGAGCCCGCCCAGCTATTACCCAACTTCCCCCGGGAGTTGCTCGACCCGGCAGAAACAAAATATATTGATTTTAATGAAACTGTAGATGCTGGGCCGGGGGGTGGCAGCGGGGAGGGGGAGGAACACCCACCCTCGCCCCTTACTTTGGAGCTGGAGCACTTGGAGGGCCTGGGGATTTCCTATGGCCGGGTCTCTCCTTGTTCTCCGGTTCCTGGGGCGGAGGGGGAACCCCTTCCGCTGTCATTTCCCGACCCAGCACCATTTTTAAAAGAGCCCAGTGGGGACTCCTCTGCCGACGATCCTGGGGGTGGGATCGGGGCAGTGCCAGGGCCGGTTGGAGCGGCCGGTTCATTTGCCGTACCTTGTGCGGTCGATGGGCCGGCTGCTGGCGGCCACCTCCCGGAGGAGGACGGGGACTCGGTGGGGGACGCGGGTGAAGACCTAGAGACCACCGCCAGGGAGGCGGTGGATCTGCTCGCGGCCGCCGCTGAGGCCCTCCTCGTTCCTGCAAAGGAACTCCGGGACTTTTTGGCCCAGAGCCGGGGTCGCCGCGACCAAGCCCGACTGGCCCTGGAAAAATGGTCCGAGCCGGAGCTGATCAAGGGGTCCGTCCGCACCGCCGTTAAAACCTTGGCCGCGGGCGGGCCCTTGACAAAGGAGCAGCACCTTGAGCTGCGCGAGCTCGAGGGACTCCTCGCTGGGCTGCGGAGGGAGCGGAGTTCAACAAAAGACTCCGCTCCCTCCCCCACAATAGGTTAAGGTAGAGGTTGCACTATGCTTTTGCCATGAAGATAACCATAGCCAGCCTCAACATCAACGGCGGCAGAGGGGCACGCCGTAGATTTGACAATTTTTCGCTCCTGCGGGAGGGGAAATATGCGGAAACCCACACCGTTCCGGGAGACGAAGCCACGTGGCTCCTGGAATGGCAAGGAGAGGTCCGCATGAGCCACCTCACCGCCATTTCTAGTGGGGTGGCCATCTTGCTGGGCCCGCATTTTCAGCCGGAGATCTTGGGGGTCGAGGAGCCCGTGCCAGGCCGCTTGCTGCACGTAACGGTTCGCCTGGGGGACGTGCCGCTCCATCTCGTGAACGTGTACGCCCCTCATCCCGGCCCGCAGCAAACGCGCTTCTTTGAAGAGGTGTCCGCTCTTCTTGGCTCCGTCGACGTCGGCGACTGCATTGTCCTCGGGGGGGATTTTAACTGCACCCTCGAGGCGAGGGACCGCTCCGGTGCCCCGCAGTGCATGACGGCGATGGAGAAGTTGAGGGACCTGGTCGGGTCCTTCGACTTGGTGGACGTCTGGCGAAATCTCCACCCCGACTCCAGCGCCTTTACTTGGGTGAGGCCTGGAGTTGGATGGTCTAGAGTCGACCGCCTTTACGTGTCTCGGGCGTACGTTTCCTGCGTCCCGGCGGCCTCCATGCGGCCGGTGCCGTGTTCGGACCACCACCTGGTGTGGGCGGAGCTCGCTTCGCTCCGCGCGAGGACGGGGTCCGCGTACTGGCACTTTAACAACCGGCTGCTGGAGGACGTGCGGTTCCAGGACTCGTTCCGTCGATTCTGGTCCGACTGGAGAAGGAAGCAGGGGGGCTTCCCCTCCTTGAGGCTATGGTGGGACGTGGGCAAGGCTCACGTCCGCGTCTTCTGTCAAGAGTACGCGAGGGGGTCGACCAAGAGGCGGGCGGCCAGAGTCGGGCGCCTAGAAAAAGAGGTGCTCGACCTGGAAGCCCGTCTCGGTCAAGTCGTCCAGGACCCGGCCCTGCGGACGGTGTACGAAGCGAAGAAGGCCGCGCTGAAGGACCTGCAGCTCGTCGGGTCCCGAGGCGCGTTCGTGAGGTCGCGGATCCGGTTCCTGCGGGATCTGGACCGCGGCTCCCCCTTCTTCTACTCGCTGGAAAAAAGGCAGAGTGTCCGTAAGCAGCTCTTGACGCTGCTGGCCGACGACGGCTCTCTCGTCTCGGATCCGGAGGGCGTCAACAACAGGGTCCGTGAATATTACGGGGCTCTGTTCTCTCCGGATCCGTCCAGCGAGGAAGCGCGTAGAGTTTTGTGGGAGGACCTGCCGAGGGTCGGCCCGGAGGGCGCCGAAAATCTGGAAGCTCCGCTAAGCCTGGCGGAGCTGACCGGTGCCCTCGCCCGGCTCTCGAGGGGAAAATCCCCGGGGCTGGACGGGCTGACCGTGGAGTTCCACAGGGCGTTCTGGGACGTCCTGGGGGGCGACTACGCGCGGGTCCTGGGGGAAAGTCTGGCGACCGGGGAGATGCCCCTCTCTTGGCGCAGGGCAGTCATCGTCCTGCTGCCTAAGAAGGGCGATCTCCGCCTCCTTAAGAACTGGCGCCCGGTCTCCCTCCTCAGCACGGACTACAAAATCTTCGCCAGGGCGATGTCTGCTCGCGTTGGTGCCGTGCTGGACCACATGATCCACCCCGACCAGTCATACACGGTCCCGGGCCGGACAATCCACGATAACATCCATCTGGTCCGGGACCTCATCCATTGTTCCCAGGAGGCTGGTCTTTCGGTCGCCTTCCTATCCCTCGACCAAGAGAAGGCGTTCGACAGGGTGGATCACGACTATCTGCTCGGAACTCTGCGCGCTTTCGGGTTCGGGACGCATTTCGTCGCCCGGATCCGACTTTTGTACGCTGCCGCGGAGTGTCTGATTAAGGTTAACGGGTCCTTGACGGCGCCCCTTCGCTTTAGGAGAGGGGTGCGCCAGGGATGCCCCATGTCCGGCCAGTTATACGCCGTTTGCGTGGAGCCTTTCCTGCGCCTCTTGCGGACGAGGTTGACGGGACTGGCTCTGCAAGGGCCGGGCGTGGAGGTCGTCCTCTCGGCTTACGCCGATGACGTGCTCCTCGCGATAGAGGATCCCGCTGACCTGCGGAGGATGCGTGAGTGCCAGGAGATTTACTCGGCCGCGTCCTCCGCCAGGATCAACTGGGAGAAATGTTCCGGACTCCTGGTGGGTCAGTGGCGGGTGGACTCCCTGCCGGAGGAGCTCAGGCCTTTTGCCTGGAGCACGACCCATCTCCTCTATCTGGGAGTCTACCTTAGCCCCGACGAGGAAGCCTGGCCGGCGAACTGGCAGGAGCTGGAGGCCAAGGTCGCCGCTCGCCTAGGGCGCTGGACAGGACTGCTCCGAGTGCTGTCCTACAGGGGTCGAGCGCTAGTCATAAACCAGCTGGTGGCCGCAATGCTGTGGTACCGGCTGGTCACTTTGACCCCTCCCCCTGCGTTTGTCGCCAAGATACAGAAGAAGCTGGTGGACTTCTTCTGGAACAACAGGAAGCACTGGGTCTCTGTCGCGGTCTTGAGTCTCCCGCTTGAGGAGGGCGGTCAGTCGTTGGTGTGCGTCAGCGCCCAGCTCGCGACTTTCCGTCTTCAGACCCTGCAGAGATACCTTTACGTCGAGCCCCCTCCTAGGTGGTGTGCTCTGGCGAGGTATTTCTTCCGCCAGCAGCTCGACCTCAATTATGACACGCAGCTCCTGTTTGTGAACTTGGGGGGTGCCAGGACCGCCCTCCGGGAGCTGCCTGTCTTTTACAGGGAACTCATCAGGGTCTGGAACAAAGTCTCCACCAAGCGCAGCTCTCCGCCGGCTGGAGTGGCGGCCGTCCTGCAGGAACCGCTGCTCGGGAATCCGTACCTCCACGGCCGAGGCTTCATGTGGCGGTCGGAAGAGAGGGCTGTGGCTGGTGAGGTGACCAGGGTCAGGGACCTGCTCGATGGCGGAGGAGCGGGCTGGATGGCGCCAGTCACGCTGGCGCGGCGCCTAAATTCTGCCAACGTCCGCCGCGCGGCCGATGCCATCGAGTCGCTAAAAACAGCTCTGGGCCCTGACTCCGTTAGGTGTATCGAGGAGGCTCAAGCACGTGGGGAGATCCCGTCCGAACTGACCCCCGTCCGGACGGAATTCCTCATCGGTGCCAAACCCCGGAACCTCCCTCGGGGGCCGGCGCCTCACAACTTGAGCCGCCTCGGGGAAATCCCCTCCGTGCCTTTCAGTTCCGCGCGGAGGGGTTTCCTGTACGGGCTGCTCCTGCACACCCTCAACTTTGCCATCCTCGCCGGCCGTCCGGACACGCCATGGCGTACCATCTTGCCGTCCGGAGGAGGCGGGGGTCCCCGATGGAGGGCACTCTACGCAGGGGTCCTCCCACTATTCATCAGGACTTGGCCTGGAGGGTGGTGCACGGAGCAGTGCCGTGCA
The DNA here is from genome assembly GCF_044704955.1 of Pristiophorus japonicus. Lineage (NCBI taxonomy): Eukaryota > Metazoa > Chordata > Chondrichthyes > Pristiophoridae > Pristiophorus > Pristiophorus japonicus. The sequence goes on from NW_027252241.1 coordinate 696,082, forward strand.
ACAAATTTTTAAGCCGGTTCACGGACTCCCAGGCCGCCTGCAATTTCTGCGGTCTGGAGGAGTCCGTGTTCCATGTTTTTATTGAATGCACAAGGTTGCAGCCCCTGTTCCACTATTTGAAGGGGCTGCTCCTGAAATTCTGGCTGCACTTCAGTCCCACTCTCCTGATCTTTGGGCACCCTGTGCGGAGGGGAGCGGGTAGGTCCGAGGGCCTCCTCGTAGGACTGCTCCTGGGCACGGCCAAGGGTGCCATCAGCCGGTCCAGGCAGCGGGCGGTCGAGGGGGTCGTTCAACCTGACTGCCTGCCTCTCTTCCGCTCTTACATCCGATCCAGGGTGTCCTTGGAGATGGAGCACGCGGTGTCCACCGGTACGCTCGCGGCCTTCCGCGAGAGGTGGGCACCGGAGGGACTGGAGTGCATCATCACGCCCGGCAACCAAATTTTAATTTGATTTTACGTTTTAAAGTTTAATTTGTTTTAATTGCCGGTGCTTTTAGTGTCCCCCTCTCCTTTTATAGGGGGCACTGGAAAAAGGAAAAATTTGATTTTAGTGCCCCAAAAAAAAAAAAAATAAATAAAAAAAAAAAAATAAAAAAATAAAAAAATAAAAAAGGGGCCTTGTAAATGTCTTGTGTGTGTCATCCAGGTCGGGTGGCACGGATACATGTTTTATGTTTTTGCAGGTGAACTCCAAAAAGAGTTTCATGCGCAAGGACTCCTCGTAGGACTGCTCCTGGGCACGGCCAAGGGTGCCATCAGCCGGTCCAGGCAGCGGGCGGTCGAGGGGGTCGTTCAACCTGACTGCCTGCCTCTCTTCCGCTCTTACATCCGGTCCAGGGTGTCCTTGGAGATGGAGCACGCGGTGTCCACCGGTACGCTCGCGGCCTTCCGCGAGAGGTGGGCACCGGAGGGACTGGAGTGCATCATCACGCCCGGCAACCAAATTTTAATTTGATTTTACGTTTTAAAGTTTAATTTGTTTTAATTGCCGGTGCTTTTAGTGTCCCCCTTCCCTTTTATAGGGGGCACTGGGGAAAATTGTGATTTTAGTGCCCAAAAAAAAAAAGAAAAACACAAAAAAAAAAACCAAAAAAAAAGGGGGGAAAAAAAGGGCCTTGAAAATGTCTGGAGTGTCACCCAGGTCGGGTGGCACCGTTTATTGTTTTTATGTTTTCACAGGTGAACTCAAAAGAGTTTCATGCGCAAGGAACCAATGGTAGAGCTGTGGAGGCGTGTCCTGCTCAGATGGAGCTGTGAGCAGTGAGAGAAGCAGCCAGCAACTTGAGCTCCTGCCTGGAGAGCCCTGAGACCAGCCCAGGAAGAGAAGGAAGGAAGGGGCTTCAACACCAACTTCTATCCAGAGGGAGAGGAGGAGAAAGCAGAAAACTTTCAACATCTTTATCATTTCTGCAAAGAGTTGGAGAGAGGGGGAAAAACCACAACAACCATCCAGTGTGGAAGGAGAGAGACTCAACTACTCTACAGGTGGGTGTGGGTGCATTTCCCAAAAAGACTTTGTTGTATCGGTGGGGGGAGGAAAGAAGACCACTGAGGGCCGGAACATCGCGGGGGTGTGTGTGTGTGTGTGGTAGTGTGCGTGGGGGCCGTGCTTACAACTAGGCCCCCCCCACAATTGGACCCCCCCCCCACCCCCCACATTTGCCTAGCCTGGGATAGCTGGAGCTACCAGGCTGAAGATTGTTGTTTTTCTCAATCACCCAATTAATGATCGTTAGGAGTGCCTGGTGGCTCCAGCCACCCCAGGTGAAGACATCTTCTCCCCCCACCTGAAGACCACCCCAAAGACTTTTGTGTTTTGCCATCTGGGGAGTGCACCCACCCACAGCTGCGAGGGGAGACCTGCCCTCGCAGCCCCCCCCCCTTCCCACCCCCCTCTCTCTTTCTCTGCTACTCTGTTTCTCCCCTCTCTCTCTGAGGCCTCTTCCTTCCAAATTTACAAAAAACAAAACCAATTAAGACAACTGAGCAGAGGGAGCAAGGCCCCTCCCCAATTGCCAACTAGGGGAGAGGTGTGCCTCATTAAGGGCTCCTCTGCTCAGTCATTATATAAGAGGCCAATAAAGACCATTAAGGCCTGTGACTTTGGGGTGGGTGTAGCCCTTAAAGGGACCCCGTGATGGCGACCCCATCCACGCCGGTGGCAGGGCCAGCGAGGACGTATGCGCAGGTGGCAACCGCTTCCACAGCACCTCCTGCGCCACCCGCTGCCCTGCCACCATTTACACTTATAACAAAAAAACACGGGGTCAAGAGCTACACTCACCCCACAATGAGCATTGAGGAGTGCGTGCGGGCGATGGCTGGGGTAGTCGGCCCCTCGGCCATTGTCGCAGCCTCCAAGATGTCTGGGAAGGCCGTGTTCTTCCTGGGGTCGGAGCGGGCGGTGTCCCTGGCCCTTGAAAAGGGGCTCACGGTGGGCGGGACGTTCCTGCCGGTGGATCCTCTCGAGGCCACCGCGCAGAGGGTCATTCTATCAAACGTCCCGCCCTTTGTTCCCGCTGAGCTCCTCCTCCCTCACCTACACCAACTGGGGGAGGTAAGGTCGGGGATCAACCCCTACCGCTCGGCCTCAGGGAGAGCAGCCTGCGCCACGTGTTCTCCTTCCGCCGCCGGCTCTTTGTCCGGCTGGCGCGGGAGGAGATGACGGAGGGATCTTTTAATGTGGTGCACGAGGGGACTGCCTACCGCGTCTTCTGGACGTCGGACGGCGTGCGGTGCCATGCCTGCAGGGAGGTGGGGCACGTTCGCAAGAACTGCCCCGCCTCCAAGGCCGCCAAACCACCGAAGGCGGCCAAGGCTGGCGCCGCCGCCACCCCTCCCCCTAGTTGCGTCCGCGTGCCGGGAGCCATGGGTGCGCGGGCATCGTCGGAGGCCTTTGTTTTCAGGGCCTCCGGCGGGGGGGAGGGAGGGCGTCCGACCGGAAAGAAGGCGCGGAAGAAGACAAAACATCAAGAGGCGGGTCCCCTCAGTGCGCCGGATAATTTGACCACCGCGCTCAGCCCAACCCCGTCACCGGCGAGCGCGGGGTGCCCCGAGCCCGTGCCCGAGCCCTTGAAAAACACCACAGAGGGGCCCGGGCGCGGGCAAGAAAAGGAAAAGGGGGGGGCGGAGCGGGAGGCCTCGGCAGACATGGAGGTCTCCCTGACTCCGCGCGCCCCCAGGAACAAAAAGAGGCACCGCCCCAATGACGCGAAGGGGGAACAACATCCCTCCGCGGAGGAGTCGGTGCCCGCCGCGTGTCCCGCGTCCCCCACCAGCGCCCCCAAATTGCGCTGCAGGCGCGAGGAGTCTTTCCCCGGAGAGGGTGAGACAGTTGAGGCTGCCCAGCCTCTGCCTCCCGGGGATGGAGTGGAAGATCTGCCTGTCGTGGGGGGCGTGGGGACCGCGGAGGAATGCGTAGCCGCCGGGCCGGGCGTCCCGGGGACTGAGGCGGGCGAGGCCGAAAAGGCCGAACCTGAGCCCGCCCAGCTATTACCCAACTTCCCCCGGGAGTTGCTCGACCCGGCAGAAACACAATATATTGATTTTAATGAAACTGTAGATGCTGGGCCGGGGGGTGGCAGCGGGGAGGGGGAGGAACACCCACCCTCGCCCCTTACTTTGGAGCTGGTGCACTTGGAGGGCCTGGGGATTTCCTATGGCCGGGTCTCTCCTTGTTCCCCGGTTCCTGGGGCGGAGGGGGAACCCCTTCCGCTGTCATTTCCCGACCCAGCACCAATTTTAAAAGAGCCCAGTAGGGACTCCTCTGCCGACGATCCTGGGGGTGGGATCGGGGCAGAGCCAGGGCCGGTTGGAGCGGCCGGTTCATTTGCCGTACCTTGTGCGGTCGATGGGCCGGCTGCTGGCGGCCACCTCCCGGAGGAGGACGGGGACTCGGTGGGGGACGCGGGAGAAGAACTAGAGACCATCGCCAGGGAGGCGGTGGATCTGCTCGCGGCCGCCGCTGAGGCCCTCCTCATTCCTGCAAAGGAACTCCGGGACTTTTTGGCCCAGAGCCGGGGTCGCCGCGACCAAGCCCGACTGGCCCTGGAAAAATGGTCCGAGCCGGAGCTGATCAAGGGGTCCGTCCGCGCCGCCGTTAAAACCTTGGCCGCGGGCGGGCCCTTGACAAAGGAGCAGCACCTTGAGCTGCGCGAGCTCGAGGGACTCCTCGCTGGGCTGCGGAGGGAGCGGAGTTCAACAAAAGACTCCGCTCCCTCCCCCACAATAGGTTAAGGTAGAGGTTGCACTATGCTTTTGCCATGAAGATAACCATAGCCAGCCTCAACATCAACGGCGGCAGAGGGGCACGCCGTAGATTTGACAATTTTTCGCTCCTGCGGGAGGGGAAATATGCGGTGTGCTTCCTGCAAGAAACCCACACCGTTCCGGGAGACGAAGCCACGTGGCTCCTGGAATGGCAAGGAGAGGTCCGCATGAGCCACCTCACCGCCATTTCTAGTGGGGTGGCCATCTTGCTGGGCCCGCATTTTCAGCCGGAGATCTTGGGGGTCGAGGAGCCCGTGCCAGGCCGCTTGCTGCACGTAACGGTTCGCCTGGGGGACGTGCCGCTCCATCTCGTGAACGTGTACGCCCCTCATCCCGGCCCGCAGCAAACGCGCTTCTTTGAAGAGGTGTCCGCTCTTCTTGGCTCCGTCGACGTCGGCGACTGCATTGTCCTCGGGGGGGATTTTAACTGCACCCTCGAGGCGAGGGACCGCTCCGGTGCCCCGCAGTGCATGACGGCGATGGAGAAGTTGAGGGACCTGGTCGGGTCCTTCGACTTGGTGGACGTCTGGCGAAATCTCCACCCCGACTCCAGCGCCTTTACTTGGGTGAGGCCTGGAGTTGGATGGTCTAGAGTCGACCGCCTTTACGTGTCTCGGGCGTACGTTTCCTGCGTCCCGGCGGCCTCCATGCGGCCGGTGCCGTGTTCGGACCACCACCTGGTGTGGGCGGAGCTCGCTTCGCTCCGCGCGAGGACGGGGTCCGCGTACTGGCACTTTAACAACCGGCTGCTGGAGGACGTGCGGTTCCAGGACTCGTTCCGTCGATTCTGGTCCGACTGGAGAAGGAAGCAGGGGGGCTTCCCCTCCTTGAGGCTATGGTGGGACGTGGGCAAGGCTCACGTCCGCGTCTTCTGTCAAGAGTACGCGATGGGGTCGACCAAGAGGCGGGCGGCCAGAGTCGGGCGCCTAGAAAAAGAGGTGCTCGACCTGGAAGCCCGTCTCGGTCAAGTCGTCCGGGACCCGGCCCTGCGGACGGTGTACTAAGCGAAGAAGGCCGCGCTGAAGGACCTGCAGCTCGTCGGGTCCTGAGGCGCGTTCGTGAGGTCGCGGATCCGGTTCCTGCGGGATCTGGACCGCGGCTCCCCCTTCTTCTACTCGCTGGAAAAAAGGCAGAGTGTCCGTAAGCAGCTCTTGACGCTGCTGGCCGACGACGGCTCTCTCGTCTCGGATCCGGAGGGCGTCAACAACAGGGTCCGTGAATATTACGGGTCTCTGTTCTCTCCGGATCCGTCCAGCGAGGAAGCGCGTAGAGTTTTGTGGGAGGACCTGCCGAAGGTCGGCCCGGAGGGCGCCGAAAATCTGGAAGCTCCGCTAAGCCTGGCGGAGCTGACCGGTGCCCTCGCCCGGCTCTCGAGGGGAAAATCCCCGGGGCTGGACGGGCTGACCGTGGAGTTCCACAGGGCGTTCTGGGACGTCCTGGGGAGCGACTACGCGCGGGTCCTGGGGGAAAGTCTGGCGACCGGGGAGATGCCCCTCTCTTGGCGCAGGGCAGTCATCGTCCTGCTGCCTAAGAAGGGCGATCTCCGCCTCCTTAAGAACTGGCGCCCGGTCTCCCTCCTCAGCACGGACTACAAAATCTTCGCCAGGGCGATGTCTGCTCGCCTTGGTGCCGTGCTGGACCACATGATCCACCCCGACCAGTCATACACGGTCCCGGGCCGGACGATCCACGATAACATCCATCTGGTCCGGGAACTCATCCATTGTTCCCAGGAGGCTGGTCTGTCGGTCGCCTTCCTATCCCTCGACCAAGAGAAGGCGTTCGACAGGGTGGATCACGACTATCTGCTCGGAACTCTGCGCGCTTTCGGGTTCGGGACGCATTTCGTCGCCCGGATCCGACTTTTGTACGCCGCCGCGGAGTGTCTGATTAAGGTTAACGGGTCCTTGACGGCGCCCCTTCGCTTTAGGAGAGGGGTGCGCCAGGGATGCCCCATGTCCGGCCAGTTATACACCGTTTGCGTGGAGCCTTTCCTGCGCCTCTTGCGGACGAGGTTGACGGGACTGGCTCTGCAAGGGCCGGGCGTGGAGGTCGTCCTCTCGGCTTACGCCGATGACGTGCTCCTCGCGGTAGAGGATCCCGCTGACCTGCGGAGGATGCGTGAGTGCCAGGAGATTTACTCGGCCGCGTCCTCCGCCAGGATCAACTGGGAGAAATGTTCCGGACTCCTGGTGGGTCAGTGGCGGGTGGACTCCCTGCCGGAGGAGCTCAGGCCTTTTGCCTGGAGCACGCCCCATCTCCTCTATCTGGGAGTCTACCTTAGCCCCGACGAGGGAGCCTGGCCGGCGAACTGGCAGGAGCTGGAGGCCAAGGTCGCCGCTCGCCTAGGGCGCTGGACAGGACTGCTCCGAGTGCTGTCCTACAGGGGTCGAGCGCTAGTCATAAACCAGCTGGTGGCCGCAATGCTGTGGTACCGGCTGGTCACTTTGACCCCTCCCCCTGCGTTTGTCGCCAAGATACAGAAGAAGCTGGTGGACTTCTTCTGGAACAACAGGAAGCACTGGGTCTCTGCCGCGGTCTTGAGTCTCCCGCTTGAGGAGGGCGGTCAGTCGTTGGTGTGCGTCAGCGCCCAGCTCGCGACTTTCCGTCTTCAGACGCTGCAGAGATACCTTTACGTCGAGCCCCCTCCTAGGTGGTGCGCTCTGGCGAGGTATTTCTTCCGCCAGCAGCTCGACCTCAATTATGACACGCAGCTCCTGTTTGTGAACTTGGGGGGTGCCAGGACCGCCCTCCGGGAGCTGCCTGTCTTTTACAGGGAACTCATCAGGGTCTGGAACAAAGTCTCCACCAAGCGCAGCTCTCCGCCGGCTGGAGTGGCGGCCGTCCTCCAGGAGCCGCTGCTCGGGAATCCGTACCTCCACGGCCGAGGCTTCATGTGGCGGTCGGAAGAGAGGGCAGTGGCTGGTGAGGTGACCAGGGTCAGGGACCTGCTCGATGGCGGAGGAGCGGGCTGGATGGCGCCAGACACGCTGGCGCGGCGCCTAAACTCTGCCAACGTCCGCCACGCGGCCGATGCCATCGAGTCGCTAAAAACAGCTCTGGGCCCTGACTCCGTTAGATGCATCGAGGAGGCTCAAGCACGTGGGGAGATCCCGTCCGAACTGACCCCCGTCCGGACGGAATTCCTCATCGGCGCCAAACCCCGGAACCTCCCTCGGGGGCCGGCGCCTCACAACTTGAGCCGCCTCGGGGAAATCCCCTCCGTGCCTTTCAGTTCCGCGCGGAGGGGTTTCCTGTACGGGCTGCTCCTGCACACCCTCAACTTTGCCATCCTCGCCGGCCGTCCGGACACGCCATGGCGTACCATCTTGCCGTCCGGAGGAGGCGGGGGTCCCCGATGGAGGGCACTCTACGCAGGGGTCCTCCCACTATTCATCGGGGACTTGGCCTGGAGGGTGGTGCACGGAGCAGTGCCGTGCAACAAATTTTTAAGCCGGTTCACGGACTCCCAGGCCGCCTGCAATTTCTGCGGTCTGGAGGAGTCCGTGTTCCATGTTTTTATGGAGTGCACAAGGTTGCAGCCCCTGTTCCATTATTTGAAGGGGCTGCTCCTGAAATTCTGGCTGCACTTCAGTCCCACTCTCCTGATCTTTGGGCACCCTGTGCGGAGGGGAGCGGGTAGGTCCGAGGGCCTCCTCGTAGGACTGCTCCTGGGCACGGCCAAGGGTGCCATCAGCCGGTCCAGGCAGCGGGCGGTCGAGGGGGTCATTCAACCTGACTGCCTGCCTCTCTTCCGCTCTTACATCCGGTCCAGGGTGTCCTTGGAGATGGAGCACGCGGTGTCCACCGGTACGCTCGCGGCCTTCCGCGAGAGGTGGGCACCGGAGGGACTGGAGTGCATCATCAGGCCCGGCAACCAAATTTTAATTTGACTTTACGTTTTAAAGTTAATTTGTATTAATTGCCGGTGCTTTTAGTGTCCCCTTCCCTTTTATAGGGGGCACTGGGGAAAAATTGTGATTTTAGTGCCCAAAAAAAAAAACAACAAAAAAAAGAAAAAACACAAAAAAAAACAAAAAAGGGGGGGAAAAAAAGGGCCTTGTAAATGTCTGGAGTGTCACCCAGGTCGGGTGGCACCGTTTAATGTTTTTATGTTTTGCAGGTAAACTCAAAAGAGTTTCATGCGCAAGGACTCCTCGTAGGACTGCTCCTGGGCACGGCCAAGGGTGCCATCAGCCGGTCCAGGCAGCGGGCGGTCGAGGGGGTCGTTCAACCTGACTGCCTGCCTCTCTTCCGCTCTTACATCCGGTCCAGGGTGTCCTTGGAGATGGAGCACGCGGTGTCCACCGGTACGCTCGCGGCCTTCCGCGAGAGGTGGGCACCGGAGGGACTGGAGTGCATCATCACGCCCGGCAACCAAATTTTAATTTGATTTTACGTTTTAAAGTTTAATTTGTTTTAATTGCCAGTGCTTTTAGTGTCCCCCTCTCCTTTTATAGGGGGCACTGGGGAAAATTGTGATTTTAGTGCCCAAAAAAAAAAAGAAAAACACAAAAAAAAAAACCAAAAAAAAAGGGGGGAAAAAAAGGGCCTTGAAAATGTCTGGAGTGTCACCCAGGTCGGGTGGCACCGTTTATTGTTTTTATGTTTTCACAGGTGAACTCAAAAGAGTTTCATGCGCAAGGAACCAATGGTAGAGCTGTGGAGGCGTGTCCTGCTCAGATGGAGCTGTGAGCAGTGAGAGAAGCAGCCAGCAACTTGAGCTCCTGCCTGGAGAGCCCTGAGACCAGCCCAGGAAGAGAAGGAAGGAAGGGACTTCAACACCAACTTCTATCCAGAGGGAGAGGAGGAGAAAGCAGAAAACTTTCAACATCTTTATCATTTCTGCAAAGAGTTGGAGAGAGGGGGAAAAACCACAACAACCATCCAGTGTGGAAGGAGAGAGACTCAACTACTCTACAGGTGGGTGTGGGTGCATTTCCCAAAAAGACTTTGTTGTATCGGTGGGGTGAGGAAAGAAGACCACTGAGGGCCGGAACATCGCGGGGGTGTGTGTGTGTGTGTGGTAGTGTGCGTGGGGGCCGTGCTTACAACTAGGCCCCCCCCACAATTGGAACTCCCCCCCACCCCCCACATTTGCCTAGCCTGGGATAGCTGGAGCGACCAGGCTGAAGATTGTTGTTTTTCTCAATCACCCAATTAAAGATCGTTAGGAGTGCCTGGTGGCTCCAGCCACCCCAGGTGAAGACATCTTCTCCCCCCACCTGAAGACCACCCCAAAGACTTTTGTGTTTTGCCATCTGGGGAGTGCACCCACCCACAGCTGCGAGGGGAGACCTGCCATCGCAGCCCCCCCCCCTTCCCACCCCCCTCTCTCTTTCTCTGCTACTCTGTTTCTCCCCTCTCTCTCTGAGGCCTCTTCCTTCCAAATTTACAAAAAACAAAACCAATTAAGACAACTGAGCAGAGGGAGCAAGGCCCCTCCCCAATTGCCAACTAGGGGAGAGGTGTGCCTCATTAAGGGCTCCTCTGCTCAGTCATTATATAAGAGGCCAATAAAGACCATTAAGGCCTGTGACTTTGGGGTGGGTGTAGCCCTTAAAGGGACCCCGTGATGGCGACCCCATCCACGCCGGTGGCAGGGCCAGCGAGGATGTATGCGCAGGTGGCAACCGCTTCCACAGCACCTCCTGCGCCACCCGCTGCCCTGCCACCATTTACACTTATAACAAAAAAACACGGGGTCAAGAGCTACACTCACCCCACAATGAGCATTGAGGAGTGCGTGCGGGCGATGGCTGGGGTAGTCGGCCCCTCGGCCATTGTCGCAGCCTCCAAGATGTCTGGGAAGGCCGTGTTCTTCCTGGGGTCGGAGCGGGCGGTGTCCCTGGCCCTTGAAAAGGGGCTCACGGTGGGCGGGACGTTCCTGCCGGTGGATCCTCTCGAGGCCACCGCGCAGAGGGTCATTCTATCAAACGTCCCGCCCTTTGTTCCCGCTGAGCTCCTCCTCCCTCACCTACACCAACTGGGGGAGGTAAGGTCGGGGATCAACCCCATACCGCTCGGCCTCAGGGAGAACAGCCTGCGCCACGTGTTCTCATTCCGCCGCCAGCTCTTTGTCCGGCTGGCGCGGGAGGAGATGACGGAGGGATCTTTTAATGTGGTGCACGAGGGGACTGCCTACCGCGTCTTCTGGACGTCGGACGGCGTGCGGTGCCATGCCTGCAGGGAGGTGGGGCACGTTCGCAAGAACTGCCCCGCCTCCAAGGCCGCCAAACCACCGAAGGCGGCCAAGGCTGGCGCCGCCGCCACCCCTCCCCCTAGTTGCGTCCGCGTGCCGGGAGCCATGGGTGCGCGGGCATCGTCGGAGGCCTTTGTTTTCAGGGCCTCCGGCGGGGGGGAGGGAGAGCGTCCGACCGGAAAGAAGGCGCGGAAGAAGACAAAACATCAAGAGGCGGGTCCCCTCAGTGCGCCGGATAATTTGACCACCGCGCTCAGCCCAACCCCGTCACCGGCGAGCGCGTGGTGCCCCGAGCCCGTGCCCGAGCCCTTGAACAACACCACAGAGGGGCCCGGGCGCGTGCAAGAAAAGGAAAAGGGGGGGGCGGAGCGGGAGGCCTCGGCAGACATGGAGGTCTCCCTGACTCCGCGCGCCCCCAGGAACAAAAAGAGGCACCGCCCCAATGACGCGGAGGGGGAACAACATCCCTCCGCGGAGGAGTCGGTGCCCGCCGCGTGTCCCGCGTCCCCCACCAGCGCCCCCAAATTGCGCTGCAGGCGCGAGGAGTCTTTCCCCGGGGAGGGTGAGACAGTTGAGGCTGCCCAGCCTCTGCCTCCCGGGGATGGAGTGGAAGATCTGCCTGTCGTGGGGGGCGTGGGGACCGCGGAGGAATGCGTAGCCGCCGGGCCGGGCGTCCCGGGGACTGAGGCGGGCGAGGCCGAAAAGGCCGAACCTGAGCCCGCCCAGCTATTACCCAACTTCCCCCGGGAGTTGCTCGACCCGGCAGAAACACAATATATTGATTTTAATGAAACTGTAGATGCTGGGCCGGGGGGTGGCAGCGGGGAGGGGGAGGAACACCCACCCTCGCCCCTTACTTTGGAGCTGGTGCACTTGGAGGGCCTGGGGATTTCCTATGGCCGGGTCTCTCCTTGTTCCCCGGTTCCTGGGGCGGAGGGGGAACCCCTTCCGCTGCCATTTCCCGACCCAGCACCAATTTTAAAAGAGCCCAGTGGGGACTCCTCTGCCGACGATCCTGGGGGTGGGATCGGGGCAGAGCCAGGGCCGGTTGGAGCGGCCGGTTCATTTGCCGTACCTTGTGCGGTCGATGGGCCGGCTGCTGGCGGCCACCTCCCGGAGGAGGACGGGGACTCGGTGGGGGACGCGGGAGAAGAACTAGAGACCACCGCCAGGGAGGCGGTGGATCTGCTCGCGGCCGCAGCTGAGGCCCTCCTCATTCCTGCAAAGGAACTCCGGGACTTTTTGGCCCAGAGCCGGGGTCGCCGCGACCAAGCCCGACTGGCCCTGGAAAAATGGTCCGAGCCGGAGCTGATCAAGGGGTCCGTCCGCGCCGCCGTTAAAACCTTGGCCGCGGGCGGGCCCTTGACAAAGGAGCAGCACCTTGAGCTGCGCGAGCTCGAGGGACTCCTCGCTGGGCTGCGGAGGGAGCGGAGTTCAACAAAAGACTCCGCTCCCTCCCCCACAATAGGTTAAGGTAGAGGTTGCACTATGCTTTTGCCATGAAGATAACCATAGCCAGCCTCAACATCAACGGCGGCAGAGGGGCACGCCGTAGATTTGACAATTTTTCGCTCCTGCGGGAGGGGAAATATGCGGTGTGCTTCCTGCAAGAAACCCACACCGTTCCGGGAGACGAAGCCACGTGGCTCCTGGAATGCAAGGAGAGGTCCGCATGAGCCACCTCACCACCATTTCTAGTGGGGTGGCCATCTTGCTGGGCCCGCATTTTCAGCCGGAGATCTTGGGGGTCGAGGAGCCCGTGCCAGGCCGCTTGCTGCACGTAACGGTTCGCCTGGGGGACGTGCCGCTCCAGCTCGTGAACGTGTACACCCCTCATCCCGGCCCGCAGCAGACGCGCTTCTTTGAAGAGGTGTCCGCTCTTCTTGGCTCCGTCGACGTCGGCGACTGCATTGTCCTCGGGGGAGATTTTAACTGCACCCTCGAGGCGAGGGACCGCTCCGGTGCCCCGCAGTGCATGACGGCGATGGAGAAGTTGAGGGACCTGGTCGGGTCCTTCGACTTGGTGGACGTCTGGCGAAATCTCCACCCCGACTCCAGCGCCTTTACTTGGGTGAGGCCTGGAGTTGGATGGTCTAGAGTCGACCGCCTTTACGTGTCTCGGGCGTACGTTTCCTGCGTCCCGGCGGCCTCCATGCGGCCGGTGCCGTGTTCGGACCACCACCTGGTGTGGGCGGAGCTCGCTTCGCTCCGCGCGAGGACGGGGTCCGCGTACTGGCACTTTAACAACCGGCTGCTGGAGGACGTGCGGTTCCAGGACTCGTTCCGTCGATTCTGGTCCGACTGGAGAAGGAAGCAGGGGGGCTTCCCCTCCTTGAGGCTATGGTGGGACGTGGGCAAGGCTAACGTCCGCGTCTTCTGTCAAGAGTACGCGAGGGTGTCGACCAAGAGGCGGGCGGCCAGAGTCGGGCGCCTAGAAAAAGAGGTGCTCGACCTGGAAGCCCGTCTCGGTCAAGTCGTCCAGGACCCGGCCCTGCGGACGGTGTACGAAGCGAAGAAGGCCGCGCTGAAGGACCTGCAGCTCGTCGGGTCCCGAGGCGCGTACGTGAGGTCGCGGATCCGGTTCCTGCGGGATCTGGACCGCGGCTCCCCCTTCTTCTACTCGCTGGAAAAAAGGCAGAGTGTCCGTAAGCAGCTCTTGACGCTGCTGGCCGACGACGGCTCTCTCGTCTCGGATCCGGAGGGCGTCAACAACAGGGTCCGTGAATATTACGGGGCTCTGTTCTCTCCGGATCTGTCCAGCGAGGAAGCGCGTAGAGTTTTGTGGGAGGACCTGCCGAAGGTCGGCCCGGAGGGCGCCGAAAATCTGGAAGCTCCGCTAAGCCTGGCGGAGCTGACCGGTGCCCTCGCCCGGCTCTCGAGGGGAAAATCCCCGGGGCTGGACGGGCTGACCGTGGAGTTCCACAGGGCGTTCTGGGACGTCCTGGGGAGCGACTACGCGCGGGTCCTGGGGGAAAGTCTGGCGACCGGGGAGATGCCCCTCTCTTGGCGCAGGGCAGTCATCGTCCTGCTGCCTAAGAAGGGCGATCTCCGCCTCCTTAAGAACTGGCGCCCGGTCTCCCTCCTCAGCACGGACTACAAAATCTTCGCCAGGGCGATGTCTGCTCGCCTTGGTGCCGTGCTGGACCACATGATCCACCCCGACCAGTCATACACGGTCCCGGGCCGGACGATCCACGACAACATCCATCTGGTCCGGGACCTCATCCATTGCTCCCAGGAGGCTGGTCTGTCGGTCGCCTTCCTATCCCTCGACCAAGAGAAGGCGTTCGACAGGGTGGATCACGACTATCTGCTCGGAACTCTGCGCGCTTTCGGGTTCGGGACGCATTTCGCCGCCCGGATCCGACTTTTGTACGCCGCCGCGGAGTGTCTGATTAAGGTTAACGGGTCCTTGACGGCGCCCCTTCGCTTTAGGAGAGGGGTGCGCCAGGGATGCCCCATGTCCGGCCAGTTATACGCCGTTTGCGTGGAGCCTTTCCTGCGCCTCTTGCGGACGAGGTTGACGGGACTGGCTCTGCAAGGGCCGGGCGTGGAGGTCGTCCTCTCGGCTTACGCCGATGACGTGCTCCTCGCGGTAGAGGATCCCGCTGACCTGCGGAGGATGCGTGAGTGCCAGGAGATTTACTCGGCCGCGTCCTCCGCCAGGATCAACTGGGAGAAATGTTCCGGACTCCTGGTGGGTCAGTGGCGGGTGGACTCCCTGCCGGAGGAGCTCAGGCCTTTTGCCTGGAGCACGACCCATCTCCTCTATCTGGGAGTCTACCTTAGCCCCGACGAGGGAGCCTGGCCGGCGAACTGGCAGGAGCTGGAGGCCAAGGTCGCCGCTCGCCTAGGGCGCTGGACAGGACTGCTCCGAGTGCTGTCCTACAGGGGTCGAGCGCTAGTCATAAACCAGCTGGTGGCCGCAATGCTGTGGTACCGGCTGGTCACTTTGACCCCTCCCCCTGCGTTTGTCGCCAAGATACAGAAGAAGCTGGTGGACTTCTTCTGGAACAACAGGAAGCACTGGGTCTCTGCCGCGGTCTTGAGTCTCCCGCTTGAGGAGGGCGGTCAGTCGTTGGTGTGCGTCAGCGCCCAGCTCGCGACTTTCCGTCTTCAGACCCTGCAGAGATACCTTTACGTCGAGCCCCCTCCTAGGTGGTGCGCTCTGGCGAGGTATTTCTTCCGCCAGCAGCTCGACCTCAATTATGACACGCAGCTCCTGTTTGTGAACTTGGGGGGTGCCAGGACCGCCCTCCGGGAGCTGCCTGTCTTTTACAGGGAACTCATCAGGGTCTGGAACAAAGTCTCCACCAAGCGCAGCTCTCCGCCGGCTGGAGTGGCGGCCGTCCTGCAGGAGCCGCTGCTCGGGAATCCGTACCTCCACGGCCGAGGCTTCATGTGGCGGTCGGAAGAGAGGGCTGTGGCTGGTGAGGTGACCAGGGTCAGGGACCTGCTCGATGGCGGAGGAGCGGGCTGGATGGCGCCAGACACGCTGGCGCGGCGCCTAAACTCTGCCAACGTCCGCCACGCGGCCGATGCCATCGAGTCGCTAAAAACAGCTCTGGGCCCTGACTCCGTTAGGTGCATCGAGGAGGCTCAAGCACGTGGGGAGATCCCGTCCGAACTGACCCCCGTCCGGACGGAATTCCTCATCGGCGCCAAACTCCGGAACCTCCCTCGGGGGCCGGCGCCTCACAACTTGAGCCGCCTCGGGGAAATCCCCTCCGTGCCTTTCAGTTCCGCACGGAGGGGTTTCCTGTACGGGCTGCTCCTGCACACCCTCAACTTTGCCATCCTCGCCGGCCGTCCGGACACGCCATGGCGTACCATCTTGCCGTCCGGAGGAGGCGGGGGTCCCCGATGGAGGGCACTCTACGCAGGGGTCCTCCCACTATTCATCGGGGACTTGGCCTGGAGGGTGGTGCACGGAGCAGTGCCGTGCAACAAATTTTTAAGCCGGTTCACGGACTCCCAGGCCGCCTGCAATTTCTGCGGTCTGGAGGAGTCGGTGTTCCATGTTTTTATGGAATGCACAAGGTTGCAGCCCCTGTTCCATTATTTGAAGGGGCTGCTCCTGAAATTCTGGCTGCACTTCAGTCCCACTCTCCTGATCTTTGGGCACCCTGTGCGGAGGGGAGCGGGTAGGTCCGAAGGCCTCCTCGTAGGACTGCTCCTGGGCACGGCCAAGGGTGCCATCAGCCGGTCCAGGCAGCGGGCGGTCGAGGGGGTCGTTCAACCTGACTGCCTGCCTCTCTTCCGCTCTTACATCCGGTCCAGGGTGTCCTTGGAGATGGAGCACGCGGTGTCCACCGGTACGCTCGCGGCCTTCCGCGAGAGGTGGGCACCGGAGGGACTGGAGTGCATCATCACGCCCGGCAACCAAATTTTAATTTGATTTTACGTTTTAAAGTTAATTTGTTTTAATTGCCGGTGCTTTTAGTGTCCCCTTCCCTTTTATAGGGGGCACTGGGGAAAAATTGTGATTTTAGTGCCCAAAAAAAAAAACCAAAAAAAGAAAAACACAAAAAAAAACAAAAAAAAGGGGGGGAAAAAAAGGGCCTTGTAAATGTCTGGAGTGTCACCCAGGTCGGGTGGCACTCTTTAATGTTTATGTTTTCACAGGTAAACTCAAAAGATTCATGCACAAGGACCAATTGTGAAGCAGTAGAGGCGTGTCCTGCTCAGTTGGAGCTGTGAGCAGTGAGTGGAGCAGCTAGCAACTTGAGCTCCTGCCTGGAGAGCCCTGAGACCAGCCCAGGAAGAGAAGGAAGAAAGGGGCTTCAACACCAACTTTTACCCAGAGGGAGAGGAGGAGAAAGCAGAAAACTTTAAACATCTTTACCATTTCTGCAAGGAGTTGGAGAGAGGGGGAAAAGACCAACAACATCCAGTGTGGAAGGAGGGAGACTCTACATCTTCTACAGGTGGGTGTGGGTGCATTTCCCCAAACAGACTTTGTTGTATCGGTGGGGGGAGGAAAGAAGACCACTGAGGGCCGGAACATCGCGGGGTGTGTGTGTGTGTGTGGTAGTGTGCGTGGGGGCCGTGCTTACAACTAGGCCCCCCCCCACAATTGGAACCCCCCCCACCCCCCACATTTGCCTAGCCTGGGATAGCTGGAGCTACCAGGCTGAAGATTGTTATTAATCACCCAATTAAAGATCGTTAGGAGTGCCTGGTGGCTCCAGCTACCCCAGGTGAAGACATCTTCTCCCCCCACCTGAAGACCACCCCAAAGACTTTTGTGTTTTGCCATCTGGGGAGTGCACCCACCCACAGCTGCGAGGAGAGACCTGCCCTCGCAGCCCCCCCCCTTCCCACCCCCCTCTCTCTTTTCTCTGCTACTCTGTTTCTCCCCTCTCTCTCTGAGAACCCTTTCCTTCCAAATTTAAAAAAAAAAACAATTAAGACAACTGAGCAGAGGGAGCAAGGCCTCTCCCCAATTGTCAACGAGGGGAGAGGTGCCTCGTTAAGGGCTCCTCTGCTCAGTTAAATACACGAGGCCATTAAAGACCATTAAGGCCTGTGACTTTGGGGTGGGTGTAGCCCTTAAAGGGACCCCGTGATGGCGACCCCATCCACGCCGGTGGCAGGGCCAGCAAGGACGTATGCGCAGGTGGCAACCGCTTCCACAGCACCTCCTGCGCCACCCGCTGCCCTGCCACCATTTACACTTATAACAAAAAAACACGGGGTCAAGAGCTACACTCACCCCACAATGAGCATCGAGGAGTGCGTGCGGGCGATGGCTGGGGTAGTCGGCCCCTCGGCCATTGTCGCAGCCTCCAAGATGTCTGGGAAGGCTGTTTTCTTCCTGGGGTCGGAGCGGGCGGTGTCCCTGGCCCTCGAAAAGGGGCTCACGGTGGGCGGGACGTTCCTGCCGGTGGATCCTCTCGAGGCCACCGCGCAGAGGGTCATCGTGTCGAACGTCCCGCCCTTTGTTCCCGCTGGGCTCCTCCTCCCTCACCTACAACAACTGGGGGAGGTAAGGTCAGGGATCAACCCCATACCGCTCGGCCTCAGGGAGAACAGCCTGCGCCACGTGTTCTCCTTCCGCCGCCAGCTCTTTGTCCGGCTGGTGCGGGAGGACATGACAGAAGGGCACTTTAATGTGGTGCACGAGGGGACTGCCTACCGCGTCTTCTGGACGTCGGACGGCGTGCGGTGCCATGCCTGCAGGGAGGTGGGGCATGTTCGCAAGAACTGCCCCGCCTCCAAGGCCGCCAAACCACCGAAGGCGGCCAAGGCTGGCGCTGCCGCCACCCCTCCCCCTAGTTGCGTCCGCGTGCCGGGAGCCATGGGTGCGCGGGCATCGTCGGAGGCCTTTGTTTTCAGGGCCTCCGGCGGGGGGGAGGGAGAGCGTCCGACCGGAAAGAAGGCGCGGAAGAAGACAAAACATCAAGAGGCGGGTCCCCTCGGTGCGCCGGATAATTTGACCACCGCGCTCAGCCCAACCCCGTCACCGGCGAGCGCGGGGTGCCCCGAGCCCGTGCCCGAGCCCTTGAACAACACCACAGAGGGGCCCGGGCGCGGGCAAGAAAAGGAAAAGGGGGGGGCGGAGCGGGAGGCCTCGGCAGACATGGAGGTCTCCCTGACTCCGCGCGCCCCCAGGAACAAAAAGAGGCACCGCCCCAATGACACGGAGGGGGAACAATATCCCTCCGCGGAGGAGTCGGTGCCCGCCGCGTGTCCCGCGTCCCCCACCAGCGCCCCCAAATTGCGCTGCAGGCGCGAGGAGTCTTTCCCCGGGGAGGGTGAGACAGTTGAGGCTGCCCAGCCTCTGCCTCCCGGGGATGGAGTGGAAGATCTGCCTGTCGTGGGGGGCGTGGGGACCGCGGAGGAATGCGTAGCCGCCGGGCCGGGCGTCCCGGGGACTGAGGCGGGCGAGGCCGAAAAGTCCGAACCTGAGCCCGCCCAGCTATCACCCAACTTCCCCCGGGAGTTGCTCGACCCGGCAGAAACAAAATATATTGATTTTAATGAAACTGTAGATGCTGGGCCGGGGGGTGGCAGCGGGGAGGGGGAGGAACACCCACCCTCGCCCCTTACTTTGGAGCTGGAGCACTTGGAGGGCCTGGGGATTTCCTATGGCCGGGTCTCTCCTTGTTCTCCGGTTCCTGGGGCGGAGGGGGAACCCCTTCCGCTGTCATTTCCCGACCCAGCACCATTTTTAAAAGAGCCCAGTGGGGACTCCTCTGCCGACGATCCTGGGGGTGGGATCGGGGCAGTGCCAGGGCCGGTTGGAGCGGCCGGTTCATTTGCCGTACCTTGTGCGGTCGATGGGGCGGCTGCTGGCGGCCACCTCCCGGAGGAGGACGGGGACTCGGTGGGGGACGCGGGTGAAGACCTAGAGACCACCGCCAGGGAGGCGGTGGATCTGCTCGCGGCCGCCGCTGAGGCCCTCCTCGTTCCTGCAAAGGAACTCCGGGACTTTTTGGCCCAGAGCCGGGGTCGCCGCGACCAAGCCCGACTGGCCCTGGAAAAATGGTCCGAGCCGGAGCTGATCAAAGGGTCCGTCCGCGCCGCCGTTAAAACCTTGGCCGCGGGCGGGCCCTTGACAAAGGAGCAGCACCTTGAGCTGCGCGAGCTCGAGGGACTCCTCGCTGGGCTGCGGAGGGAGCGGAGTTCAACAAAAGACTCCGCTCCCTCCCCCACAATAGGTTAAGGTAGAGGTTGCACTATGCTTTTGCCATGAAGATCACCATAGCCAGCCTCAACATCAACGGCGGCAGAGGGGCACGCCGTAGATTTGACAATTTTTCGCTCCTGCGGGAGGGGAAATATGCGGTGTGCTTCCTGCAAGAAACCCACACCGTTCCGGGAGACGAAGCCACGTGGCTCCTGGAATGGCAAGGAGAGGTCCGCATGAGCCACCTCACCGCCATTTCTAGTGGGGTGGCCATCTTGCTGGGCCCGCATTTTCAGCCGGAGATCTTGGGGGTCGAGGAGCCCGTGCCAGGCCGCTTGCTGCACGTAACGGTTCGCCTGGGGGACGTGCCGCTCCATCTCGTGAACGTGTACGCCCCTCATCCCGGCCCGCAGCAAACGCGCTTCTTTGAAGAGGTGTCCGCTCTTCTTGGCTCCGTCGACGTCGGCGACTGCATTGTCCTCGGGGGGGATTTTAACTGCACACTCGAGGCGAGGGACCGCTCCGGTGCCCCGCAGTGCATGACGGCGATGGAGAAGTTGAGGGACCTGGTCGGGTCCTTCGACTTGGTGGACGTCTGGCGAAATCTCCACCCCGACTCCAGCGCCTTTACTTGGGTGAGGCCTGGAGTTGGATGGTCTAGAGTCGACCGCCTTTACGTGTCTCGGGCGTACGTTTCCTGCGTCCCGGCGGCCTCCATGCGGCCGGTGCCGTGTTCGGACCACCACCTGGTGTGGGCGGAGCTCGCTTCGCTCCGCGCGAGGACGGGGTCCGCGTACTGGCACTTTAACAACCGGCTGCTGGAGGACGTGCGGTTCCAGGACTCGTTCCGTCGATTCTGGTCCGACTGGAGAAGGAAGCAGGGGGGCTTCCCCTCCTTGAGGCTATGGTGGGACGTGGGCAAGGCTCACGTCCGCGTCTTCTGTCAAGAGTACGCGAGGGGGTCGACCAAGAGGCGGGCGGCCAGAGTCGGGCGCCTAGAAAAAGAGGTGCTCGACCTGGAAGCCCGTCTCGGTCAAGTCGTCCAGGACCCGGCCCTGCGGACGGTGTACGAAGCGAAGAAGGCCGCGCTGAAGTACCTGCAGCTCGTCGGGTCCCGAGGCGCGTTCGTGAGGTCGCGGATCCGGTTCCTCCGGGATCTGGACCGCGGCTCCCCCTTCTTCTACTCGCTGGAAAAAAGGCAGAGTGTCCGTAAGCAGCTCTTGACGCTGCTGGCCGACGACGGCTCTCTCGTCTCGGATCCGGAGGGCGTCAACAACAGGGTCCGTGAATATTACGGGGCTCTGTTCTCTCCGGATCCGTCCAGCGAGGAAGCGCGTAGAGTTTTGTGGGAGGACCTGCCGAAGGTCGGCCCGGAGGGCGCCGAAAATCTGGAAGCTCCGCTAAGCCTGGCGGAGCTGACCGGTGCCCTCGCCCGGCTCTCGAGGGGAAAATCCCCGGGGCTGGACGGGCTGACCGTGGAGTTCCACAGGGCGTTCTGGGACGTCCTGGGGAGCGACTATGCGCGGGTCCTGGGGGAAAGTCTGGCGACCGGGGAGATGCCCCTCTCTTGGCGCAGGGCAGTCATCGTCCTGCTGCCTAAGAAGGGCGATCTCCGCCTCCTTAAGAACTGGTGCCCGGTCTCCCTCCTCAGCACGGACTACAAAATCTTCGCCAGGGCGATGTCTGCTCGCCTTGGTGCCGTGCTGGACCACATGATCCACCCCGACCAGTCATACACGGTCCCGGGCCGGACAATCCACGATAACATCCATCTGGTCCGGGACCTCATCCATTGCTCCCAGGAGGCTGGTCTGTCGGTCGCCTTCCTATCCCTCGACCAAGAGAAGGCGTTCGACAGGGTGGATCACGACTATCTGCTCGGAACTCTGCGCGCTTTCGGGTTCGGGACGCATTTCGTCGCCCGGATCCGACTTTTGTACGCCGCCGCGGAGTGTCTGATTAAGGTTAACGGGTCCTTGACGGCGCCCCTTCGCTTTAGGAGAGGGGTGCGCCAGGGATGCCCCATGTCCGGCCAGTTATACGCCGTTTGCGTGGAGCCTTTCCTGCGCCTCTTGCGGACGAGGTTGACGGGACTGGCTCTGCAAGGGCCGGGCGTGGAGGTCGTCCTCTCGGCTTACGCCGATGACGTGCTCCTCGCGGTAGAGGATCCCGCTGACCTGCGGAGGATGCGTGAGTGCCAGGAGATTTACTCGGCCGCGTCCTCCGCCAGGATCAACTGGGAGAAATGTTCCGGACTCCTGGTGGGTCAGTGGCGGGTGGACTCCCTGCCGGAGGAGCTCAGGCCTTTTGCCTGGAGCACGACCCATCTCCTCTATCTGGGAGTCTACCTTAGCCCCGACGAGGGAACCTGGCCGGCGAACTGGCAGGAGCTGGAGGCCAAGGTCGCCGCTCGCCTAGGGCGCTGGACAGGACTGCTCCGAGTGCTGTCCTACAGGGGTCGAGCGCTAGTCATAAACCAGCTGGTGGCCGCAATGCTGTGGTACCGGCTGGTCACTTTGACCCCTCCCCCTGCGTTTGTCGCCAAGATACAGAAGAAGCTGGTGGACTTCTTCTGGAACAACAGGAAGCACTGGGTCTCTGCCGCGGTTTTGAGTCTCCCGCTTGAGGAGGGCGGTCAGTCGTTGGTGTGCGTCAGCGCCCAGCTCGCGACTATCCGTCTTCAGACCCTGCAGAGATACCTTTACGTCGAGCCCCCTCCTAGGTGGTGCGCTCTGGCGAGGTATTTCTTCCGCCAGCAGCTCGACCTCAATTATGACACGCAGCTCCTGTTTGTGAACTTGGGGGGTGCCAGGACCGCCCTCCGGGAGCTGCCTGTCTTTTACAGGGAACTCATCAGGGTCTGGAACAAAGTCTCCACCAAGCGCAGCTCTCCACCGGCTGGAGTGGCGGCCGTCCTGCAGGAGCCGCTGCTCGGGAATCCGTACCTCCACGGCCGAGGCTTCATGTGGCGGTCGGAAGAGAGGGCTGTGGCTGGTGAGGTGACCAGGGTCAGGGACCTGCTCGATGGCGGAGGAGCGGGCTGGATGGCGCCAGTCACGCTGGCGCGGCGCCTAAATTCTGCCAACGTCCGCCGCGCGGCCGATGCCATCGAGTCGCTAAAAACAGCTCTGGGCCCTGACTCCGTTAGGTGTATCGAGGAGGCTCAAGCACGTGGGGAGATCCCGTCCGAACTGACCCCCGTCCGGACGGAATTCCTCATCGGCGCCAAACCCCGGAACCTCCCTCGGGGGCCGGCGCCTCACAACTTGAGCCGCCTCGGGGAAATCCCCTCCGTGCCTTTCAGTTCCGCGCGGAGGGGTTTCCTGTACGGGCTGCTCCTGCACACCCTCAACTTTGCCATCCTCGCCGGCCGTCCGGACACGCCATGGCGTACCATCTTGCCGTCCGGAGGAGGCGGGGGTCCCCGATGGAGGGCACTCTACGCGGGGGTCCTCCCACTATTCATCGGGGACTTGGCCTGGAGGGTGGTGCACGGAGCAGTGCCGTGCAACAAATTTTTAAGCCGGTTCACGGACTCCCAGGCCGCCTGCAATTTCTGCGGTCTGGAGGAGTCCGTGTTCCATGTTTTTATTGAATGCACAAGGTTGCAGCCCCTGTTCCACTATTTGAAGGAGCTGCTCCTGAAATTCTGGCTGCACTTCAGTCCCACTCTCCTGATCTTTGGGCACCCTGTGCGGAGGGGAGCGGGTAGGTCCGAAGGCCTCCTCGTAGGACTGCTCCTGGGCACGGCCAAGGGTGCCATCAGCCGGTCCAGGCAGCGGGCGGTCGAGGGGGTCGTTCAACCTGACTGCCTGCCTCTCTTCCGCTCTTACATCCGGTCCAGGGTGTCCTTGGAGATGGAGCACGCGGTGTCCACCGGTACGCTCGCGGCCTTCCGCGAGAGGTGGGCACCGGAGGGACTGGAGTGCATCATCACGCCCGGCAACCAAATTTTAATTTGATTTTACGTTTTAAAGTTAATTTGTTTTAATTGCCGGTGTTTTTTAGTGTCCCCTTCCCTTTTATAGGGGGCACTGGGGAAAAATTGTGATTTTGTTGCCAAAGAAAAAGAAAAAAAAAGAAAAAAAAAAAAAAAAAAAAAAAAAAGGGCCTTGTAAATGTCTGGAGTGTCACCCAGGTCGGGTGGCACAGTTTAATGTTTATGTTTTGCAGGTAGACTCTAAAAGAGTTTCATGCACAAGGACCAATTGTGAAGCAGTAGAGGCGTGTCCTGCTCAGTTGGAGCTGTGAGCAGTGAGTGGAGCAGCTAGCAACTTGAGCTCCTGCCTGGAGAGCCCTGAGACCAGCCCAGGAACAGAAGGAAGGAAGGGGCTTCACCACCAACTTCTATCCAGAGGGAGAGGAGGAAAAAGCAGAAAACTTTAAACATCTTTACCTTTCTGCAAGGAGTTGGAGAGAGGGGGAAAAGACCAACAACATCCAGTGTGGAAGGAGGGAGACTCTACATTCTACAGGTGGGTGTGGGTGCATTTCCCCAAACAGACTTTGTTGTATCGGTGGGGGGAGGATAGAAGACCACTGAGGGCCGGAACATCGCGGGGGGTGTGTGTGTGTGTGTGGTAGTGTGCGTGGGGGCCGTGCTTACAACTAGGCCCCCCCCCACAATTGGAACCCCCCCCACCCCCCCACATTTGCCTAGCCTGGGATAGCTGGAGCTACCAGGCTGAAGATTGTCATTAATCACCCTATTAAAGATCGTTAGGAGTGCCTGGTGGCTCCAGCTACCCCAGGTGAAGACATCTTCTCCTCCCACCTGAAGACCACCCCAAAGACTTTTGTGTTTTGCCATCTGGGGAGTGCACCCACCCACAGCTGCGAGGGGAGACCTGCCCTCGCAGCCCCCCCCCCTTCCCACCCCCCTCTCTCTTTCTCCGTTACTCTCTGTTTCTCCCCTCTCTCTCTGAGGCCCCTTTTCTTCCTAATTTAAAAAAAGAAAAACCCAATTAAGACAACTGAGCAGAGGGAGCAAGGCCTCTCCCCAATTGTCAACGAGGGGAGAGGTGCCTCGTTAAGGGCTCCTCTGCTCAGTTAACATACGAGGCCATTAAAGACCATTAAGGCCTGTGACTCTGGGGTGGGTGTAGCCCTTAAAGGGACCCCGTGATGGCGACCCCATCCACGCCGGTGGCAGGGCCAGCAAGGACGTATGCGCAGGCGGTGTCCACATCCACGGCACCTCCTGCGCCACCCGCTGCCCTGCCACCATTTAGATTCATTACTAGAAAACACGGGGTTAAGAGCTACACTCACCCCACAATGACCATTGAGGAGTGCGTGCGGGCGATGGCTGGGGTAGTCGGCCCCTCGGCCATTGTCGCAGCCTCCAAGATGTCTGGGAAGGCCGTGTTCTTCCTGGGGTCGGAGCGGGCGGTGTCCCTGGCCCTCGAAAGGGGGCTCACGGTGGGCGGGACGTTCCTGCCGGTGGATCCTCTCGAGGCCACCGCGCAGAGGGTCATCGTGTCGAACGTCCCGCCCTTTGTTCCCGCTGAGCTCCTCCTCCCTCACCTACAACAACTGGGGGAGGTAAGGTCGGGGATCAACGCCATACCGCTCGGCCTCAGGGAGAACAGCCTGCGCCACGTGTTCTCCTTCCGCCGCCAGCTCTTTGTCCGGCTGGCGCGGGAGGACACGACGGAGGGAGATTTTAATGTGGTGCACGAGGGGACTGCGTACCGCGTCTTCTGGACGTCGGACGGCGTGCGGTGCCATGCCTGCAGGGAGGTGGGGCACGTTCGCAAGAACTGCCCCGCCTCCAAGGCCGCCAAACCATCGAAGGCGGCCAAGGCTGGCGCCGCCGCCACCCCTCCCCCTAGTTGCGTCCGCGTGCCGGGAGCCGTAGGTGCGCGGGCATCGTCGGAGGCCTTTGTTTTCAGGGCCTCCGGCGGGGGGGAGGGAGAGCGTCCGAGCGGAAAGAAGGCGCGGAACAAGAAGAAACATCTAGAGGCGGGTCCCCTCAGTGCGCCAGAAGGATTGACCACCGCGCTCGGCCCAACCCAGCCACCGGCGAGCGCGGGGTGCCCCGAGCCCGTGCCCGAGCCCTTGACCAATACCGCAGAGGGGCCCGGGCGCGGGCAAGAAAAGGAAAAGGGGGGGGCGGAGCGGGAGGCCTCGGCAGACATGGAGGTCTCCCTGACTCCGCGCGCCCCCAGGAACAAAAAGAGGCACCGCCCCAATGACGCGGAGGGGGAACAACATCCCTCCGCGGAGGAGTCGGTGCCCGCCGCGTGTCCCGCGTCCCCCACCAGCGCCCCCAAATTGCGCTGCAGGCGCGAGGAGTCTTTCCCCGGGGAGGGTGAGACAGTTGAGGCTGCCCAGCCTCTGCCTCCCGGGGATGGAGTGGAAGATCTGCCTGTCGTGGGGGGCGTGGAGACCGCGGAGCAATGCGTAGCCGCCGGGCCGGGCGTCCCGGGGACTGAGGCGGGCGAGGCCGAAAAGGCCGAACCTGAGCCCGCCCAGCCAATACCCAACTTCCCCCGGGAGACGCTCGACCCGGCAGAAACACAATTTACTGTTTTTAATGAAACTGTAGATGCTGGGCCGGGGGGTGGCAGCGGGGAGGGGGAGGAACACCCACCCTCGCCCCTTACTTTGGAGCTGGAGCGCTTGGAGGGCCTGTGGATTTTCTATGGCCGGGTCTCTCCTGGTTCTCCGGTTCCTGGGGCGGAGGGGGAACCCCTTCCGCTGTCATTTCCCGACCCAGCACCATTTTTAAAAGAGCCCAGTGGGGACTCCTCTGCCGACGATCCTGGGGGTGGGATCGGGGCAGAGCCAGGGCTGGTTGGAGCGGCCGGTTCATTTGCCGTACCTTGTGCGGTCGATGGGCTGGCTGCTGGCGGCCACCTCCCGGAGGAGGACGGGGACTCGGTGGGGGACGCGGGTGAAGACCTGGAGACCACCGCCAGTGAGGCGGTGGATCTGCTCGCGGCCGCCGCTGAGGCCCTCCTCATTCCTGCAAAGGAACTCCGGGACTTTTTGGCCCAGAGCCGGGGTCGCCGCGACCAAGCCCGACTGGCCCTGGAAAAATGGTCCGAGACGGAGCTGATCAAGGGGTCCGTCCGCGCCGCCGTTAAAACCTTGGCCGCGGGCGGGCCCTTGACAAAGGAGCAGCACCTTGAGCTGCGCGAGCTCGAGGGACTCCTCGCTGGGCTGCGGAGGGAGAGGAGTTCAACAAAAGACTCCGCTCCCTCCCCCACAATAGGTTAAGGTAGAGGTTGCACTATGCTTTTGCCATGAAGATAACCATAGCCAGCCTCAACATCAACGGCGGCAGAGGGGCACGCCGTAGATTTGACAATTTTTCGCTCCTGCGGGAGGGGAAATATGCGGTGTGCTTCCTGCAAGAAACCCACACCGTTCCGGGAGACGAAGCCACGTGGCTCCTGGAATGGCAAGGAGAGGTCCGCATGAGCCACCTCACCGCCATTTCTAGTGGGGTGGCCATCTTGCTGGGCCCGCATTTTCAGCCGGAGATCTTGGGGGTCGAGGAGCCCGTGCCAGGCCGCTTGCTGCACGTAACGGTTCGCCTGGGGGACGTGCCGCTCCATCTCGTGAACGTGTACGCCCCTCATCCCGGCCCGCAGCAAACGCGCTTCTTTGAAGAGGTGTCCGCTCTTCTTGGCTCCGTCGACGTCGGCGACTGCATTGTCCTCGGGGGGGATTTTAACTGCACCCTCGAGGCGAGGGACCGCTCCGGTGCCCCGCAGTGCATGACGGCGATGGAGAAGTTGAGGGACCTGGTCGGGTCCTTCGACTTGGTGGACGTCTGGCGAAATCTCCACCCCGACTCCAGCGCCTTTACTTGGGTGAGGCCTGGAGTTGGATGGTCTAGAGTCGACCGCCTTTACGTGTCTCGGGCGTACGTTTCCTGCGTCCCGGCGGCCTCCATGCGGCCGGTGCCGTGTTCGGACCACCACCTGGTGTGGGCGGAGCTCGCTTCGCTCCGCGCGAGGACGGGGTCCGCGTACTGGCACTTTAACAACCGGCTGCTGGAGGACGTGCGGTTCCAGGACTCGTTCCGTCGATTCTGGTCCGACTGGAGAAGGAAGCAGGGGGGCTTCCCCTCCTTGAGGCTATGGTGGGACGTGGGCAAGGCTCACGTCCGCGTCTTCTGTCAAGAGTACGCGAGGGGGTCGACCAAGAGGCGGGCGGCCAGAGTCGGGCGCCTAGAAAAAGAGGTGCTCGACCTGGAAGCCCGTCTCGGTCAAGTCGTCCAGGACCCGGCCCTGCGGACGGTGTACGAAGCGAAGAAGGCCGCGCTGAAGGACCTGCAGCTCGTCGGGTCCCGAGGCGCGTTCGTGAGGTCGCGGATCCGGTTCCTGCGGGATCTGGACCGCGGCTCCCCCTTCTTCTACTCGCTGGAAAAAAGGCAGAGTGTCCGTAAGCAGCTCTTGACGCTGCTGGCCGACGACGGCTCTCTCGTCTCGGATCCGGAGGGCGTCAACGACAGGGTCCGTGAATATTACGGGGCTCTGTTCTCTCCGGATCCGTCCAGCGAGGAAGCGCGTAGAGTTTTGTGGGAGGACCTGCCGAAGGTCGGCCCGGAGGGCGCCGAAAATCTGGAAGCTCCGCTAAGCCTGGCGGAGCTGACCGGTGCCCTCGCCCGGCTCTCGAGGGGAAAATCCCCGGGGCTGGACGGGCTGACCGTGGAGTTCCACAGGGCGTTCTGGGACGTCCTGGGGAGCGACTACGCGCGGGTCCTGGGGGAAAGTCTGGCGACCGGGGAGATGCCCCTCTCTTGGCGCAGGGCAGTCATCGTCCTGCTGCCTAAGAAGGGCGATCTCCGCCTCCTTAAGAACTGGCGCCCGGTCTCCCTCCTCAGCACGGACTACAAAATCTTCGCCAGGGCGATGTCTGCTCGCCTTGGTGCCGTGCTGGACCACATGATCCACCCCGACCAGTCATACACGGTCCCGGGCCGGACAATCCACGACAACATCCATCTGGTCCGGGACCTCATCCATTGTTCCCAGGAGGCTGGTCTGTCGGTCGCCTTCCTATCCCTCGACCAAGAGAAGGCGTTCGACAGGGTGGATCACGACTATCTGCTCGGAACTCTGCGCGCTTTCGGGTTCGGGACGCATTTCGTCGCCCGGATCCGACTTTTGTACGCCGCCGCGGAGTGTCTGATTAAGGTTAACGGGTCCTTGACGGCGCCCCTTCGCTTTAGGAGAGGGGTGCGCCAGGGATGCCCCATGTCCGGCCAGTTATACGCCGTTTGCGTGGAGCCTTTCCTGCGCCTCTTGCGGACGAGGTTGACGGGACTGGCTCTGCAAGGGCCGGGCGTGGAGGTCGTCCTCTCGGCTTACGCCGATGACGTGCTCCTCGCGATGGAGGATCCCGCTGACCTGCGGAGGATGCGTGAGTGCCAGGAGATTTACTCGGCCGCGTCCTCCGCCAGGATCAACTGGGAGAAATGTTCCGGACTCCTGGTGGGTCAGTGGCGGGTGGACTCCCTGCCGGAGGAGCTCAGGCCTTTTGCCTGGAGCACGACCCATCTCCTCTATCTGGGAGTCTACCTTAGCCCCGACGAGGGAGCCTGGCCGGCGAACTGGCAGGAGCTGGAGGCCAAGGTCGCCGCTCGCCTAGGGCGCTGGACAGGACTGCTCCGAGTGCTGTCCTACAGGGGTCGAGCGCTAGTCATAAACCAGCTGGTGGCCGCAATGCTGTGGTACCGGCTGGTCACTTTGACCCCTCCCCCTGCGTTTGTCGCCAAGATACAGAAGAAGCTGGTGGACTTCTTCTGGAACAACAGGAAGCACTGGGTCTCTGCCGCGGTCTTGAGTCTCCCGCTTGAGGAGGGCGGTCAGTTGTTGGTGTGCGTCAGCGCCCAGCTCGCGACTTTCCGTCTTCAGACCCTGCAGAGATACCTTTACGTCGAGCCCCCTCCTAGGTGGTGCGCTCTGGCGAGGTATTTCTTCCGCCAGCAGCTCGACCTCAATTATGACACGCAGCTCCTGTTTGTGAACTTGGGGGGTGCCAGGACCGCCCTCCGGGAGCTGCCTGTCTTTTACAGGGAACTCATCAGGGTCTGGAACAAAGTCTCCACCAAGCGCAGCTCTCCGCCGGCTGGAGTGGCGGCCGTCCTGCAGGAGCCGCTGCTCGGGAATCCGTACCTCCACGGCCGAGGCTTCATGTGGCGGTCGGAAGAGAGGGCTGTGGCTGGTGAGGTGACCAGGGTCAGGGACCTGCTCGATGGCGGAGGAGCGGGCTGGATGGCGCCAGACACGCTGGCGCGGCGCCTAAACTCTGCCAACGTCCGCCACGCGGCTTTTGCCATCGAGTCGCTAAAAACAGCTCTGGGCCCGGACTCCGTTAGGTGCATCGAGGAGGCTCAAGCACGTGGGGAGATCCCGTCCGAACTGACCCCCGTCCGGACGGAATTCCTCATCGGCGCCAAACCCCGGAACCTCCCTCGGGGGCCGGCGCCTCACAACTTGAGCCGCCTCGGGGAAATCCCCTCCGTGCCTTTCAGTTCCGCGCGGAGGGGTTTCCTGTACGGGCTGCTCCTGCACACCCTCAACTTTGCCATCCTCGCCGGCCGTCCGGACACGCCATGGCGTACCATCTTGCCGTCCGGAGGAGGCGGGGGTCCCCGATGGAGGGCACTCTACGCAGGGGTCCTCCCACTATTCATCGGGGACTTGGCCTGGAGGGTGGTGCACGGAGCAGTGCCGTGCAACAAATTTTTAAGCCGGTTCACGGACTCCCAGGCCGCCTGCAATTTCTGCGGTCTGGAGGAGTCCGTGTTCCATGTTTTTATGGAGTGCACAAGGTTGCAGCCCCTGTTCCATTATTTGAAGGGGCTGCTCCTGAAATTCTGGCTGCACTTCAGTCCCACTCTCCTGATCTTTGGGCACCCTGTGCGGAGGGGAGCGGGTAGGTCCGAGGGCCTCCTCGTAGGACTGCTCCTGGGCACGGCCAAGGGTGCCATCAGCCGGTCCAGGCAGCGGGCGGTCGAGGTGGTCGTTCAACCTGACTGCCTGCCTCTCTTCCGCTCTTACATCCGGTCCAGGGTGTCCTTGGAGATGGAGCACGCGGTGTCCACCGGTACGCTCGCGGCCTTCCGCGAGAGGTGGGCACCGGAGGGACTGGAGTGCATCATCACGCCCGGCAACCAAATTTTAATTTGATTTTACGTTTTAAAGTTTAATTTGTTTTAATTGCCGGTGCTTTTAGTGTCCCCCTTCCCTTTTATAGGGGGCACTGGGGAAAATTGTGATTTTAGTGCCCAAAAAAAAAACCCAAAATAAAAAAAGAAAAACACAAAAAAAAAACAAAAAAAAGGGGGGAAAAAAGGGCCTTGAAAATGTCTGGAGTGTCACCCAGGTCGGGTGGCACCGTTTATTGTTTTTATGTTTTCACAGGTGAACTCAAAAGAGTTTCATGCACAAGGACCAATTGTGAAGCAGTAGAGGCGTGTCCTGCTTAGTTGGAGCTGTGAGCAGTGAGAGAAGCAGCAAGCAACTTGAGCTCCTGCCTGGAGAGCCCTGAGACCAGCCCAGGAAGAGAAGGAAGAAAGGGGCTTCACCACTTTTATCCAGAGGGAGAGGAGGAGAACAGAAAACTTTCAACATATTTTATACCATTCTGCAAAGAGTTGGAGAGAGGGGGAAAAGACAAACAACATCCAGTGTGGAAGGAGGGAGACTCAACATTCTACAGGTGGGTGTGGGTGCATTTCCCCAAACAGACTTTGTTGTATCGGTGGGGGGAGGAAAGAAGACCACTGAGGGCCGGAACATCGCGGGGGGTGTGTGTGTGTGTGGTAGTGTGCGTGGGGGCTGTGCTTACAACTAGGCCCCCCCCACAATTGGAACCCCCCCCACCCCCCCCCCCCACATTTGCCTAGCCTGGGATAGCTGGAGCTACCAGGCTGAAGATTGTTATTAATCACCCAATTAAAGATCGTTAGGAGTGCCTGGTGGCTCCAGCTACCCCAGGTGAAGACATCTTCTCCCCCCACCTGAAGACCACCTCAAAGACTTTTGTGTTTTGCCATCTGGGGAGTGCACCCACCCACAGCTGCGAGGAGAGACCTGCCCTCGCAGCCCCCCCCCCTTCCCACCCCCCTCTCTCTTTTCTCTGTTACTCTGTTTCTCCCCTCTCTCTCTGAGAGCCCTTCCTTCCAAATTTAATTTAAAAAAAAAAACAATTTAAGACAACTGAGCAGAGGGAGCAAGGCCCCTCCCCAATTGCCAACTAGGGGAGAGGTGTGCCTCATTAAGGGCTCCTCTGCTCAGTCATTATACAAGAGGCCATTAAAGACCATTAAGGCCTGTGACTTTGGGGTGGGTGTAGCCCTTAAAGGGACCCCGTGATGGCGACCCCATCCACGCCGGTGGCAGGGCCAGCAAGGACGTATGCGCAGGTGGCAACCGCTTCCACAGCACCTCCTGCGCCACCCGCTGCCCTGCCACCATTTACACTTATAACAAAAAAACACGGGGTCAAGAGCTACACTCACCCCACAATGAGCATCGAGGAGTGCGTGCGGGCGATGGCTGGGGTAGTCGGCCCCTCGGCCATTGTCGCAGCCTCCAAGATGTCTGGGAAGGCTGTTTTCTTCCTGGGGTCGGAGCGGGCGATGTCCCTGGCCCTCGAAAAGGGGCTCACGGTGGGCGGGACGTTCCTGCCGGTGGATCCTCTCGAAGCCACCGCGCAGAGGGTCATCATGTCGAACGTCCCGCCCTTTGTTCCCGCTGGGCTCCTCCTCCCTCACCTACAACAACTGGGGGAGGTAAGGTCAGGGATCAACCCCATACCGCTCGGCCTCAGGGAGAACAGCCTGCGCCACGTGTTCTCCTTCCGCCGCCAGCTCTTTGTCCGGCTGGCGCGGGAGGACATGACAGAAGGGCACTTTAATGTGGTGCACGAGGGGACTGCCTACCGCATCTTCTGGACGTCGGACGGCGTGCGGTGCCATGCCTGCAGGGAGGTGGGGCATGTTCGCAAGAACTGCCCCGCCTCCAAGGCCGCCAAACCACCGAAGGCGGCCAAGGCTGGCGCTGCCGCCACCCCTCCCCCTAGTTGCGTCCGCGTGCCGGGAGCCATGGGTGCGCGGGCATCGTCGGAGGCCTTTGTTTTCAGGGCCTCCGGCGGGGGGGAGGGAGAGCGTCCGACCGGAAAGAAGGCGCGGAAGAAGGAGAAACATCTAGAGGCGGGTCCCCTCGGTGCGCCGGAAAGTTTGACCAACGCGCTCAGCCCAACCCCGTCACCGGCGAGCGCGGGGTGCCCCGAGCCCGTGCCCGGGCCCTTGAATAACACCACAGAGGGGCCCAGGCGCGGGCAAGAAAAGAAAAAGGGGGGGGGCGGAGCGGGAGGCCTCGGCAGACATGGAGGTCTCCCTGACTCCGCGCGCCCCCAGGAACAAAAAGAGGCACCGCCCCAATGACGCGGAGGGGGAACAATATCCCTCCTCGGAGGAGTCGGTGCCCGCCGCGTGTCCCGCGTCCCCCACCAGCGCCCCCAAATTGCGCTGCAGGCGCGAGGAGTCTTTCCCCGGGGAGGGTGAGACAGTTGAGGCTGCCCAGCCTCTGAGTCCCGGGGATGGAGTGGAAGATCTGCCTGTCGTGGGGGGCGTGGGGACCGCGGAGGAATGCGTAGCCGCCGGGCCGGGCGTCCCGGGGACTGAGGCGGGCGAGGCCGAAAAGGCCGAACCTGAGCCCGCCCAGCTCTTACCCAACTTCCCCCGGGAGTTGCTCGACCCGGCAGAAACAAAATATATTGATTTTAATGAAACTGTAGACGCTGGGCCGGGGGGTGGCAGCGGGGAGGGGGAGGAACACCCACCCTCGCCCCTTACTTTGGAGCTGGAGCACTTGGAGGGCCTGGGGATTTCCTATGGCCGGGTCTCTCCTTGTTCTCCGGTTCCTGGGGCGGAGGGGGAACCCCTTCCGCTGTCATTTCCCGACCCAGCACCATTTTTAAAAGAGCCCAGTGGGGACTCCTCTGCCGACGATCCTGGGGGTGGGATCGGGGCAGTGCCAGGGCCGGTTGGAGCGGCCGGTTCATTTGCCGTACCTTGTGCGGTCGATGGGCCGGCTGCTGGCGGCCACCTCCCGGAGGAGGACGGGGACTCGGTGGGGGACGCGGGTGAAGACCTAGAGACCACCGCCAGGGAGGCGGTGGATCTGCTCGCGGCCGCCGCTGAGGCCCTCCTCGTTCCTGCAAAGGAACTCCGGGACTTTTTGGCCCAGAGCTGGGGTCGCCGCGACCAAGCCCGACTGGCCCTGGAAAAATGGTCCGAGCCGGAGCTGATCAAAGGGTCCGTCCGCGCCGCCGTTAAAACCTTGGCCGCGGGCGGGCCCTTGACAAAGGAGCAGCACCTTGAGCTGCGCGAGCTCGAGGGACTCCTCGCTGGGCTGCGGAGGGAGCGGAGTTCAACAAAAGACTCCGCTCCCTCCCCCACAATAGGTTAAGGTAGAGGTTGCACTATGCTTTTGCCATGAAGATAACCATAGCCAGCCTCAACATCAACGGCGGCAGAGGGGCACGCCGTAGATTTGACAATTTTTCGCTCCTGCGGGAGGGGAAATATGCGGTGTGCTTCCTGCAAGAAACCCACACCGTCCCGGGAGACGAAGCCACGTGGCTCCTGGAATGGCAAGGAGAGGTCCGCATGCGCCACCTCACCGCCATTTCTAGTGGGGTGGCCATCTTGCTGGGCCCGCATTTTCAGCCGGAGATCTTGGGGGTCGAGGAGCCCGTGCCAGGCCGCTTGCTGCACGTAACGGTTCGCCTGGGGGACGTGCCGCTCCATCTCGTGAACGTGTACGCCCCTCATCCCGGCCCGCAGCAAACGCGCTTCTTTGAAGAGGTGTCCGCTCTTCTTGGCTCCGTCGACGTCGGCGACTGCATTGTCCTCGGGGGGGATTTTAACTGCACACTCGAGGCGAGGGACCGCTCCGGTGCCCCGCAGTGCATGACGGCGATGGAGAAGTTGAGGGACCTGGTCGGGTCCTTCGACTTGGTGGACGTCTGGCGAAATCTCCACCCCGACTCCAGCGCCTTTACTTGGGTGAGGCCTGGAGTTGGATGGTCTAGAGTCGACCGCCTTTACGTGTCTCGGGCGTACGTTTCCTGCGTCCCGGCGGCCTCCATGCGGCCGGTGCCGTGTTCGGACCACCACCTGGTGTGGGCGGAGCTCGCTTCGCTCCGCGCGAGGACGGGGTCCGCGTACTGGCACTTTAACAACCGGCTGCTGGAGGACGTGCGGTTCCAGGACTCGTTCCGTCGATTCTGGTCCGACTGGAGAAGGAAGCAGGGGGGCTTCCCCTCCTTGAGGCTATGGTGGGACGTGGGCAAGGCTCACGTCCGCGTCTTCTGTCAAGAGTACGCGAGGGGGTCGACCAAGAGGCGGGCGGCCAGAGTCGGGCGCCTAGAAAAAGAGGTGCTCGACCTGGAAGCCCGTCTCGGTCAAGTCGTCCAGGACCCGGCCCTGCGGACGGTGTACGAAGCGAAGAAGGCCGCGCTGAAGGACCAGCAGCTCGTCGGGTCCCGAGGCGCGTTCGTGAGGTCGCGGATCCGGTTCCTGCGGGATCTGGACCGCGGCTCCCCCTTCTTCTACTCGCTGGAAAAAAGGCAGAGTGTCCGTAAGCAGCTCTTGACGCTGCTGGCCGACGACGGCTCTCTCGTCTCGGATCCGGAGGGCGTCAACGACAGGGTCCGTGAATATTACGGGGCTCTGTTCTCTCCGGATCCGTCCAGCGAGGAAGCGCGTAGAGTTTTGTGGGAGGACCTGCCGAAGGTCGGCCCGGAGGGCGCCGAAAATCTGGAAGCTCCGCTAAGCCTGGCGGAGCTGACCGGTGCCCTCGCCCGGCTCTCGAGGGGAAAATCCCCGGGGCTGGACGGGCTGACCGTGGAGTTCCACAGGGCGTTCTGGGACGTCCTGGGGAGCGACTACGCGCGGGTCCTGGGGGAAAGTCTGGCGACCGGGGAGATGCCCCTCTCTTGGCGCAGGGCAGTCATCGTCCTGCTGCCTAAGAAGGGCGATCTCCGCCTCCTTAGGAACTGGCGCCCGGTCTCCCTCCTCAGCACGGACTACAAAATCTTCGCCAGGGCGATGTCTGCTCGCCTTGGTGCCGTGCTGGACCACATGATCCACCCCGACCAGTCATACACGGTCCCGGGCCGGACAATCCACGACAACATCCATCTGGTCCGGGACCTCATCCATTGTTCCCAGGAGGCTGGTCTGTCGGTCGCCTTCCTATCCCTCGACCAAGAGAAGGCGTTCGACAGGGTGGATCACGACTATCTGCTCGGAACTCTGCGCGCTTTCGGGTTCGGGACGCATTTCGTCGCCCGGATCCGACTTTTGTACGCCGCCGCGGAGTGTCTGATTAAGGTTAACGGGTCCTTGACGGCGCCCCTTCGCTTTAGGAGAGGGGTGCGCCAGGGATGCCCCATGTCCGGCCAGTTATACGCCGTTTGCGTGGAGCCTTTCCTGCGCCTCTTGCGGACGAGGTTGACGGGACTGGCTCTGCAAGGGCCGGGCGTGGAGGTCGTCCTCTCGGCTTACGCCGATGACGTGCTCCTCGCGATGGAGGATCCCGCTGACCTGCGGAGGATGCGTGAGTGCCAGGAGATTTACTCGGCCGCGTCCTCCGCCAGGATCAACTGGGAGAAATGTTCCGGACTCCTGGTGGGTCAGTGGCGGGTGGACTCCCTGCCGGAGGAGCTCAGGCCTTTTGCCTGGAGCACGACCCATCTCCTCTATCTGGGAGTCTACCTTAGCCCCGACGAGGGAGCCTGGCCGGCGAACTGGCAGGAGCTGGAGGCCAAGGTCGCCGCTCGCCTAGGGCGCTGGACAGGACTGCTCCGAGTGCTGTCCTACAGGGGTCGAGCGCTAGTCATAAACCAGCTGGTGGCCGCAATGCTGTGGTACCGGCTGGTCACTTTGACCCCTCCCCCTGCGTTTGTCGCCAAGATACAGAAGAAGCTGGTGGACTTCTTCTGGAACAACAGGAAGCACTGGGTCTCTGCCGCGGTCTTGAGTCTCCCGCTTGAGGAGGGCGGTCAGTCGTTGGTGTGCGTCAGCGCCCAGCTCGCGACTTTCCGTCTTCAGACCCTGCAGAGATACCTTTACGTCGAGCCCCCTCCTAGGTGGTGCGCTCTGGCGAGATATTTCTTCCGCCAGCAGCTCGACCTCAATTATGACACGCAGCTCCTGTTTGTGAACTTGGGGGGTGCCAGGACCGCCCTCCGGGAGCTGCCTGTCTTTTACAGGGAACTCATCAGGGTCTGGAACAAAGTCTCCACCAAGCGCAGCTCTCCGCCGGCTGGAGTGGCGGCCGTCCTGCAGGAGCCGCTGCTCGGGAATCCGTACCTCCACGGCCGAGGCTTCATGTGGCGGTCGGAAGAGAGGGCTGTGGCTGGTGAGGTGACCAGGGTCAGGGACCTGCTCGATGGCGGAGGAGCGGGCTGGATGGCGCCAGACACGCTGGCGCGGCGCCTAAACTCTGCCAACGTCCGCCACGCGGCTTTTGCCATCGAGTCGCTAAAAACAGCTCTGGGCCCTGACTCCGTTAGGTGCATCGAGGAGGCTCAAGCACGTGGGGAGATCCCGTCCGAACTGACCCCCGTCCGGACGGAATTCCTCATCGGCGCCAAACCCCGGAACCTCCCTCGGGGGCCGGCGCCTCACAACTTGAGCCGCCTCGGGGAAATCCCCTCCGTGCCTTTCAGTTCCGCGCGGAGGGGTTTCCTGTACGGGCTGCTCCTGCACACCCTCAACTTTGCCATCCTCGCCGGCCGTCCGGACACGCCATGGCGTACCATCTTGCCGTCCGGAGGAGGCGGGGGTCCCCGATGGAGGGCACTCTACGCAGGGGTCCTCCCACTATTCATCGGGGACTTGGCCTGGAGGGTGGTGCACGGAGCAGTGCCGTGCAACAAATTTTTAAGCCGGTTCACGGACTCCCAGGCCGCCTGCAATTTCTGCGGTCTGGAGGAGTCCGTGTTCCATGTTTTTATGGAGTGCACAAGGTTGCAGCCCCTGTTCCATTATTTGAAGGGGCTGCTCCTGAAATTCTGGCTGCACTTCAGTCCCACTCTCCTGATCTTTGGGCACCCTGTGCGGAGGGGAGCGGGTAGGTCCGAGGGCCTCCTCGTAGGACTGCTCCTGGGCACGGCCAAGGGTGCCATCAGCCGGTCCAGGCAGCGGGCGGTCGAGGGGGTCGTTCAACCTGACTGCCTGCCTCTCTTCCGCTCTTACATCCGGTCCAGGGTGTCCTTGGAGATGGAGCACGCGGTGTCCACCGGTACGCTCGCGGCCTTCCGCGAGAGGTGGGCACCGGAGGGACTGGAGTGCATCATCATGCCCGGCAACCAAATTTTAATTTGATTTTACGTTTTAAAGTTTAATTTGTTTTAATTGCCGGTGCTTTTAGTGTCCCCCTTCCCTTTTATAGGGGGCACTGGGGAAAATTGTGATTTTAGTGCCCAAAAAAAAAAAAACCCAAAATAAAAAAAGAAAAACACAAAAAAAAAAAAAAAGGGGGGAAAAAAGGGCCTTGAAAATGTCTGGAGTGTCACCCAGGTCGGGTGGCACCGTTTATTGTTTTTATGTTTTCACAGGTGAACTCAAAAGAGTTTCATGCACAAGGACCAATTGTGAAGCAGTAGAGGCGTGTCCTGCTCAGTTGGAGCTGTGAGCAGTGAGAGAAGCAGCAAGCAACTTGAGCTCCTGCCTGGAGAGCCCTGAGACCAGCCCAGGAAGAGAAGGAAGAAAGGGGCTTCACCACTTTTATCCAGAGGGAGAGGAGGAGAACAGAAAACTTTCAACATATTTTATACCATTCTGCAAAGAGTTGGAGAGAGGGGGAAAAACCAACAACATCCAGTGT
The DNA here is from genome assembly GCF_044704955.1 of Pristiophorus japonicus. Lineage (NCBI taxonomy): Eukaryota > Metazoa > Chordata > Chondrichthyes > Pristiophoridae > Pristiophorus > Pristiophorus japonicus. Next base: position 734,052 of record NW_027252241.1, read on the forward strand.
GGAAGGAGGGAGACTCTACATTCTACAGGTGGGTGTGGGTGCATTTCCCCAAACAGACTTTGTTGTATCGGTGGGAGGGAGGAAAGAAGACCACTGAGGGCCGGAACATCGCGGGGGGTGTGTGTGTGTGTGTGGAAGTGTGTGTGGGGGCCTTGCTTACAACTAGGCCCCCCCCACAATTGGAACCCCCCCCACCCCCCCCCCCACATTTGCCTAGCCTGGGATAGCTGGAGCTACCAGGCTGAAGATTGTTATTAATCACCCAATTAAAGATCGTTAGGAGTGCCTGGTGGCTCCAGCTACCCCAGGTGAAGACATCTTCTCCCCCCACCTGAAGACCACCCCAAGGACTTTTGTGTTTTTGCCATCTGGGGAGTGCACCCACCCACAGCTGCGAGGGGAGACCTGCCCTCGCAGTCCCCCCCCCCTTCCCACCCCCCTCTCTCTTTCTCTGCTACTCTGTTTCTCCCCTCTCTCTCTGAGGCCTCTTCCTTCCAAATTTGCAAAAAAAAAAACCAATTAAGACAACTGAGCAGAGGGAGCAAGGCCTCTCCCCAATTGTCAACGAGGGGAGAGGTGCCTCGTTAAGGGCTCCTCTGCTCAGTTAACATACGAGGCCATTAAAGACCATTAAGGCCTGTGACTTTGGGGTGGGTGTAGCCCTTAAAGGGACCCCGTGATGGCGACCCCATCCACGCCGGTGGCAGGGCCAGCAAGGACGTATGCGCAGGTGGCAACCGCTTCCACGGCCCCTCCTGCGCCACCCGCTGCCCTGCCACCGTTCAGACTTATAACCAGGAAACACGGGGTCAAGAGCTACACTCACCCCACAATGAGCATTGAGGAGTGCGTGCGGGCGATGGCTGGGGTAGTCGGCCCCTCGGCCATTGTCGCAGCCTCCAAGATGTCTGGGAAGGCCGTGTTCTTCCTGGGGTCGGAGCGGGCGGTGTCCCTGGCCCTTGAAAAGGGGCTCACGGTGGGCGGGACGTTCCTGCCGGTGGACCCTCTCGAGGCCACCGCGCAGAGGGTCATCATTTCAAACGTCCCGCCCTTTGTTTCCGCTGAGCTCCTCCTCCCTCACCTACAACAACTGGGGGAGGTAAGGTCAGGGATCAACCCCAAACCGCTCGGCCTCAGGGAGAACAGCCTGCGCCACGTGTTCTCCTTCCGCCGCCAGCTCTTTGTCCGGCTGGCGTGGGAGGACATGACAGAAGGGCACTTTAATGTGGTGCACGAGGGGACTGCCTACCGCGTCTTCTGGACGTCGGACGGCGTGCGGTGCCATGCCTGCAGGGAGGTGGGGCACGTTCGTAAGAACTGCCCCGCCTCCAAGGCCGCCAAACCACCGAAGGCGGCCATAGCTGGCGCCGCCGCCACCCCTCCCCCTAGTTGCGTCCGCGTGCCGGGAGCCATGGGTGCGCGGGCATCGTCGGAGGCCTTTGTTTTCAGGGCCTCCGGCGGGGGGGAGGGAGAGCGTCCGACCGGAAAGAAGGCGCGGAAGAAGACAAAACATCAAGAGGCGGGTCCCCTCAGTGCGCCGGATAATTTGACCACCGCGCTCAGCCCAACCCCGTCACCGGCGAGCGCGGGGTGCCCCGAGCCCGTGCCCGAGCCCTTGAACAACACCACAGAGGGGCCCGGGCGCGGGCAAGAAAAGGAAAAGGGGGGGGCGGAGCGGGAGGCCTCGGCAGACATGGAGGTCTCCCTGACTCCGCGCGCCCCCAGGAACAAAAAGAGGCACCGCCCCAATGACGCGGAGGGGGAACAACATCCCTCCGCGGAGGAGTCGGTGCCCGCCGCGTGTCCCGCGTCCCCCACCAGCGCCCCCAAATTGCGCTGCAGGCGCGAGGAGTCTTTCCCCGGGGAGGGTGAGACAGTTGAGGCTGCCCAGCCTCTGCCTCCCGGGGATGGAGTGGAAGATCTGCCTGTCGTGGGGGGCGTGGGGACCGCGGAGGAATGCGTAGCCGCCGGGCCGGGCGTCCCGGGGACTGAGGCGGGCGAGGCCGAAAAGGCCGAACCTGAGCCCGCCCAGCTATTATCCAACTTCCCCCGGGAGTCGCTCGACCCGGCAGAAATACAAACAAATAATTATGACACTGTAGATGCTGGGCCGGGGGGTGGCAGCGGGGAGGGGGAGGAACACCCACCCTCGCCTCTTGCTGTGGAGCTGGAGCACTTGGAGAGCCTGGGGATTTCCTATGGCCGGGTCTCTCCTTGTTCTCCGGTTCCTGGGGCGGAGGGGGAACCCCTTCCGCTGTCATTTCCCGACCCAGCACCATTTTTAAAAGAGCCCAGTGGGGACTCCTCTGCCGACGATCCTGGGGGTGGGATCGGGGCAGTGCCAGGGCCGGTTGGAGCGGCCGGTTCATTTGCCGTACCTTGTGCGGTCGATGGGCCGGCTGCTGGCGGCCACCTCCCGGAGGAGGACGGGGACTCGGTGGGGGACGCGGGAGAAGAACTAGAGACCACCGCCAGGGAGGCGGTGGATCTGCTCGCGGCCGCCGCTGAGGCCCTCCTCATTCCTGCAAAGGAACTCCGGGACTTTTTGGCCCAGAGCCGGGGTCGCCGCGACCAAGCCCGACTGGCCCTGGAAAAATGGTCCGAGCCAGAGCTGATCAAGGGGTCCGTCCGCGCCGCCGTTAAAACCTTGGCCGCGGGCGGGCCCTTGACAAAGGAGCAGCACCTTGAGCTGCGCGAGCTCGAGGGACTCCTCGCTGGGCTGCGGAGGGAGCGGAGTTCAACAAATGACTCCGCTCCCTCCCCCACAATAGGTTAAGGTAGAGGTTGCACTATGCTTTTGCCATGAAGATAACCATAGCCAGCCTCAACATCAACGGCGGCAGAGGGGCACGCCGTAGATTTGACAATTTTTCGCTCCTGCGGGAGGGGAAATATGCGGTGTGCTTCCTGCAAGAAACCCACACCGTTCCGGGAGACGAAGCCACGTGGCTCCTGGAATGGCAAGGAGAGGTCCGCATGAGCCACCTCACCGCCATTTCTAGTGGGGTGGCCATCTTGCTGGGCCCGCATTTTCAGCCGGAGATCTTGGGGGTCGAGGAGCCCGTGCCAGGCCGCTTGCTGCACGTAACGGTTCGCCTGGGGGACGTGCCGCTCCATCTCGTGAACGTGTACGCCCCTCATCCCGGCCCGCAGCAAACGCGCTTCTTTGAAGAGGTGTCCGCTCTTCTTGGCTCCGTCGACGTCGGCGACTGCATTGTCCTCGGGGGGGATTTTAACTGCACCCTCGAGGCGAGGGACCGCTCCGGTGCCCCGCAGTGCATGACGGCGATGGAGAAGTTGAGGGACCTGGTCGGGTCCTTCGACTTGGTGGACGTCTGGCGAAATCTCCACCCCGACTCCAGCGCCTTTACTTGGGTGAGGCCTGGAGTTGGATGGTCTAGAGTCGACCGCCTTTACGTGTCTCGGGCGTACGTTTCCTGCGTCCCGGCGGCCTCCATGCGGCCGGTGCCGTGTTCGGACCACCACCTGGTGTGGGCGGAGCTCGCTTTGCTCCGCGCGAGGACGGGGTCCGCGTACTGGCACTTTAACAACCGGCTGCTGGAGGACGTGCGGTTCCAGGACTCGTTCCGTCGATTCTGGTCCGACTGGAGAAGGAAGCAGGGGGGCTTCCCCTCCTTGAGGCTATGGTGGGACGTGGGCAAGGCTCACGTCCGCGTCTTCTGTCAAGAGTACGCGAGGGGGTCGACCAAGAGGCGGGCGGCCAGAGTCGGGCGCCTAGAAAAAGAGGTGCTCGACCTGGAAGCCCGTCTCGGTCAAGTCGTCCAGGACCCGGCCCTGCGGACGGTGTACGAAGCGAAGAAGGCCGCGCTGAAGGACCTGCAGCTCGTCGGGTCCCGAGGCGCGTTCGTGAGGTCGCGGATCCGGTTCCTGCGGGATCTGGACCGCGGCTCCCCCTTCTTCTACTCGCTGGAAAAAAGGCAGAGTGTCCGTAAGCAGCTCTTGACGCTGCTGGCCGACGACAGCTCTCTCGTCTCGGATCCGGAGGGCGTCAACAACAGGGTCCGTGAATATTACGGGGCTCTGTTCTCTCCGGATCCGTCCAGCGAGGAAGCGCGTAGAGTTTTGTGGGAGGACCTGCCGAAGGTCAGCCCGGAGGGCGCCGAAAATCTGGAAGCTCCGCTAAGCCTGGCGGAGCTGACCGGTGCCCTCGCCCGGCTCTCGAGGGGAAAATCCCCGGGGCTGGACGGGCTGACGGTGGAGTTCCACAGGGCGTTCTGGGACGTCCTGGGGAGCGACTACGCGCGGGTCCTGGGGGAAAGTGTGGCGACCGGGGAGATGCCCCTCTCTTGGCGCAGGGCAGTCATCGTCCTGCTGCCTAAGAAGGGCGATCTCCGCCTCCTTAAGAACTGGCGCCCGGTCTCCCTCCTCAGCACGGACTACAAAATCTTCGCCAGGGCGATGTCTGCTCGCCTTGGTGCCGTGCTGGACCACATGATCCACCCCGACCAGTCATATACGGTCCCGGGCCGGACGATCCACGACAACATCCATCTGGTCCGGGACCTCATCCATTGCTCCCAGGAGGCTGGTCTGTCGGTCGCCTTCCTATCCCTCGACCAAGAGAAGGCGTTCGACAGGGTGGATCACGACTATCTGCTCGGAACTCTGCGCGCTTTCGGGTTCGGGACGCATTTCGTCGCCCGGATCCGACTTTTGTACGCCGCCGCGGAGTGTCTGATTAAGGTTAACGGGTCCTTGACGGCGCCCCTTCGCTTTAGGAGAGGGGTGCGCCAGGGATGCCCCATGTCCGGCCAGTTATATGCCGTTTGCGTGGAGCCTTTCCTGCGCCTCTTGCGGACGAGGTTGACGGGACTGGCTCTGCAAGGGCCGGGCGTGGAGGTCGTCCTCTCGGCTTACGCCGATGACGTGCTCCTCGCGGTAGAGGATCGCGCTGACCTGCGGAGGATGCGTGAGTGCCAGGAGATTTACTCGACCGCGTCCTCCGCCAGGATCAACTGGGAGAAATGTTCCGGACTCCTGGTGGGTCAGTGGCGGGTGGACTCCCTGCCGGAGGAGCTCAGGCCTTTTGCCTGGAGCACGACCCATCTCCTCTATCTGGGAGTCTACCTTAGCCCCGACGAGGGAGCCTGGCCGGCGAACTGGCAGGAGCTGGAGGCCAAGGTCGCCGCTCGCCTAGGGCGCTGGACAGGACTGCTCCGAGTGCTGTCCTACAGGGGTCGAGCGCTAGTTATAAACCAGCTGGTGGCCGCAATGCTGTGGTACCGGCTGGTCACTTTGACCCCTCCCCCTGCGTTTGTCGCCTAGATACAGAAGAAGCTGGTGGACTTCTTCTGGAACAACAGGAAGCACTGGGTCTCTGCCGCGGTCTTGAGTCTCCCGCTTGAGGAGGGCGGTCAGTCGTTGGTGTGCGTCAGTGCCCAGCTCGCGACTTTCCGTCTTCAGACCCTGCAGAGATACCTTTACGTCGAGCCCCCTCCTAGGTGGTGCGCTCTGGCGAGGTATTTCTTCCGCCAGCAGCTCGACCTCAATTATGACACGCAGCTCCTGTTTGTGAACTTGGGGGGTGCCAGGACCGCCCTCCGGGAGCTACCTGTCTTTTACATGGAACTCATCAGGGTCTGGAACAAAGTCTCCACCAAGCGCAGCTCTCCACCGGCTGGAGTGGCGGCCGTCCTGCAGGAGCCGCTGCTCGGGAATCCGTACCTCCACGGCCGAGGCTTTATGTGGCGGTCGGAAGAGAGGGCTGTGGCTGGTGAGGTGACCAGGGTCAGGGACCTGCTCGATGGCGGAGGAGCGGGCTGGATGGCGCCAGTCACGCTGGCGCGGCGCCTAAATTCTGCCAACGTCCGCCGCGCGGCCGATGCCATCGAGTCGCTAAAAACAGCTCTGGGCCCTGACTCCGTTAGGTGCATCGAGGAGGCTCAAGCACGTGGGGAGATCCCGTCCGAACTGACCCCCGTCCGGACGGAATTCCTCATCGGCGCCAAACCCCGGAACCTCCCTCGGGGGCCGGCGCCTCACAACTTGAGCCGCCTCGGGGAAATCCCCTCCGTGCCTTTCAGTTCCGCGCGGAGGGGTTTCCTGTACGGGCTGCTCCTGCACACCCTCAACTTTGCCATCCTCGCCGGCCGTCCGGACACGCCATGGCGTACCATCTTGCCGTCCGGAGGAGGCGGGGGTCCCCGATGGAGGGCACTCTACGCAGGGGTCCTCCCACTATTCATCGGGGACTTGGCCTGGAGGGTGGTGCACGGAGCAGTGCCGTGCAACAAATTTTTAAGCCGGTTCACGGACTCCCAGGCCGCCTGCAATTTCTGCGGTCTGGAGGAATCCGTGTTCCATGTTTTTATTGAATGCACGAGGTTGCAGCCCCTGTTCCACTATTTGAAGGGGCTGCTCCTGAAATTCTGGCTGCACTTCAGTCCCACTCTCCTGATCTTTGGGCACCCTGTGCGGAGGGGAGCGGGTAGGTCCGAAGGCCTCCTCGTAGGACTGCTCCTGGGCACGGCCAAGGGTGCCATCAGCCGGTCCAGGCAGCGGGCGGTCGAGGGGGTCGTTCAACCTGACTGCCTGCCTCTCTTCCGCTCTTACATCCGGTCCAGGGTGTCCTTGGAGATGGAGCACGCGGTGTCCACCGGTACGCTCGCGGCCTTCCGCGAGAGGTGGGCACCGGAGGGACTGGAGTGCATCATCATGCCCGGCAACCAAATTTTAATTTGATTTTACGTTTTAAAGTTTAATTAGTTTTAATTGCCGGTGCTTTTAGTGTCCCCCTTCCCTTTTATAGGGGCCACTGGGGAAAATTGTGATTTTAGTGCCCAAAAAAAAACCAAAAAAAAAAAAAAAAAAGAAAAACACAAAAAAAAAAACCAAAAAAAAAAAAGGGGGGAAAAAAAGGGCCTTGAAAATGTCTGGAGTGTCACCCAGGTCGGGTGGCACCGTTTATTGTTTTTATGTTTTCACAGGTGAACTCAAAAGAGTTTCATGCACAAGGACCAATTGTGAAGCAGTAGAGGCGTGTCCTGCTCAGTTGGAGCTGTGAGCAGTGAGAGAAGCAGCAAGCAACTTGAGCTCCTGCCTGGAGAGCCCTGAGACCAGCCCAGGAAGAGAAGGAAGAAAGGGGCTTCACCACTTTTATCCAGAGGGAGAGGAGGAGAACAGAAAACTTTGAACAACTTTTAACATTCTGCAAAGAGTTGGAGAGAGGGGGAAAAGACCAACAACATCCAGTGTGGAAGGAGGGAGACTCAACATTTCTACAGGTGGGTGTGGGTGCATTTCCCAAAAAGACTTTGTTGTATCGGTGGGGGGAGGAAAGAAGACCACTGAGGGCCGGAACATCGCGGGGGGTGTATGTGTGTGTGGTAGTGTGTGTGGGGGCCTTGCTTACAACTAGGCCCCCCCCACAATTGGAACCCCCCCCACCCCCCACATTTGCCTAGCCTGGGATAGCTGGAGCTACCAGGCTGAAGATTGTTGTTTTTCTTAAACACCCAATTAAAGATCGTTAGGAGTGCCTGGTGGCTCCAGCTACCCCAGGTGAAGACATCTTCTCCCCCCACCTGAAGACCACCCCAAAGACTTTTGTGTTTTGCCATCTGGGGAGTGCACCCACCCACAGCTGCGAGGGGAGACCTGCCCTCGCAGTCCCCCCCCCCTTCCCACCCTCCTCTCTCTTTCTCTGCTACTCTGTTTCTCCCCTCTCTCTCTGAGGCCTCTTCCTTCCAAATTTACAAAAAAAACAAAAAAACAAAACCAATTAAGACAACTGAGCAGAGGGAGCAAGGCCTCTCCCCAATTGTCAACGAGGGGAGAGGTACCTCGTTAAGAGCTCCTCTGCTTCAGTCTTTTAGATAAGAGGCCTAATTAAGACCATTAAGGCCTGTGACTTTGGGGTGGGTGTAGCCCTTAAAGGGACCCCGTGATGGCGACCCCATCCACGCCGGTGGCAGGGCCAGCAAGGACGTATGCGCAGGCGGTGTCTACATCCACGGCACCTCCTGCGCCACCTGCTGCCCTGCCACCATTCAAACTAATAACCAAGAAACACGGGGTCAAGAGCTACACTCACCCCACAATGAGCATCGAGGAGTGCGTGCGGGCGATGGCTGGGGTAGTCGGCCCCTCGGCCATTGTCGCAGCCTCCAAGATGTCTGGGAAGGCCGTGTTCTTCCTGGGGTCGGAGCGGGCGGTGTCCCTGGCCCTTGAAAAGGGGCTCACGGTGGGCGGGACATTGCTGCCGGTGGACCCTCTCGAGGCCACCGCGCAGAGGGTCATCGTGTCAAACGTCCCGCCCTTTGTTTCCGCTGAGCTCCTCCTCCCTCACCTACACCAACTGGGGGAGGTAAGGTCGGGGATCAACCCCATACCGCTCGGCCTCAGGGAGAACAGCCTGCGCCACGTGTTCTCCTTCCGCCGCCAGCTCTTTGTCCGGCTGGCGCGGGAGGACGTGACAGAAGGGCACTTTAATGTGGTGCACGAGGGGACTGCCTACCGCGTCTTCTGGACGTCGGACGGCGTGCGGTGCCATGCCTGCAGGGAGGTGGGGCACGTTCGCAAAAACTGCCCCGCCTCCAAGGCCGCCAAACCACCGAAGGCGGCCAAGGCTGGCGCCGCCGCCACCCCTCCCCCTAGTTGCGTCCGCGTGCCGGGAGCCATGGGTGCGCGGGCATCGTCGGAGGCCTTTGTTTTCAGGGCCTCCGGCGGGGGGGAGGGAGAGCGTCCGACCGGAAAGAAGGCGCGGAAGAAGGAGAAACATCTAGAGGCGGGTCCCCTCGGTGCGCCGGAAAGTCTGACCACCGCGCTCAGCCCAACCCAGTCACCGGCGAGCGCGGGGTGCCCCGAGCCCGTGCCCGGGCCCTTGAATAACACCACAGAGGGGCCCAGGCGCGGGCAAGAAAAGGAAAAGGGGGGGGCGGAGCGGGAGGCCTCGGCAGACATGGAGGTCTCCCTGACTCCGCGCGCCCCCAGGAACAAAAAGAGGCACGGCTCCGATGAGACGGAGGGGGAACAACATCCCTCCGCGGAGGAGGCGGTGCCCGCCGCGTGTCCCGCGTCCCCCACCAGCGCCCCCAAATTGCGCTGCAGGCGCGAGGAGTCTTTCCCCGGGGAGGGTGAGGCAGTTGAGGCTGCCCAGCCGCTGCCTCCTGGGGAGGGCGTGGAAGATCTGCCTGTCGTGGGGGGCGTGGGGCCAGTGGAAGAATGCGTAGCCGCCGGGCCGGGCGTCCCGGGGACCGAGGCGGGCGGGGCCGAAAAGGCCGAACCTGAGCCCGCCCAGCTAATATCCAACTTCCCCCGGGAGTCGCTCGACCCGGCAGAAATACAAACAAATAATTATGACACTGTAGATGCTGGGCCTGGGGGTGGCAGCGGGGAGGGGGAGGAACACCCACCCTCGCCTCTTACTTTGGAGCTGGAGCACTTGGGGAGCCTGGGGATCTCCTATGGCCGGGTCTCTCCTTGTTCTCCGGTTCCTGGGGCGGAGGGGGAACCCCTTCCGCTGTCATTTCCCGACCCAGCACCATTTTTAAAAGAGCCCAGTGGGGACTCCTCTGCCGACGATCCTGGGGGTGGGATCGGGGCAGTGCCAGGGCCGGTTGGAGCGGCCGGTTCATTTGCCGTACCTTGTGCGGTCGATGGGCTGGCTGCTGGCGGCCACCTCCCGGAGGAGGACGGGGACTCGGTGGGGGACGCGGGTGAAGACATAGAGACCACCGCCAGTGAGGCGGTGGATCTGCTCGCGGCCGCCGCTGAGGCCCTCCTCATCCCTGCAAAGGAACTCCGGGACTTTTTGGCCCAGAGCCGGGGTCGCCGCGACCAAGCCCGACTGGCCCTGGAAAAATGGTCCGAGCCGGAGCTGATCAAGGGGTCCGTCCGCGCCGCCGTTAAAACCTTGGCCGCGGGCGGACCCTTGACAAAGGAGCAGCACCTTGAGCTGCGCGAGCTCGAGGGACTCCTCGCTGGGCTGCGGAGGGAGCGGAGTTCAACAAAAGACTCCGCTCCCTCCCCCACAATAGGTTAAGGTAGAGGTTGCACTATGCTTTTGCCATGAAGATAACCACAGCCAGCCTCAACATCAACGGCGGCAGAGGGGCACGCCGCAGATTTGACAATTTTTCGCTCCTGCGGGAGGGGAAATATGCGGTGTGCTTCCTGCAAGAAACCCACACCGTTCCGGGAGACGAAGCCACGTGGCTCCTGGAATGGCAAGGAGAGGTCCGCATGAGCCACCTCACCGCCATTTCTAGTGGGGTGGCCATCTTGCTGGGCCCGCATTTTCAGCCGGAGATCTTGGGGGTCGAGGAGCCCGTGCCAGGCCGCTTGCTGCACGTAACGGTTCGCCTGGGGGACGTGCCGCTCCATCTCGTGAACGTGTACGCCCCTCATCCCGGCCCGCAGCAAACGCGCTTCTTTGAAGAGGTGTCCGCTCTTCTTGGCTCCGTCGACGTCGGCGACTGCATTGTCCTCGGGGGGGATTTTAACTGCACCCTCGAGGCGAGGGACCGCTCCGGTGCCCCGCAGTGCATGACGGCGATGGAGAAGTTGAGGGACCTGGTCGGGTCCTTCGACTTGGTGGACGTCTGGCGAAATCTCCACCCCGACTCCAGCGCCTTTACTTGGGTGAGGCCTGGAGTTGGATGGTCTAGAGTCGACCGCCTTTACGTGTCTCGGGCGTACGTTTCCTGCGTCCCGGCGGCCTCCATGCGGCCGGTGCCGTGTTCGGACCACCACCTGGTGTGGGCGGAGCTCGCTTCGCTCCGCGCGAGGACGGGGTCCGCGTACTGGCACTTTAACAACCAGCTGCTGGAGGACGTGCGGTTCCAGGACTCGTTCCGTCGATTCTGGTCCGACTGGAGAAGGAAGCAGGGGGGCTTCCCCTCCTTGAGGCTATGGTGGGACGTGGGCAAGGCTCACGTCCGCGTCTTCTGTCAAGAGTACGCGAGGGGGTCGACCAAGAGGCGGGCGGCCAGAGTCGGGCGCCTAGAAAAAGAGGTGCTCGACCTGGAAGCCCGTCTCGGTCAAGTCGTCCAGGTCCCGGCCCTGCGGACGGTGTACGAAGCGAAGAAGGCCGCGCTGAAGGACCTGCAGCTCGTCGGGTCCCGAGGCGCGTACGTGAGGTCGCGGATCCGGTTCCTGCGGGATCTGGACCGCGGCTCCCCCTTCTTCTACTCGCTGGAAAAAAGGCAGAGTGTCCGTAAGCAGCTCTTGACGCTGCTGGCCGACGACGGCTCTCTCGTCTCGGATCCGGAGGGCGTCAACAACAGGGTCCGTGAATATTACGGGGCTCTGTTCTCTCCGGATCCGTCCAGCGAGGAAGCGCGTAGAGTTTTGTGGGAGGACCTGCCGAAGGTCGGCCCGGAGGGCGCCGAAAATCTGGAAGCTCCGCTAAGCTTGGCGGAGCTGACCGGTGCCCTCGCCCGGCTCTCGAGGGGAAAATCCCCGGGGCTGGACGGGCTGACCGTGGAGTTCCACAGGGCGTTCTGGGACGTCCTGGGGAGCGACTACGCGCGGGTCCTGGGGGAAAGTCTGGCGACCGGGGAGATGCCCCTCTCTTGGCGCAGGGCAGTCATCGTCCTGCTGCCTAAGAAGGGCGATCTCCGCCTCCTTAAGAACTGGCGCCCGGTCTCCCTCCTCAGCACGGACTACAAAATCTTCGCCAGGGCGATGTCTGCTCGCCTTGGTGCCGTGCTGGACCACATGATCCACCCCGACCAGTCATACACGGTCCCGGGCCGGACAATCCACGATAACATCCATCTGGTCCGGGACCTCATCCATTGTTCCCAGGAGGCTGGTCTGTCGGTCGCCTTCCTATCCCTCGACCAAGAGAAGGCGTTCGACAGGGTGGATCACGACTATCTGCTCGGAACTCTGCGCGCTTTCGGGTTCGGGACGCATTTCGTCGCCCGGATCCGACTTTTGTACGCCGCCGCGGAGTGTCTGATTAAGGTTAACGGGTCCTTGACGGCGCCCCTTCGCTTTAGGAGAGGGGTGCGCCAGGGATGCCCCATGTCCGGCCAGTTATACGCCGTTTGCGTGGAGCCTTTCCTGCGCCTCTTGCGGACGAGGTTGACGGGACTGGCTCTGCAAGGGCCGGGCGTGGAGGTCGTCCTCTCGGCTTACGCCGATGACGTGCTCCTCGCGATAGAGGATCCCGCTGACCTGCGGAGGATGCGTGAGTGCCAGGAGATTTACTCGGCCGCGTCCTCCGCCAGGATCAACTGGGAGAAATGTTCCGGACTCCTGGTGGGTCAGTGGCGGGTGGACTCCCTGCCGGAGGAGCTCAGGCCTTTTGCCTGGAGCACGACCCATCTCCTCTATCTGGGAGTCTACCTTAGCCCCGACGAGGGAGCCTGGCCGGCGAACTGGCAGGAGCTGGAGGCCAAGGTCGCCGCTCGCCTAGGGCGCTGGACAGGACTGCTCCGAGTGCTGTCCTACAGGGGTCGAGCGCTAGTCATAAACCAGCTGGTGGCCGCAATGCTGTGGTACCGGCTGGTCACTTTGACCCCTCCCCCTGCGTTTGTCGCCAAGATACAGAAGAAGCTGGTGGACTTCTTCTGGAACAACAGGAAGCACTGGGTCTCTGCCGCGGTCTTGAGTCTCCCGCTTGAGGAGGGCGGTCAGTCGTTGGTGTGCGTCAGCGCCCAGCTCGCGACTTTCCGTCTTCAGACCCTGCAGAGATACCTTTACGTCGAGCCCCCTCCTAGGTGGTGTGCTCTGGCGAGGTATTTCTTCCGCCAGCAGCTCGACCTCAATTATGACACGCAGCTCCTGTTTGTGAACTTGGGGGGTGCCAGGACCGCCCTCCGGGAGCTGCCTGTCTTTTACAGGGAACTCATCAGGGTCTGGAACAAAGTCTCCACCAAGCGCAGCTCTCCGCCGGCTGGAGTGGCGGCCGTCCTGCAGGAGCCGCTGCTCGGGAATCCGTACCTCCACGGCCGAGGTTTTATGTGGCGGTCGGAAGAGAGGGCTGTGGCTGGTGAGGTGACCAGGGTCAGGGACCTGCTCGATGGCGGAGGAGCGGGCTGGATGGCGCCAGTCACGCTGGCGCGGCGCCTAAATTCTGCCAACGTCCGCCGCGCGGCCGATGCCATCGATTCGCTAAAAACAGCTCTGGGCCCTGACTCCGTTAGGTGTATCGAGGAGGCTCAAGCACGTGGGGAGATCCCGTCCGAACTGACCCCCGTCCGGACGGAATTCCTCATCGGCGCCAAACCCCGGAACCTCCCTCGGGGGCCGGCGCCTCACAACTTGAGCCGCCTCGGGGAAATCCCCTCCGTGCCTTTCAGTTCCGCGCGGAGGGGTTTCCTGTACGGGCTGCTCCTGCACACCCTCAACTTTGCCATCCTCGCCGGCCGTCCGGACACGCCATGGCGTACCATCTTGCCGTCCGGAGGAGGCGGGGGTCCCCGATGGAGGGCACTCTACGCAGGGGTCCTCCCACTATTCATCGGGGACTTGGCCTGGAGGGTGGTGCACGGAGCAGTGCCGTGCAATAAATTTTTAAGCCGGTCCACGGACTCCCAGGCCGCCTGCAATTTCTGCGGTCTGGAGGAGTCCGTGTTCCATGTTTTTATTGAATGCACGAGGTTGCAGCCCCTGTTCCACTATTTGAAGGGGCTGCTCCTGAAATTCTGGCTGCACTTCAGTCCCACTCTCCTGATCTTTGGGCACCCTGTGCGGAGGGGAGCGGGTAGGTCCGAAGGCCTCCTCGTAGGACTGCTCCTGGGCACGGCCAAGGGTGCCATCAGCCGGTCCAGGCAGCGGGCGGTCGAGGGGGTCGTTCAACCTGACAGCCTGCCTCTCTTCCGCTCTTACATCCGGTCCAGGGTGTGCTTGGAGATGGAGCACGCGGTGTCCACCGGTACGCTCGCGGCCTTCCGCGAGAGGTGGGCACCGGAGAGACTGGAGTGCATCATCACGCCCGGCAACCAAATTTTAATTTGATTTTACGTTTTAAAGTTAATTTGTTTTAATTGCCGGTGCTTTTAGTGTCCCCTTCCCTTTTATAGGGGGCACTGGGGAAAAATTGTGATTCTAGTGCCCAAAAAAACAAAAAAACAAAAAAAAAGAAAAACACAAAAAAAAAGGGGAAAAAAAAAAAAAAAAAAGGGCCTTGTAAATGTCTGGAGTGTCACCCAGGTCGGGTGGCACAGTTTAATGTTTATGTTTTGCAGGTAGACTCTAAAAGAGTTTCATGCACAAGGACCAATTGTGAAGCAGTAGAGGCGTGTCCTGCTCAGTTGGAGCTGTGAGCAGTGAGAGAAGCAGCAAGCAACTTGAGCTCCTGCCTGGAGAGCCCTGAGACCAGCCCAGGAAGAGAAGGAAGAAAGGGGCTTCACCTTCAACTTTAACCCAGAGGGAGAGGAGGAGAACAGAAAACTTTCAACATCTTTTATACCATTCTGCAAAGAGTTGGAGAGAGGGGGAAAAACCACCAACAACATCCAGTGTGGAAGGAGGGAGACTCTACCATTCTACAGGTGGGTGTGGGTGCATTTCCCCAAACAGACTTTGTTGTATCGGTGGGGGGAGGAAAGAAGACCACTGAGGGCCGGAACATCGCGGGGGGTGTGTGTGTGTGTGGAAGTGTGTGTGGGGGCCTTGCTTACAACTGGGCCCCCCCCACAATTGGAACCCCCCCCCCCCAATTGCCTAGCCTGGGATAGCTGGAGCTACCAGGCTGAAGATTGTCATTAATCATCCTATTAAAGATCGTTTAGGATTGTGTGCCTGGTGGCTCCAGCTACCCCAGGTGAAGACGTCTTCTCCCCCCACCTGAAGACCAACCCAAAGACTGTGTTTTTTGTGTGTGTTTTGCCATCTGGGGAGTGCACCCACCCACAGCTGCGAGGGGAGACCTGCCCTCGCAGCCCCCCCCCCTTCCCACCCCCCTCTCTCTTTCTCCGTTACCCTCTGTTTCTCCCCTCTCTCTCTGAGGCCCCTTTTCTTCCTAATTTTAAAAAAAGAAAACCCAATTAAGACAACTGAGCAGAGGGAGCAAGGCCTCTCCCCAATTGTCAACGAGGGGAGAGGTGCCTCGTTAAGGGCTCCTCTGCTCAGTTAATATACGAGGCTATTAAAGACCATTAAGGCCTGTGACTTTGGGGTGGGTGTAGCCCTTAAAGGGACCCCGTGATGGCGACCCCATCCACGCCGGTGGCAGGGCCTGCAAGGACGTATGCGCAGGTGGCAACCGCTTCCACGGCCCCTCCTGCGCCACCCGCTGCCCTGCCACCTTTCAGACTCATTACTAAAAAACACGGGGTCAAGAGCTACACTCACCCCACAATGACCATCGAGGAGTGCGTGCGGGCGATGGCTGGGGTAGTCGGCCCCTCGGCCATTGTCGCAGCCTCCAAGATGTCTGGGAAGGCCGTGTTCTTCCTGGGGTCGGAGCGGGCGGTGTCCCTGGCCCTTGAAAAGGGGCTCACGGTGGGCGGGACGTTCCTGCCGGTGGACCCTCTCGAGGCCACCGCGCAGAGGGTCATCATTTCAAACGTCCCGCCCTTTGTTCCCGCTGAGCTCCTCCTCCCTCACCTACAACAACTGGGGGAGGTAAGGTCGGGGATCAACCCCATACCGCTCGGCCTCAGGGAGAACAGCCTGCGCCACGTGTTCTCCTTCCGCCGCCAGCTCTTTGTCCGGCTGGCGTGGGAGGACACGACGGAGGGGAATTTTAATGTGGTGCACGAGGGGACTGCCTACTGCGTCTTCTGGACGTCGGACGGCGTGCGATGCCATGCCTGCAGGGAGGTGGGGCATGTTCGTAAGAACTGCCCCGCCTCCAAGGCCGCCAAACCATCGAAGGCGGCCAAGGCTGGCGCCGCCGCCACCCCTCCCCCTAGTTGCGTCCGCGTGCCGGGAGCCATGGGTGCGCGGGCATCGTCGGAGGCCTTTGTTTTCAGGGCCTCCGGCGGGGGGGAGGGAGAGCGTCCGACCGGAAAGAAGGCGCGGAAGAAGGCAAAACATCTAGAGGCGGGTCCCCTCGGTGCGCCAGATAATTTGACCACCGCGCTCAGCCCAACCCAGTCACCGGCGAGCGCGTGGTGCCCCGAGCCCGTGCCCGAGGCCTTGAATAACACCACGGAGGGGCCCGGGCACGGGAAAGGAAAGGAAAAGGGGGGGGCGGAGCGGGAGGCCTTGGCAGACATGGGGGTCTCCCTGCCTCCGCGCGCCCCCAGGAACAAAAGGAGGCACGGCTCCGATGAGACGGAGGGGGAACAACATCCCTCCGTGGAGGAGTTGGTGCCCGCCGCGTGTCCCGCGTCCCCAACCAGCGCCCCCAAGCAGCGCCGTAGGCGGGAGGAGTCTGTCCCCGGGGAGGGTGAGACAGTTGAGGCTGCCCAGCCGCTGCCTCCTGGGGATGGAGTGGAAGATCTGCCTGTCGTGGGGGGCGTGGGGACCGCGGAGGAATGCGTAGCCGCCGGGCCGGGCGTCCCGGGGACTGAGGCGGGCGAGGCCGAAAACGCCGAACCTGAGCCCGCCCAGCCAATACCCAACTTCCCCCGGGAGACCTCGACCCGGCAGAAACACAATTTATTGGTTTTAATGACACTGTAGATGCTGGGCCGGGGGGTGGCAGCGGGGAGGGGGAGGAACACCCACCCTCGCCCCTTACTTTGGAGCTGGAGCACTTGGGGAGCCTGGGGATCTCCTATGGCCGGGTCTCTCCTTGTTCTCCGGTTCCTGGGGCGGAGGGGGAACCCCTTCCGCTGTCATTTCCCGACCCAGCACCATTTTTAAAAGAGCCCAGTGGGGACTCCTCTGCCGACGATCCTGGGGGTGGGATCGGGGCAGTGCCAGGGCCGGTTGGAGCGGCCGGTTCATTTGCCGTACCTTGTGCGGTCGATGGGCCGGCTGCTGGCGGCCACCTCCCGGAGGAGGACGGGGACTCGGTGGGGGACGCGGGTGAAGACCTAGAGACCACCGCCAGTGAGGCGGTGGATCTGCTCGCGGCCGCCGCTGAGGCCCTCCTCATTCCTGCAAAGGAACTCCGGGACTTTTTGCCCCAGAGCCGGGGTCGCCACGACCAAGCCCGACTGGCCCTGGAAAAATGGTCCGAGCCGGAGCTGATCAAGGGGTCCGTCCGCGCCGCCGTTAAAACCTTGGCCGCGGGCGGGCCCTTGACAAAGGAGCAGCACCTTGAGCTGCGCGAGCTCGAGGGACTCCTCGCTGGGCTGCGGAGTGAGCGGAGTTCAACAAAAGACTCCGCTCCCTCCCCCACAATAGGTTAAGGTAGAGGTTGCACTATGCTTTTGCCATGAAGATAACCATAGCCAGCCTCAACATCAACGGCGGCAGAGGGGCACGCCGTAGATTTGACAATTTTTCGCTCCTGCGGGAGGGGAAATATGCGGTGTGCTTCCTGCAAGAAACCCACACCGTTCCGGGAGACGAAGCCACGTGGCTCCTGGAATGGCAAGGAGAGGTCCGCATGAGCCACCTCACCGCCATTTCTAGTGGGGTGGCCATCTTGCTGGGCCCGCATTTTCAGCCGGAGATCTTGGGGGTCGAGGAGCCCGTGCCAGGCCGCTTGCTGCACGTAACGGTTCGCCTGGGGGACGTGCCGCTCCATCTCGTGAACGTGTACGCCCCTCATCCCGGCCCGCAGCAGACGCGCTTCTTTGAAGAGGTGTCCGCTCTTCTTGGCTCCGTCGACGTCGGCGACTGCATTGTCCTCGGGGGGGATTTTAACTGCACCTCGAGGCGAGGGACCGCTCCGGTGCCCCGCAGTGCATGACGGCGATGGAGAAGTTGAGGGACCTGGTCGGGTCCTTCGACTTGGTGGACGTCTGGTGAAATCTCCACCCCGACTCCAGCGCCTTTACTTGGGTGAGGCCTGGAGTTGGATGGTCTAGAGTCGACCGCCTTTACGTGTCTCGGGCGTACGTTTCCTGCGTCCCGGCGGCCTCCATGCGGCCGGTGCCGTGTTCGGACCACCACCTGGTGTGGGCGGAGCTCGCTTCGCTCCGCGCGAGGACGGGGTCCGCGTACTGGCACTTTAACAACCGGCTGCTGGAGGACGTGCGGTTCCAGGACTCGTTCCGTCGATTCTGGTCCGACTGGAGAAGGAAGCAGGGGGGCTTCCCCTCCTTGAGGCTATGGTGGGACGTGGGCAAGGCTCACATCCGCGTCTTCTGTCAAGAGTACGCGAGGGGGTCGACCAAGAGGCGGGCGGCCAGAGTCGGGCGCCTAGAAAAAGAGGTGCTCGACCTGGAAGCCCGTCTCGGTCAAGTCGTCCGGGACCCGGCCCTGCGGACGGTGTACGAAGCGAAGAAGGCCGCGCTGAAGGACCTGCAGCTCGTCGGGTCCCGAGGCGCGTTCGTGAGGTCGCGGATCCGGTTCCTGCGGGATCTGGACCACGGCTCCCCCTTCTTCTACTCGCTGGAAAAAAGGCAGAGTGTCCGTAAGCAGCTCTTGACGCTGCTGGCCGACGACGGCTCTCTCGTCTCGGATCCGGAGGGCGTCAACAACAGGGTCCGTGAATATTACGGGGCTCTGTTCTCTCCGGATCCGTCCAGCGAGGAAGCGCGTAGAGTTTTGTGGGAGGACCTGCCGAAGGTCGGCCCGGAGGGCGCCGAAAATCTGGAAGCTCCGCTAAGCCTGGCGGAGCTGACCGGTGCCCTCGCCCGGCTCTCGAGGGGAAAATCCCCGGGGCTGGACGGGCTGACCGTGGAGTTCCACAGGGCGTTCTGGGACGTCCTGGGGAGCGACTACGCGCGGGTCCTGGGGGAAAGTCTGGCGACCGGGGAGATGCCCCTCTCTTGGCGCAGGGCAGTCATCGTCCTGCTGCCTAAGAAGGGCGATCTCCGCCTCCTTAAGAACTGGCGCCCGGTCTCCCTCCTCAGCACGGACTACAAAATCTTCGCCAGGGCGATGTCTGCTCGCCTTGGTGCCGTGCTGGACCACATGATCCACCCCGACCAGTCATACACGGTCCCGGGCCGGACAATCCACGATAACATCCATCTGGTCCGGGACCTCATCCATTGTTTCCAGGAGGCTGGTCTGTCGGTCGCCTTCCTATCCCTCGACCAAGAGAAGGCGTTCGACAGGGTGGATCACGACTATCTGCTCGGAACTCTGCGCGCTTTCGGGTTCGGGACGCATTTCGTCGCCCGGATCCGACTTTTGTACGCCGCCGCGGAGTGTCTGATTAAGGTTAACGGGTCCTTGACGGCGCCCCTTCGCTTTAGGAGAGGGGTGCGCCAGGGATGCCCCATGTCCGGCCAGTTATACGCCGTTTGCGTGGAGCCTTTCCTGCGCCTCTTGCGGACAAGGTTGACGGGACTGGCTCTGCAAGGGCCGGGCGTGGAGGTCGTCCTCTCGGCTTACGCCGATGACGTGCTCCTCGCGATAGAGGATCCCGCTGACCTGCGGAGGATGCGTGAGTGCCAGGAGATTTACTCGGCCGCGTCCTCCGCCAGGATCAACCGGGAGAAATGTTCCGGACTCCTGGTGGGTCAGTGGCGGGTGGACTCCCTGCCGGAGGAGCTCAGGCCTTTTGCCTGGAGCACGACCCATCTCCTCTATCTGGGAGTCTACCTTAGCCCCGACGAGGGAGCCTGGCCGGCGAACTGGCAGGAGCTGGAGGCCAAGGTCGCCGCTCGCCTAGGGCGCTGGACAGGACTGCTCCGAGTGCTGTCCTACAGGGGTCGAGCGCTAGTCATAAACCAGCTGGTGGCCGCAATGTTGTGGTACCGGCTGGTCACTTTGACCCCTCCCCCTGCGTTTGTCGCCAAGATACAGAAGAAGCTGGTGGACTTCTTCTGGAACAACAGGAAGCACTGGGTCTCTGCCGCGGTCTTGAGTCTCCCGCTTGAGGAGGGCGGTCAGTCGTTGGTGTGCGTCAGCGCCCAGCTCGCGACTTTCCGTCTTCAGACCCTGCAGAGATACCTTTACGTCGAGCCCCCTCCTAGGTGGTGTGCTCTGGCGAGGTATTTCTTCCGCCAGCAGCTCGACCTCAATTATGACACGCAGCTCCTGTTTGTGAACTTGGGGGGTGCCAGGACCGCCCTCCGGGAGCTGCCTGTCTTTTACAGGGAACTCATCAGGGTCTGGAACAAAGTCTCCACCAAGCGCAGCTCTCCGCCGGCTGGAGTGGCGGCCGTCCTGCAGGAACCGCTGCTCGGGAATCCGTACCTCCACGGCCGAGGCTTTATGTGGCGGTCGGAAGAGAGGGCTGTGGCTGGTGAGGTGACCAGGGTCAGGGACCTGCTCGATGGCGGAGGAGCGGGCTGGATGGCGCCAGACACGCTGGCGCGGCGCCTAAATTCTGCCAACGTCCGCCACGCGGCCGATGCCATCGAGTCGCTAAAAACAGCTCTGGGCCCTGACTCCGTTAGGTGCATCGAGGAGGCTCAAGCATGTGGGGAGATCCCGTCCGAACTGACCCCCGTCCGGACGGAATTCCTCATCGGCGCCAAACCCCGGAACCTCCCTCGGGGGCCGGCGCCTCACAACTTGAGCCGCCTCGGGGAAATCCCCTCCGTGCGTTTCAGTTCCGCGCGGAGGGGTTTCCTGTACGGGCTGCTCCTGCACACCCTCAACTTTGCCATCCTCGCCGGCCGTCCGGACACGCCATGGCGTACCATCTTGCCGTCCGGAGGAGGCGGGGGTCCCCGATGGAGGGCACTCTACGCAGGGGTCCTCCCACTATTCATCGGGGACTTGGCCTGGAGGGTGGTGCACGGAGCAGTGCCGTGCAACAAATTTTTAAGCCGGTTCACGGACTCCCAGGCCGCCTGCAATTTCTGCGGTCTGGAGGAGTCCGTGTTCCATGTTTTTATGGAGTGCACAAGGTTGCAGCCCCTGTTCCACTATTTGAAGGGGCTGCTCCTGAAATTCTGGCTGCACTTCAGTCCCACTCTCCTGATCTTTGGGCACCCTGTGCGGAGGGGAGCGGGTAGGTCCGAAGGCCTCCTCGTAGGACTGCTCCTGGGCACGGCCAAGGGTGCCATCAGCCGGTCCAGGCAGCGGGCGGTCGAGGGGGTCGTTCAACCTGACTGCCTGCCTCTCTTCCGCTCTTACATCCGGTCCAGGGTGTCCTTGGAGATGGAGCACGCGGTGTCCACCGGTACGCTCGCGGCCTTCCGCGAGAGGTGGGCACCGGAGGGACTGGAGTGCATCATCACGCCCGGCAACCAAATTTTAATTTGATTTTACGTTTTAAAGTTTAATTTGTTTTAATTGCCGGTGCTTTTAGTGTCCCCCTCCCCTTTTATAGGGGGCACTGGGAAAATTTGATTTTAGCGCCCCAAAAAAAAACCCAAAAAAATAATTAAAAAAAAAAAAAAAAAGGGGCCTTGTAAATGTCTGCTGTGTCACCCAGGTCGGGTGGCATGGTCTTAATGTTTTATGTTTTGCAGGTAAACTCAAAAGAGTTTCATGCACAAGGACCAATTGTGAAGCAGTAGAGGCGTGTCCTGCTCAGTTGGAGCTGTGAGCAGTGAGGGAAGCTGCAAGCAACTTTGCTCCTGCCTGGAGAGCCCTGAGACCAGCCCAGGAATAGAAGGAATGAAGGGGCTTCACCTTCAACTTTTACCCAGAGGGAGAGGAGGAGAACAGAAAACTTTGAACATCTTTACCATTCTGCAAGGAGTTGGAGAGAGGGGGAAAAGACAACAACATCCAGTGTGGAAGGAGGGAGACTCTACATTTCTACAGGTGGGTGTGGGTGCATTTCCCCAAACAGACTTTGTTGTATCGGTGGGGGGAGGAAAGAAGACCACTGAGGGCCGGAACATCGCGGGGGGTGTGTGTGTGTGTGGTAGTGTGTGTGGGGGCATTGCTTACAACTAGGCCCCCCCCACAATTGGAACCCCCCCCCACCCCCCACATTTGCCTAGCCTGGAATAGCTGGAGCTACCAGGCTGAAGATTCTTTAAATCACCCTATTAAAGATCGTTTGGGATTGTGTGCCTGGTGGCTCTAGCTACCCCAGGTGAAGACGTCTTCTCCCCCCACCTGAAGACCAACCCAAAGACTGTGTTTTTTTGTGTGTTTTGCCATCTGGGGAGTGCACCCACCCACAGCTGCGAGGGGAGACCTGCCCTCGCAGCCCCCCCCCCTTCCCACCCCCCTCTCTCTTTCTCCGTTACTCTCTGTTTCTCCCCTCTCTCTCTGAGAGCCCTTTTCTTCCGAATTTTTAAAAAAAAACAATTAAGACAACTGAGCAGAGGGAGCAAGGCCTCTCCCCAATTGTCAACGAGGGGAGAGGTGCCTCGTTATGGGCTCCTCTGCTCAGTTAACATACGAGGCCATTAAAGACCATTAAGGCCTGTGACTTTGGGGTGGGTGTAGCCCTTAAAGGGACCCCGTGATGGCGACCCCATCCACGCCGGTGGCAGGGCCAGCAAGGACGTATGCGCAGGCGGTGTCCACATCCACGGCAACTCCTGCGCCACACGCTGCCCTGCCACCGTTCAGACTTATAACCAGGAAACACGGGGTCAAGAGCTACACTCACCCCACAATGAGCATTGAGGAGTGCGTGCGGGCGATGGCTGGGGTAGTCGGCCCCTCGGCCATTGTCGCAGCCTCCAAGATGTCTGGGAAGGCCGTGTTCTTCCTGGGGTCGGAGCGGGCGGTGTCCCTGGCCCTTGAAAAGGGGCTCACGGTGGGCGGGACGTTCCTGCCGGTGGACCCTCTCGAGGCCACCGCGCAGAGGGTCATCATTTCAAACGTCCCGCCCTTTGTTTCCGCTGAGCTCCTCCTCCCTCACCTACACCAACTGGGGGAGGTAAGGTCGGGGATCAACCCCATACCGCTCGGCCTCAGGGAGAACAGCCTGCGCCACGTGTTCTCCTTCTGCCGCCAGCTCTTTGTCCGGCTGGCGCGGGAGGACATGACAGAAGGGCACTTTAATGTGGTGCACGAGGGGACTGCCTACCGCGTCTTCTGGACGTCGGACGGCGTGCGGTGCCATGCCTGCAGGGAGGTGGGGCACGTTCGCAAGAACTGCCCCGCCTCCAAGGCCGCCAAACCACCGAAGGCGGCCAAGGCTGGCGCCACCGCCACCCCTCCCCCTAGTTGCGTCCGCGTGCCGGGAGCCATGGGTGCGCGGGCATCGTCGGAGGCCTTTGTTTTCAGGGCCTCCGGCGGGGGGGAGGGAGAGCGTCCGAGCGGAAAGAAGGCGCGGAAGAAGGAGAAACATCTAGAGGCGGGTCCCCTCGGTCAGCCCAACCCAGTCACCGGCGAGCGCGGGGTGCCCCGAGCCCGTGCCCGGGCCCTTGAATAACACCACAGAGGGGCCCAGGCGCGGGCAAGAAAAGAAAAAGGGGGGGGCGGAGCGGGAGGCCTCGGCAGACATGGGGCTCTCCCTGCCTCCGCGCGCCCCCAGGAACAAAAGGAGGCGCGGCTCCGATGAGACGGAGGGGGAACAACATCCCTCCGCGGAGGAGTCGGTGCCCGCCGCGTGTCCCGCGTCCCCCACCAGCGCTCCCAAATTGCGCTGCAGGCGCGAGGAGTCTGTCCCCGGGGAGGGTGAGGCAGTCAAGGCTGCCCAGCCGCTGCCTCCTGGGGAGGGCATGGAAGATCTGCCTGTCGTGGGGGGCGTGGGGCCAGTGGAAGAATGCGTAGCCGTTGGGTCGAGCGTTCCGGGGATTGAGGCGGGCGGGGCCGAAAAGGTCGAACCTGAGCCCGCCCAGCTATTATCCAACTTCCCCCGGGAGTCGCTCGACCCGGCAGAAAAACAATTTATTGGTTTTAATGACACTCTAGATGCTGGGCCGGGGGGTGGCAGCGGGGAGGTGGAGGAACACCCACCCTCGCCCCTTACTTTGGAGCTGGAGCGCTTGGGGGGCCTGGGGATTTTCTATGGCCGGGTCTCTCCTTGTTCTCCGGTTCCTGGGGCGGAGGGGGAACCCCTTCCGCTGTCATTTCCCGACCCAGCACCATTTTTAAAAGAGCCCAGTGGGGACTCCTCTGCCGACGATCCTGGGGGTGGGATCGGGGCAGTGCCAGGGCCGGTTGGAGCGGCCGGTTCATTTGCCGTACCTTGTGCGGTCGATGGGCTGGCTGCTGGCGGCCACCTCCCGGAGGAGGACGGGGACTCGGTGGGGGACGCGGGTGAAGACCTAGAGACCACCGCCAGTGAGGCGGTGGATCTGCTCGCGGCCGCCGCTGAGGCCCTCCTCATTCCTGCAAAGGAACTCCGGGACTTTTTGGCCCAGAGCCGGGGTCGCCGCGACCAAGCCCGACTGGCCCTGGAAAAATGGTCCGAGCCAGAGCTGATCAAGGGGTCCGTCCGCGCCGCCGTTAAAACCTTGGCCTAGGGCGGGCCCTTGACAAAGGAGCAGCACCTTGAGCTGCGCGAGCTCGAGGGACTCCTCGCTGGGCTGCGGAGGGAGCGGAGTTCAACAAAAGACTCCGCTCCCTCCCCCACAATAGGTTAAGGTAGAGGTTGCACTATGCTTTTGCCATGAAGATAACCATAGCCAGCCTCAACATCAACGGCGGCAGAGGGGCACGCCGTAGATTTGACAATTTTTCGCTCCTGCGGGAGGGGAAATATGCGGTGTGCTTCCTGCAAGAAACCCACACCGTTCCGGGAGACGAAGCCACGTGGCTCCTGGAATGGCAAGGAGAGGTCCGCATGAGCCACCTCACCGCCATTTCTAGTGGGGTGGCCATCTTGCTGGGCCCGCATTTTCAGCCGGAGATCTTGGGGGTCGAGGAGCCCGTGCCAGGCCGCTTGCTGCACGTAACGGTTCGCCTGGGGGACGTGCCGCTCCATCTCGTGAACGTGTACGCCCCTCATCCCGGCCCGCAGCAGACGCGCTTCTTTGAAGAGGTGTCCGCTCTTCTTGGCTCCGTCGACGTCGGCGACTGCACTGTCCTCGGGGGGGATTTTAACTGCACCCTCGAGGCGAGGGACCGCTCCGGTGCCCCGCAGTGCATGACGGCGATGGAGAAGTTGAGGGACCTGGTCGGGTCCTTCGACTTGGTGGACGTCTGGCGAAATCTCCACCCCGACTCCAGCGCCTTTACTTGGGTGAGGCCTGGAGTTGGATGGTCTCGAGTCGACCGCCTTTACGTGTCTCGGGCGTACGTTTCCTGCGTCCCGGCGGCCTCCATGCGGCCGGTGCCGTGTTCGGACCACCACCTGGTGTGGGCGGAGCTCGCTTCGCTCCGCGCGAGGACGGGGTCCGCGTACTGGCACTTTAACAACCAGCTGCTGGAGGACGTGCGGTTCCAGGACTCGTTCCGTCGATTCTGGTCCGACTGGAGAAGGAAGCAGGGGGGCTTCCCCTCCTTGAGGCTATGGTGGGACGTGGGCAAGGCTCACGTCCGCGTCTTCTGTCAAGAGTACGCGAGGGGGTCGACCAAGAGGCGGGCGGCCAGAGTCGGGCGCCTAGAAAAAGAGGTGCTCGACCTGGAAGCCCGTCTCGGTCAAGTCGTCCAGGACCCGGCCCTGCGGATGGTGTACGAAGCGAAGAAGGCCGCGCTGAAGGACCTGCAGCTCGTCGGGTCCCGAGGCGCGTTCGTGAGGTCGCGGATCCGGTTCCTGCGGGATCTGGACCGCGGCTCCCCCTTCTTCTACTCGCTGGAAAAAAGGCAGAGTGTCCGTAAGCAGCTCTTGACGCTGCTGGCCGACGACGGCTCTCTCGTCTCGGATCCGGAGGGCGTCAACAACAGGGTCCGTGAATATTACGGGGCTCTGTTCTCTCCGGATCCGTCCAGCGAGGAAGCGCGTAGAGTTTTGTGGGAGGACCTGCCGAAGGTCGGCCCGGAGGGCGCCGAAAATCTGGAAGCTCCGCTAAGCCTGGCGGAGCTGACCGGTGCCCTCGCCCGGCTCTCGAGGGGAAAATCCCCGGGGCTGGACGGGCTGACCGTGGAGTTCCACAGGGCGTTCTGGGACGTCCTGGGGAGCGACTACGCGCGGGTCCTGGGGGAAAGTCTGGCGACCGGGGAGATGCCCCTCTCTTGGCGCAGGGCAGTCATCGTCCTGCTGCCTAAGAAGGGCGATCTCCGCCTCCTTAAGAACTGGGGCCCGGTCTCCCTCCTCAGCACGGACTACAAAATCTTCGCCAGTGCGATGTCTGCTCGCCTTGGTGCCGTGCTGGACCACATGATCCACCCCGACCAGTCATACACGGTCCCGGGCCGGACAATCCACGACAACATCCATCTGGTCCGGGACCTCATCCATTGTTCCCAGGAGGCTGGTCTGTCGGTCGCCTTCCTATCCTCGACCAAGAGAAGGCGTTCGACAGGGTGGATCACGACTATCTGCTCGGAACTCTGCGCGCTTTCGGGTTCGGGACGCATTTCGTCGCCCGGATCCGACTTTTGTACGCCGCCGCAGAGTGTCTGATTAAGGTTAACGGGTCCTTGACGGCGCCCCTTCACTTTAGGAGAGGGGTGCGCCAGGGATGCCCCATGTCCGGCCAGTTATACGCCGTTTGCGTGGAGCCTTTCCTGCGCCTCTTGCGGACGAGGTTGACGGGACTGGCTCTGCAAGGGCCGGGCGTGGAGGTCGTCCTCTCGGCTTACGCCGATGACGTGCTCCTCGCGGTAGAGGATCACGCTGACCTGCGGAGGATGCGTGAGTGCCAGGAGATTTACTCGGCCGCGTCCTCCGCCAGGATCAACTGGGAGAAATGTTCCGGACTCCTGGTGGGTCAGTGGCGGGTGGACTCCCTGCCGGAGGAGCTCAGGCCTTTTGCCTGGAGCACGACCCATCTCCTCTATCTGGGAGTCTACCTTAGCCCCGACGAGGGAGCCTGGCCGGCGAACTGGCAGGAGCTGGAGGCCAAGGTCGCCGCTCGCCTAGGGCGCTGGACAGGACTGCTCCGAGTGCTGTCCTACAGGGGTCGAGCGCTAGTCATAAACCAGCTGGTGGCCGCAATGCTGTGGTACCGGCTGGTCACTTTGACCCCTCCCCCTGCGTTTGTCGCCAAGATACAGAAGAAGCTGGTGGACTTCTTCTGGAACAACAGGAAGCACTGTCTTGAGTCTCCCGCTTGAGGAGGGCGGTCAGTCGTTGGTGTGCGTCAGCGTCCAGCTCGCGACTTTCCGTCTTCAGACCCTGCAGAGATACCTTTACGTCGAGCCCCCTCCTAGGTGGTGCGCTCTGGCGAGGTATTTCTTCCGCCAGCAGCTCGACCTCAATTATGACACGCAGCTCCTGTTTGTGAACTTGGGGGGTGCCAGGACCGCCCTCCGGGAGCTGCCTGTCTTTTACAGGGAAATCATCAGGGTCTGGAACAAAGTCTCCACCAAGCGCAGCTCTCCGCCGGCTGGAGTGGCGGCCGTCCTGCAGGAACCGCTGCTCGGGAATCCGTACCTCCACGGCCGAGGCTTTATGTGGCGGTCGGAAGAGAGGGCTGTGGCTGGTGAGGTGACCAGGGTCAGGGACCTGCTCGATGGCGGAGGAGCGGGCTGGATGGCGCCAGACACGCTGGCGCGGCGCCTAAATTCTGCCAACGTCCGCCACGCGGCCGATGCCATCGAGTCGCTAAAAACAGCTCTGTGCCCTGACGCCGTTAGGTGCATCGAGGAGGCTCAAGCACGTGGGGAGATCCCGTCCGAACTGACCCCCGTCCGGACGGAATTCCTCATCAGCGCCAAACCCCGGAACCTCCCTCGGGGGCCGGCGCCTCACAACTTGAGCCGCCTCGGGGAAATCCCCTCCGTGCCTTTCAGTTCCGCGCGGAAGGGTTTCCTGTACGGGCTGCTCCTGCACACCCTCAACTTTGCCATCCTCGCCGGCCGTCCGGACACGCCATGGCGTACCATCTTGCCGTCCGGAGGAGGCGGGGGTCCCCGATGGAGGGCACTCTACGCAGGGGTCCTCCCACTATTCATCGGGGACTTGGCCTGGAGGGTGGTACACGGAGCAGTGCCGTGCAACAAATTTTTAAGCCGGTTCACGGACTCCCAGGCCGCCTGCAATTTCTGCGGTCTGGAGGAGTCCGTGTTCCATGTTTTTATGGAGTGCACAAGGTTGCAGCCCCTGTTCCACTATTTGAAGGGGCTGCTCCTGAAATTCTGGCTGCACTTCAGTCCCACTCTCCTGATCTTTGGGCACCCTGTGCGGAGGGGAGCGGGTAAGTCCGAAGGCCTCCTCGTAGGACTGCTCCTGGGCACGGCCAAGGGTGCCATCAGCCGGTCCAGGCAGCGGGCGGTCGAGGGGGTCGTTCAACCTGACTGCCTGCCTCTCTTCCGCTCTTACATCCGGTCCAGGGTGTCCTTGGAGATGGAGCACGCGGTGTCCACCGGTACGCTCGCGGCCTTCCGCGAGAGGTGGGCACCGGAGGGACTGGAGTGCATCATCACGCCCGGCAAACAAATTTTAATTTGATTTTACGTTTTAAAGTTTAATTTGTTTTAATTGCAGGTGCTTTTAGTGTCCCCCTCCCCTTTTATAGGGGGCACTGGGAAATTTTGATTTTAGCGCCCCAAAAAAAAAACCAAAAAAATAATTTAAAAAAAAAAAGTGGCCTTGAAAATGTCTGCTGTGTCACCCAGGTCGGGTGGCATGGTCTTAATGTTTTATGTTTTGCAGGTTAACTCAAAAGAGTTTCATGCACAAGGACCAATTGTGGAGCTGTGGAGGCGTGTCCTGCTCAGTTGGAGCTGTGAGCAGTGAGTGGAGCTGCTAGCAACTTGTGCTCCTGCCTGGAGAGCCCTGAGACCAGCCCAGGAAGAGAAGGAAGAAAGGGGCTTCACCTTCAACTTTTACCCAGAGGGAGAGGAGGAGAACAGGAAACATTTAACATCTTTTTACCATTCTGCAAGGAGTTGGAGAGAGGGGAAAAAGACCAACAACATCCAGTGTGGAAGGAGGGAGACTCTACAATTCTACAGGTGGGTGTGGGTGCATTTCCCAAAAAGACTTTGTTGTATCGGTGGGGGGAGGAAAGAAGACCACTGAGGGCCGGAACATCGCGGGGGGTGTGTGTGTGTGTGGAAGTGTGCGTGGGGGCCGTGCTTACAACTAGGCCCCCCCCACAATTGGAACCTCCCCCACCCCCCACATTTGCCTAGCCTGGGATAGCTGGAGCTACCAGGCTGAAGACTGTTTTCTTAATCACCCAATTAAAGATCGTTAGTAGTGTGTGCCTGGTGGCTCCAGCTACCCCAGTTGAAGACATCTTCTCCCCCCACCTGAAGACCACCCCAAAGACTTTTTGTTTTGCCATCTGGGGAGTGCACCCACCCACAGCTGCGAGGGGAGACCTGCCCTCGCAGCCCCCCCCCCCTTCCCACCCCCCTCTCTCTTTCTCCGTTACCCTCTGTTTCTCCCCTCTCTCTCTGAGGCCCCTTTTCTTCCTAATTTAAAAAAAAAAAAACAATTAAGACAACTGAGCAGAGGGAGCAAGGCCTCTCCCCAATTGCCAACGAGGGGAGAGGTGCCTCGTTAAGGGCTCCTCTGCTCAGTTAAATATACGAGGCCATTAAAGACCATTAAGGCCTGTGACTTTGGGGTGGGTGTAGCCCTTAAAGGGACCCCGTGATGACGACCCCATCCACGCCGGTGGCAGGGCCAGCAAGGACGTATGCGCAGGCGGTGTCCACATCCACGGCACCTCCTGCGCCACCCGCTGCCCTGCCACCATTTAGATTAATTACTAAAAAACACGGGGTCAAGAGCTACACTCACCCCACAATGACCATCGAGGAGTGCGTGCGGGCGATGGCTGGGGTAGTCGGCCCCTCGGCCATTGTCGCAGCCTCCAAGATGTCTGGGAAGGCTGTTTTCTTCCTGGGGTCGGAGCGGGCGGTGTCCCTGGCCCTCGAAAGGGGGCTCACGGTGGGCGGGACGTTCCTGCCGGTGGATCCTCTCGAGGCCACCGCGCAGAGGGTCATCGTGTCGAACGTCCCGCCCTTTGTTCCCGCTGAGCTCCTCCTCCCTCACCGACAACAACTGGGGGAGGTAAGGTCAGGGATCAACCCCATACCGCTCGGCCTCAGGGAGAACAGCCTGCGCCACGTGTTCTCCTTCCGCCGCCAGCTCTTTGTCCGGCTGGCGCGGGAGGAGACGACGGAGGGAAATTTTAATGTGGTGCACGAGGGGACTGCCTACCGCGTCTTCTGGACGTCGGACGGCGTGCGGTGCCATGCCTGCAAGGAGGTGGGGCACGTTCGCAAGAACTGCCCCGCCTCCAAGGCCGCCAAACCACCGAAGGCGGCCAAGGCTGGCGCCGCCGCCACCCCTCCCCCAGTTGCGTCCGCGTGCCGGGAGCCATGGGTGCGCGGGCATCGTCGGAGACCTTTGTTTTCAGGGCCTCCGGCGGGGGGGAGGGAGAGCGTCCGACCGGAAGGAAGGCGCGGAAGAAGACAAAACATCCAGAGGCGGGTCCCCTCGGTGCGCCAGACAATTTGACCACCGCGCTCAGCCCAACCCAGTCACCGGCGAGCGCGGGGTGCCCCGAGCCCGTGCCCGGGCCCTTGAATAACACCACAGAGGGGCCCAGGCGCGGGCAAGAAAAGGAAAAGGGGGGGGCGAGCGGGAGGCCTCGGCAGACATGGGGGTCTCCCTGCCTCCGCGCGCCCCCAGGAACAAAAGGAGGCGCGGCTCCGATGAGGCGGAGGGGGAACAACATCCCTCCGCGGAGGAGTCGGTGCCCGCCGCGTGTCCCGCGTCCCCCACCAGCGCTCCCAAATTGCGCTGCAGGCGCGAAGAGTCTGTCCCCGGGGAGGGTGAGACAGTCGAGGCTGCCCAGCCGCTGCCTCCTGGGGATGGCATGGAAGATCTGCCTGTCGTTGGGGGCGTGGGGACCGCGGAGGAATGCATAGCCGCCGGGCCGGGCGTCCCGGGGACTGAGGCGGGCGAGGCCGAAAAGGCCGAACCTGAGCCCGCCCATCCAATACCCAACTTCCCCCGGGAGTCGCTCGACCCGGCAGAAACACAAACTGATTTTAATGAAACTGTAGATGCTGGGCCGGGGGGTGGCAGCGGGGAGGGGGAGGAACACCCACCCTCGCCTCTTACATTGGAGCTGGAGCACTTGGGGAGCCTGGGGATCTCCTATGGCCGGGTCTCTCCTTGTTCTCCGGTTCCTGGGGCGGAGGGGGAACCCCTTCCGCTGTCATTTCCCGACCCAGCACCATTTTTAAAAGAGCCCAGTGGGGACTCCTCTGCCGACGATCCTGGGGGTGGGATCGGGGCACTGCCAGGGCCGGTTGGAGCGGCCGGTTCATTTGCCGTACCTTGTGCGGTCGATGGGCTGGCTGCTGGCGGCCACCTCCCGGAGGAGGACGGGGACTCGGTGGGGGACGCGGGTGAAGACCTAGAGACCACCGCCAGTGAGGCGGTGGATTTGCTTGCGGCCGCCGCTGAGGCCCTACTCATTCCTGCAAAGGAACTCCGGGACTTTTTGGCCCAGAGCCGGGGTCGCCGCGACCAAGCCCGACTGGCCCTGGAAAAATGGTCCGAGCCAGAGCTGATCAAGGGGTCTGTCCGCGCCGCCGTTAAAACCTTGGCCGCGGGCGGGCCCTTGACAAAGGAGCAGCACCTTGAGCTGCGCGAGCTCGAGGGACTCCTCGCTGGGCTGCGGAGGGAGCGGAGTTCAACAAAAGACTCCGCTCCCTCCCCCACAATAGGTTAAGGTAGAGGTTGCACTATGCTTTTGCCATGAAGATAACCATAGCCAGCCTCAACATCAACGGCGGCAGAGGGGCACGCCGTAGATTTGACAATTTTTCGCTCCTGCGGGAGGGGAAATATGCGGTGTGCTTCCTGCAAGAAACCCACACCGTTCCGGGAGACGAAGCCACGTGGCTCCTGAAATGGCAAGGAGAGGTCCGCATGAGCCACCTCACCGCCATTTCTAGTGGGGTGGCCATTTGCTGGGCCCGCATTTTCAGCCGGAGATCTTGGGGGTCGAGGAGCCCGTGCCAGGCCGCTTGCTGCACGTAACGGTTCGCCTGGGGGACGTGCCGCTCCATCTCGTGAAAGTGTACACCCCTCATCCCGGCCCGCAGCAGACGCGCTTCTTTGAAGAGGTGTCCGCTCTTCTTGGCTCCGTCGACGTCGGCGACTGCATTGTCCTCGGGGGGGATTTTAACTGCACCCTCGAGGCGAGGGACAGCTCAGGTGCCCCGCAGTGCATGACGGCGATGGAGAAGTTGAGGGACCTGGTCGGGTCCTTCGACTTGGTGGACGTCTGGCGAAATCTCCACCCCGACTCCAGCGCCTTTACTTGGGTGAGGCCTGGAGTTGGATGGTCTAGAGTCGACCGCCTTTACGTGTCTCGGGCGTACGTTTCCTGCGTCCCGGCGGCCTCCATGCGGCCGGTGCCGTGTTCGGACCACCACCTGGTGTGGGCGGAGCTCGCTTCGCTCCGCGCGAGGATGGAGTCCGCGTACTGGCACTTTAACAACCAGCTGCTGGAGGACGTGCGGTTCCAGGACTCGTTCCGTCGATTCTGGTCCGACTGGAGAAGGAAGCAGGGGGGCTTCCCCTCCTTGAGGCTATGGTGGGACGTGGGCAAGGCTCACGTCCGCGTCTTCTGTCAAGAGTACGCGAGGGGGTCGACCAAGAGGCGGGCGGCCAGAGTCGGGCGCCTAGAAAAAGAGGTGCTCGACCTGGAAGCCTGTCTCGGTCAAGTCGTCCAGGACCCGGCCCTGCGGACGGTGTACGAAGCGAAGAAGGCCGCGCTGAAGGACCTGCAGCTCGTCGGGTCCCGAGGCGCGTTCGTGAGGTCGCGGATCCGGTTCCTGCGGGATCTGGACCGCGGCTCCCCCTTCTTCTACTCGCTGGAAAAAAGGCAGAGTGTCCGTAAGCAGCTCTTGACGCTGCTGGCCGACGACGGCTCTCTCGTCTCGGATCCGGAGGGCATCAACAACAGGGTCCGTGAATATTACGGGGCTCTGTTCTCTCCGGATCCGTCCAGCGAGGAAGCGCGTAGAGTTTTGTGGGAGGACCTGCCGAAGGTCGGCCCGGAGGGCGCCGAAAATCTGGAAGTTCCGCTAAGCCTGGCGGAGCTGACCGGTGCCCTCGCCCGGCTCTCGAGGGGAAAATCCCCGGGGCTGGACGGGCTGACCGTGGAGTTCCACAGGGCGTTCTGGGACGTCCTGGGGAGCGACTACGCGCGGGTCCTGGGGGAAAGTCTGGCGACCGGGGAGATGCCCCTCTCTTGGCGCAGGGCAGTCATCGTCCTGCTGCCTAAGAAGGGCGATCTCCGCCTCCTTAAGAACTGGCGCCCGGTCTCCCTCCTCAGCACGGACTACAAAATCTTCGCCAGGGCGATGTCTGCTCGCCTTGGTGCCGTGCTGGACCACATGATCCACCCCGACCAGTCATACACGGTCCCGGGCCGGACAATCCACGATAACATCCATCTGGTCCGGGACTTCATCCATTGTTCCCAGGAGGCTGGTCTGTCGGTCGCCTTCCTATCCCTCGACCAAGAGAAGGCGTTCGACAGGGTGGATCACGACTATCTGCTCGGAACTCTGCGCGCTTTCGGGTTCGGGACGCATTTCGTCGCCCGGATCCGACTTTTGTACGCCGCCGCGGAGTGTCTGATTAAGGTTAACGGGTCCTTGACGGCGCCCCTTCGCTTTAGGAGAGGGGTGCGCCAGGGATGCCCCATGTCCGGCCAGTTATACGCCGTTTGCGTGGAGCCTTTCCTGCGCCTCTTGCGGACGAGGTTGACGGGACTGGCTCTGCAAGGGCCGGGCGTGGAGGTCGTCCTCTCGGCTTACGCCGATGATGTGCTCCTCGCGATAGAGGATCCCGCTGACCTGCGGAGGATGCGTGAGTGCCAGGAGATTTACTCGGCCGCGTCCTCCGCCAGGATCAACTGGGAGAAATGTTCCGGACTCCTGGTGGGTCAGTGGCGGGTGGACTCCCTGCCGGAGGAGCTCAGGCCTTTTGCCTGGAGCACGACCCATCTCCTCTATCTGGGAGTCTACCTTAGCCCCGACGAGGGAGCCTGGCCGGCGAACTGGCAGGAGCTGGAGGCCAAGGTCGCCGCTCGCCAAGGGCGCTGGACAGGACTGCTCTGAGTGCTGTCCTACAGGGGTCGAGCGCTAGTCATAAACCAGCTGGTGGCCGCAATGCTGTGGTACCGGCTGGTCACTTTGACCCCTCCCCCTGCGTTTGTCGCCAAGATACAGAAGAAGCTGGTGGACTTCTTCTGGAACAACAGGAAGCACTGGGTCTCTGCCGCGGTCTTGAGTCTCCCGCTTGAGGAGGGCGGTCAGTCGTTGGTGTGCGTCAACGCCCAGCTCGCGACTTTCCGTCTTCAGACCCTGCAGAGATACCTTTACGTCGAGCCCCCTCCTAGGTGGTGCGCTCTGGCGAGGTATTTCTTCCGCCAGCAGCTCGACCTCAATTATGACACGCAGCTCCTGTTTGTGAACTTGGGGGGTGCCAGGACCGCCCTCCGGGAGCTGCCTGCCTTTTACAGGGAACTCATCAGGGTCTGGAACAAAGTCTCCACCAAGCGCAGCTCTCCGCCGGCTGGAGTGGCGGCCGTCCTGCAGGAGCCGCTGCTCGGGAATCCGTACCTCCACGGCCGAGGCTTCATGTGGTGGTCGGAAGAGAGGGCTGTGGCTGGTGAGGTGACCAGGGTCAGGGACCTGCTCGATGGCGGAGGAGCGGGCTGGATGGCGCCAGACACGCTGGCGCGGCGCCTAAACTCTGCCAACGTCCGCCACGCGGCTGATGCCATCGAGTCGCTAAAAACAGCTCTGGGCCCTGACTCCGTTAGGTGCATCGAGGAGGCTCAAGCACGTGGGGAGATCCCGTCCGAACTGACCCCCGTCCGGACGGAATTGCTCATCGGCGCCAAACCCCGGAACCTCCCTCGGGGGCCGGCGCCTCACAACTTGAGCCGCCTCGGGGAAATCCCCTCCGTGCCTTTCAGTTCCGCGCGGAGGGGTTTCCTGTACGGGCTGCTCCTGCACACCCTCAACTTTGCCATCCTCGCCGGCCGACCGGACACGCCATGGCGTACCATCTTGCCGTCCGGAGGAGGCGGGGGTCCCCGATGGAGGGCACTCTACGCAGGGGTCCTCCCACTATTCATCGCGGACTTGGCCTGGAGGGTGGTGCACGGAGCAGTGCCGTGCAACAAATTTTTAAGCCGGTTCACGGACTCCCAGGCCGCCTGCAATTTCTGCGGTCTGGAGGAGTCCGTGTTCCATGTTTTTATTGAGTGCACAAGGTTGCAGCCCCTGTTCCATTATTTGAAGGGGCTGCTCCTGAAATTCTGGCTGCACTTCAGTCCCACTCTCCTGATCTTTGGGCACCCTGTGCGGAGGGGAGCGGGTAGGTCCGAAGGCCTCCTCGTAGGACTGCTCCTGGGCACGGCCAAGGGTGCCATCAGCCGGTCCAGGCAGCGGGCGGTCGAGGGGGTCGTTCAACCTGACTGCCTGCCTCTCTTCCGCTCTTACATCCGGTCCAGGGTGTCCTTGGAGATGGAGCACGCGGTGTCCACCGGTACGCTCGCGGCCTTCCGCGAGAGGTGGGCACCGGAGGGACTGGAGTGCATCATCACGCCCGGCAACCAAATTTAAATTTGATTTTACGTTTTTTAAGTTTAATTTGTTTTAATTGCCGGTGCTTTTAGTGTCCCCCTCTCCTTTTATAGGGGGCACTGGAAAAAAGGAAAAATTTGATTTTAGTGTCCAAAAAAAAAAACACAAAAAAAAAAAAAAAGGGCCTTGTAAATGTCTTGTGTGAGTCATCCAGGTCGGGTGGCACGGATACATGTTTTATGTTTTCGCAGGTAAACTCAAAAGAGTTTCATGCACAAGGAACCAATGGTAGAGCAGTGGAGGCGTGTCCTGCTCAGTTGGAGCTGTGAGCAGTGAGAGAGGCAGCTATCAACTTGTGCTCCTGCCTGGAGAGCCCTGAGACCAGCCCAGGAAGAGAAGGAAGGAAGGGGCTTCACCTTCAACTTTTATCCAGAGGGAGAGGAGGAGAACAGAAAACATTTCAACTTTTTTTACCATTCTGCAAGGAGTTGGAGAGAGGGGGAAAAACCAACAACATCCAGTGTGGAAGGAGGGAGACTCTACCATTCAACAGGTGGGTGTGGGTGCATTTCCCAAAAAGACTTTGTTGTATCGGTGGGGGGAGGAAAGAAGACCACTGAGGGCCGGAACATCGCGGGGGGTGTGTGTGTGTGTGTGGTCGTGTGCGTGGGGGCCGTGCTTACAACTAGGCCCCCCCCCACAATTGGAACCCCCCCCACCCCCCCCACATTTGCCTAGCCTGGGATAGCTGGAGCTACCAGGCTGAAGATTGTTTTCTTAATCACCCAATTAAAGATCGTTAGTAGTGTGTGCCTGGTGGCTCTAGCTATCCCAGGTGAAGACGTCTTCTCCCCTCACCTGAAGACCATCCCAAAGACTGTGTTTTTTGTGTGTGTTTTTGCCATCTGGGGAGTGCACCCACCCACAGCTGCGAGGGGAGACCTGCCCTCGCAGCCCCCCCCTTCCCACCCCCCCTCTCTCTCTCTCCGTTACCCTCTGTTTCTCCCCTCTCTCTCTGAGAACCCTTTTCTTCCTAATTTTATAAAAAAAAAAAAAACAATTAAGACAACTGAGCAGAGGGAGCAAGGCCTCTCCCCAATTGCCAACGAGGGGAGAGGTGCCTCGTTAAGGGCTCCTCTGCTCAGTTAAATATACGAGGCCATTAAAGACCATTAAGGCCTGTGACTTTGGGGTGGGTGTAGCCCTTAAAGGGACCCCGTGATGGCGACCCCATCCACGCCGGTGGCGGGGCCAGTGAATACATATGCGCAGGTGGCAACCGCTTCCACGGCACCTCCTGCGCCACCCGCTGCCCTGCCACCATTCAGACTCATTACGAAGAAACACGGGGTCAAGAGCTACACTCACCCCACAATGAACATCGAAGAGTGCGTGCGGGCGATGGCTGGGGTAGTCGGCCCGTCGGCCATTGTCGCGGCCTCCAAGATGTCTGGGAAGGCTGTTTTCTTCCTGGGGTCGGAGCGGGCGGTGTCCCTGGCCCTCGAAAGGGGGCTCACGGTGGGCGGGACGTTCCTGCCGGTGGATCCTCTCGAGGCCACCGCGCAGAGGGTCATCATTTCAAACGTCCCGCCCTTTGTTCCCGCTGAGCTCCTCCTCCCTCACCTACAACAACTGGGGGAGGTAAGGTCAGGGATCAACCCCATACCGCTCGGCCTCAGGGAGAACAGCCTGCGCCACGTGTTCTCCTTCCGCCGCCAGCTCTTTTTCCGGCTGGCGTGGGAGGAGACGACGGAGGGGAACTTTAATGTGGTGCACGAGGGGACTGCCTACCGCGTCTTTTGGACGTCGGACGGCGTGCGGTGCCATGCCTGCAGGGAGGTGGGGCATGTTCTTAAGAACTGCCCCGCCTCCAAGGCCGCCAAACCACCGAAGGCGGCCAAGGCTGGCGCCGCCGCCACCCCTCCCCCTAGTTGCGTCCGCGTGCCGGGAGCCGTAGGTGCGCGGGCATCGTCGGAGGCCTTTGTTTTCAGGGCCTCCGGCGGGGGGGAGGGAGAGCGTCCGACCGGAAAGAAGGCGCGGAAGAAGGCAAAACATCTAGAGGCGGGACCCCTCGGTGCGCCAGATAATTTGACCACCGCGCTCAGCCCAACCCAGTCACCGGCGAGCGCGTGGTGCCCCGAGCCCATGCCCGAGCACTTGAATAACACCACAGAGGGGCCCGGGCGCGGGAAAGGAAAGGAAAAGGGGGGGGCGGAGCGGGAGGCCTCGGCAGACATGGGGGTCTCCCTGCCTCCGCGCGCCCCCAGGAACAAAAGGAGGCGCGGCTCCGATGAGGCGGAGGGGGAACAACATCCCTCTGCGGAGGAGTCGGTGCCCGCCGCGTGTCCCGCGTCCCCCACCAGCGCTCCCAAATTGCGCTGCAGGCGTGAAGAGTCTGTCCCCGGGGAGGGTGAGGCAGTCGAGACTTTCCAGCCGCTGCCTCCTGGGGATGGCATGGAAGATCTGTCTGTCGTGGGGGGCGTGGGGACCGCGGAGGAATGCGTAGCTGCCGGGCCGGGCGTCCCGGGGACTGAGGCGGGCGAGGCCGAAAAGGCCGAACCTGAGCCCGCCCAGCCAATACCCAACTTCCCCCGGGAGTCGCTCGACCCGGCAGAAACACAAACTGATTTTAATGAAACTGTAGATGCTGGGCCGGGGGGTGGCAGCGGGGAGGGGGAGGAACACCCACCCTCGCCTCTTACTTTGGAGCTGGTGCACTTGGGGAGCCTGGGGATTTCCCATGGTCGGGTCTCTCCTTGTTCCCCAGTTCCTGGGGCGGCGGGGGAACCCCTTCTGCTGTCATTTCCCAAACCAGCACCATTTTTAAAAGAGCCCAGTGGGGACTCCTCTGCCGACGATCCTGGGGTGGGATCGGGGCAGAGCCAGGGCCGGTTGGAGCGGCCGGTTCATTTGCCGTACGTTGTGCGATCGATGGGCCGGCTGCTGGCGGCCACCTCCCGGAGGAGGACGGGGACTCGGTGGGGGACGCGGGAGAAGAACTAGAGACCACCGCCAGCGAGGCGGTGGATCTGCTCGAGGCCGCCGCCGAGACCATCCTCATTCCTGCAAAGGAACTCCGGGACTTTTTGGCCCAGAGCCGGGGTCGCTGCAACCAAGCCCGACTGGCCCTGGAAAAATGGTCCGAGCCAGAGCTGATCAAGGCGTCCGTCCGCGCCGCCGTTAAAACCTTGGCCGCGGGCGGGCCCTTGACAAAGGCGCAACACCTTGAGCTGCGCGAGCTCGAGGGACTCCTCGCTGGGCTGCGGAGGGAGCGGAGTTCAACAAAAGACTCCGCTCCCTCCCCCACAATAGGTTAAGGTAGAGGTTGCACTATGCTTTTGCCATGAAGATAACCATAGCCAGCCTCAACATCAACGGCGGCAGAGGGGCACGCCGTAGATTTGACAATTTTTCGCTCCTGCGGGAGGGGAAATATGCGGTGTGCTTCCTGCAAGAAACCCACACCGTTCCGGGAGACGAAGCCACGTGGCTCCTGGAATGGCAAGGAGAGGTCCGCATGAGCCACCTCACCGCCATTTCTAGTGGGGTGGCCATCTTGCTGGGCCCGCATTTTCAGCCGGAGATCTTGGGGGACGAGGAGCCCGTGCCAGGCCGCTTGCTGCACGTAACGGTTCGCCTGGGGGACGTGCCGCTCCATCTCGTGAACGTGTACGCCCCTCATCCCGGCCCGCAGCAAACGCGCTTCTTTGAAGAGGTGTCCGCTCTTCTTGGCTCCGTCGACGTCGGCTACTGCATTGTCCTCGGGGGGGATTTTAGCTGCACCCTCGAGGCGAGGGACCGCTCCGGTGCCCCGCAGTGCATGACGGCGACGGAGAAGTTGAGGGACCTGGTCGGGTCCTTCGACTTGGTGGACGTCTGGCGAAATCTCCACCCCGACTCCAGCGCCTTTACTTGGGTGAGGCCTGGAGTAGAATGGTCTAGAGTCGACCGCCTTTACGTGTCTCGGGCGTACGTTTCCTGCGTCCCGGCGGCCTCCATGCGGCCGGTGCCGTGTTCGGACCACCACCTGGTGTGGGCGGAGTTCGCTTCGCTCCGCGCGAGGACGGGGTCCGCGTACTGGCACTTTAACAACCAGCTGCTGGAGGACGTGCGGTTCCAGGACTCGTTCCGTCGATTCTGGTCCGACTGGAGAAGGAAGCAGGGGGGCTTCCCCTCCTTGAGGCTATGGTGGGACGTGGGCAAGGCTCACGTCCGCGTCTTCTGTCAAGAGTACGCGAGGGGGTCGACCAAGAGGCGGGCGGCCAGAGTCGGGCGCCTAGAAAAAGAGGTGCTCGACCTGGAAGCCTGTCTCGGTCAAGTCGTCCAGGACCCGGCCCTGCGGACGGTGTACGAAGCGAAGAAGGCCGTGCTGAAGGACCTGCAGCTCGTCGGGTCCCGAGGCGCGTTCGTGAGGTCGCGGATCCGGTTCCTGCGGGATCTGGACCGCGGCTCCCCCTTCTTCTACTCGCTGGAAAAAAGGCAGAGTGTCCGTAAGCAGCTCTTGACGCTGCTGGCCGACGACGGCTCTCTCGTCTCGGATCCGGAGGGCGTCAACAACAGGGTCCGTGAATATTACGGGGCTCTGTTCTCTCCGGATCCGTCCAGCGAGGAAGCGCGTAGAGTTTTGTGGGAGGACCTGCCGAAGGTCAGCCCGGAAGGCGCCGAAAATCTGGAAGCTCCGCTAAGCCTGGCGGAGCTGACCGGTGCCCTCGCCCGGCTCTCGAGGGGAAAATCCCCGGGGCTGGACGGGCTGACCGTGGAGTACCACAGGGCGTTCTGGGACGTCCTGGGGAGCGACTACGCGCGGGTCCTGGGGGAAAGTCTGGCGACCGGGGAGATGCCCCTCTCGTGGCGCAGGGCAGTCATCGTCCTGCTGCCTAAGAAGGGCGATCTCCGCCTCCTTAAGAACTGGCGTCCGGTCTC
Source organism: Pristiophorus japonicus (assembly GCF_044704955.1). Lineage (NCBI taxonomy): Eukaryota > Metazoa > Chordata > Chondrichthyes > Pristiophoridae > Pristiophorus > Pristiophorus japonicus. The sequence goes on from NW_027252241.1 coordinate 774,396, forward strand.
CCTCCTCAGCACGGACTACAAAATCTTCGCCAGGGCGATGTCTGCTCGCCTTGGTGCCGTGCTGGACCACATGATCCACCCCGACCAGTCATACACGGTCCCGGGCCGGACAATCCACGATAACATCCATCTGGTCCGGGACCTCATCCATTGTTCCCAGGAGGCTGGTCTGTCGGTCGCCTTCCTATCCCTCGACCAAGAGAAGGCGTTCGACAGGGTGGATCACGACTATCTGCTCGGAACTCTGCGCGCTTTCGGGTTCGGGACGCATTTCGTCGCCCGGATCCGACTTTTGTACGCCGCCGCGGAGTGTCTGATTAAGGTTAACGGGTCCTTGACGGCGCCCCTTCGCTTTAGGAGAGGGGTGCGCCAGGGATGCCCCATGTCCGGCCAGTTATACGCCGTTTGCGTGGAGCCTTTCCTGCGCCTCTTGCGGACGAGGTTGACGGGACTGGCTCTGCAAGGGCCGGGCGTGGAGGTCGTCCTCTCGGCTTACGCCGATGACGTGCTCCTCGCGGTAGAGGATCCCGCTGACCTGCGGAGGATGCGTGAGTGCCAGGAGATTTACTCGGCCGCGTCCTCCGCCAGGATCAACTGGGAGAAATGTTCCGGACTCCTGGTGGGTCAGTGGCGGGTGGACTCCCTGCCGGAGGAGCTCAGGCCTTTTGCCTGGAGCACGACCCATCTCCTCTATCTGGGAGTCTACCTTAGCCCCGACGAGGGAGCCTGGCCGGCGAACTGGCAGGAGCTGGAGGCCAAGGTCGCCGCTCGCCTAGGGCGCTGGACAGGACTGCTCCGAGTGCTGTCCTACAGGGGTCGAGCGCTAGTCATAAACCAGCTGGTGGCCGCAATGCTGTGGTACCGGCTGGTCACTTTGACCCCTCCCCCTGCGTTTGTCGCCAAGATACAGAAGAAGCTGGTGGACTTCTTCTGGAACAACAGGAAGCACTGGGTCTCTGCCGCGGTCTTGAGTCTCCCGCTTGAGGAGGGCGGTCAGTCGTTGGTGTGCGTCAGCGCCCAGCTCGCGACTTTCCGTCTTCAGACCCTGCAGAGATACCTTTACGTCGAGCCCCCTCCTAGGTGGTGCGCTCTGGCAAGGTATTTCTTCCGCCAGCAGCTCGACCTCAATTATGACACGCAGCTCCTGTTTGTGAACTTGTGGGGTGCCAGGACCGCCCTCCGGGAGCTGCCTGTCTTTTACAGGGAACTCATCAGGGTCTGGAACAAAGTCTCCACCAAGCGCAGCTCTCCGCCGGCTGGAGTGGCGGCCGTCCTGCAGGAACCGCTGCTCGGGAATCCGTACCTCCATGGCCGAGGCTTTATGTGGCGGTCGGAAGAGAGGGCTGTGGCTGGTGAGGTGACCAGGGTCAGGGACCTGCTCGATGGCGGAGGAGCGGGCTGGATGGCGCCAGACACGCTGGCGTGGCGCCTAAATTCTGCCAACGTCCGCCACGCGGCCGATGCCATCGAGTCGCTAAAAACAGCTCTGGGCCCTGACTCCGTTAGGTGCATCGAGGAGGCTCAAGCAGGTGGGGAGATCCCGTCCGAACTGACCCCCGTCCGGACGGAATTCCTCATCGGCGCCAAACCCCGGAACCTCCCTCGGGGGCCGGCGCCTCACAACTTGAGCCGCCTCGGGGAAATCCCCTCCGTGCCTTTCAGTTCCGCGCGGACGGGTTTCCTGTACGGGCTGCTCCTGCACACCCTCAACTTTGCCATCCTCGCCGGCCGTCCGGACACGCCATGGCGTACCATCTTGCCGTCTGGAGGAGGCGGGGGTCCCCGATGGAGGGCACTCTACGCAGGGGTCCTCCCACTATTCATCGGGGACTTGGCCTGGAGGGTGGTGCACGGAGCAGTGCCGTGCAATAAATTTTTAAGCCGGTTCACGGACTCCCAGGCCGCCTGCAATTTCTGCGGTCTGGAGGAGTCCGTGTTCCATGTTTTTATTGAATGCACAAGGTTGCAGCCCCTGTTTCATTATTTGAAGGGGCTGCTCCTGAAATTCTGGCTGCACTTCAGTCCCACTCTCCTGATCTTTGGGCACCATGTGCGGAGGGGAGCGGGTAGGTCCGAGGGCCTCCTCGTAGGACTGCTCCTGGGCACGGCCAAGGGTGCCATCAGCCGGTCCAGGCAGCGGGCGGTCGAGGGGGTCGTTCAACCTGACTGCCTGCCTCTCTTCCGCTCTTACATCCGGTCCAGGGTGTCCTTGGAGATGGAGCACGCGGTGTCCACCGGTATGCTCGCGGCCTTCCGCGAGAGGTGGGCACCGGAGGGACTGGAGTGCATCATCACGCCCGGCAACCAAATTTTAATTTGATTTTACGTTTTAAAGTTTAATTTGTTTTAATTGCCGGTGCTTTTAGTGTCCCCCTCTCCTTTTATAGGGGGCACTGGAAAAAGGAAAAATTTGATTTTAGTGCCCAAAAAAAAAAAAAACACAAAAAAAAAAAAGGGCCTTGTAAATGTCTTGTGTGTGTCATCCAGGTCGGGTGGCACGGATACATGTTTTATGTTTTACAGGTTAACTCAAAAGAGTTTCATGCACAAGGAACCAATGGTAGAGCAGTGGAGGCGTGTCCTGCTCAGTTGGAGCTGTGAGCAGTGAGAGAGGCAGCTATCAACTTGTGCTCCTGCCTGGAGAGCCCTGAGACCAGCCCAGGAAGAGAAGGAAGGAAGGGGCTTCACCTTCAACTTTTATCCAGAGGGAGAGGAGGAGAACAGAAAACTTTAAACATTTTTTACCATTCTGCAAGGAGTTGGAGAGAGGGGGAAAAGACAACAACATCCAGTGTGGAAGGAGGGAGACTCTACACTTTCTACAGGTGGGTGTGGGTGCATTTCCCAAAAAGACTTTGTTGTATCGGTGGGGGGAGGAAAGAAGACCACTGAGGGCCGGAACATCGCGGGGGGTGTGCGTGTGTGTGGGAGTGTGTGTGGGGGCCGTGCTTACAACTAGGCCGCCCCCACAATTGGAACCCCCCCCACCCCCCACATTTGCCTAGCCTGGGATAGCTGGAGCTACCAAGCTGAAGATTGTTTTCTTAATCATCCAATTAAATATCGTTAGTAGTGTGTGCCTGGTGGCTCCAGCTACCCCAGGTGAAGACATCTTCTCCCCCCACCTGAAGACCAACCCAAAGACTTTTTGTTTTGCCATCTGGGGAGTGCACCCACCCACAGCTGCGAGGGGAGACCTGCCCTCGCAGTCCCCCCCTCCTTCCCACCCCCCTCTCTCTTTCTCTGTTACACTGTTTCTCCCCTCTCTCTCTGAGAGCCCTTCCTTCCAAATTTAATTAAAAAAAAAAAAAAAAAAACAACTAAGACAACTGAGCAGAGGGAGCAAGGCCCCTCCCCAATTGCCAACTAGGGGAGAGGTACCTCGTTAAGAGCTCCTCTGCTTCAGTCTTTTAGATAAGAGGGCTAATTAAGACCATTAAGGCCTGTGACTTTGGGGTGGGTGTAGCCCTTAAAGGGACCCCGTGATGGCGACCCCATCCACGCCGGTGGCAGGGCCAGCAAGGACGTATGCGCAGGCGGTGTCCACATCCACGGCACCTCCTGCGCCACCCGCTGCCCTGCCACCATTTAGATTAATTACTAAAAAACACGGGGTCAAGAGCTACACTCACCCCACAATGATCATCGAGGAGTGCGTGCGGGCGATGGCTGGGGTAGTCGGCCCCTCGGCCATTGTCGCAGCCTCCAAGATGTCTGGGAAGGCCGTGTTCTTCCTGGGGTCGGAGTGGGCGGTGTCCCTGGCCCTTGAAAAGGGGCTCACGGTGGGCGGGACGTTCCTGCCGGTGGACCCTCTCGAGGCCACCACACAGAGGGTCATCATTTCAAACGTCCCGCCCTTTGTTCCCGCTGAGCTCCTCCTCCCTCACCTACACCAACTGGGGGAGGTAAGGTCGGGGATCAACCCCATACCGCTCGGCCTCAGGGAGAACAGCCTGCGCCACGTGTTCTCCTTCCGCCGCCAGCTCTTTGTCCGGCTGGCGCGGGAGGAGACGACGGAGGGGAACTTTAATGTGGTGCACGAGGGGACTGCCTACCGCGTCTTTTGGACGTCGGACGGCGTGCGATGCCATGCCTGCAGGGAGGTGGGGCACGTTCGCAAGAACTGCCCCGCCTCCAAGGCCGCCAAACCACCGAAGGCGGCCAAGGCTGGCGCCGCCGCCACCCCTCCCCCTAGTTGCGTCCACGTGCCGGGAGCCATGGGTGCGCGGGCATCGTCGGAGGCCTTTGTTTTCAGGGCCTCCGGCGGGGGCGGAGGGAGAGCGTCCGAGCGGAAAGAAGGCGCGGAAGAAGGAGAAACATCTAGAGGCGGGTCCCCTCGGTGCGCCGGAAAGTTTGACCACCGCGCTCAGCCCAACCCAGTCACCGGCGAGCGCGGGGTGCCCCGAGCCCGTGCCCGGGCCCTTGAATAACACCACAGAGGGGTCCAGGCGCGGGCAAGAAAAGAAAAAGGGGGGGGCCGAGCGGGAGGCCTCGGCAGACATGGGGGTCTCCCTGCCTCCGTGCGCCCCCAGGAACAAAAGGAGTCACGGCTCCGATGAGACGGAGGGGGAACAACATCCCTCCGTGGAGGAGTTGGTGCCCGCCGCGTGTCCCGCGTCCCCAACCAGCGCCCCCAAGCAGCGCCGTAGGCGGGAGGAGTCTGTCCCCGGGGAGGGTGAAACAGTTGAGGCTGCCCAGCCTCTGCCTCCCGGGGATGGAGTGGAAGATCTGCCTGTCGTGGGGGGCGTGGGGACCGCGGAGGAATGCGTAGCCGCCGGGCCGGGCGTCCCGGGGACTGAGGCGGGCGAGGCCGAAAAGGCCGAACCTGAGCCCGCCCAGCCAATACCCAACTTCCCCCGGAAGTCGCTCGACCCGGCAGAAACACAAACTATTAAATATGACACTGTAAATGCTGAGCCGGGGGGTGGCAGCGGGGAGGGGGAGGAACACCCACCCTCGCCTCTTGCTGTGGAGCTGGAGCACTTGGAGAGCCTGGGGATTTCCTATGGCCGGGTCTCTCCTTGTTCTCCGGTTCCTGGGGCGGAGGGGGAACCCCTTCCGCTGTCATTTCCTGACCCAGCACCATTTTTAATAGAGCCCAGTGGGGACTCCTCTGCCGACGATCCTGGGGGTGGGATCGGGGCAGTGCCAGGGCCGGTTGGAGCGGCCGGTTCATTTGCCGTACCTTGTGCGGTCGATGGGCTGGCTGCTGGCGGCCACCTCCCGGAGGAGGACGGGGACTCGGTGGGGGACGCGGGTGAAGACCTAGAGACCACCGCCAGCGAGGCGGTGGATCTGCTCGCGGCCGCCGCCGAGACCATCCTCATTCCTGCAAAGGAACTCCGGGACTTTTTGGCCCAGAGCCGGGGTCGCTGCAACCAAGCCCGACTGGCCCTGGAAAAATGGTCCGAGCCAGAGCTGATCAAGGCGTCCGTCCGCGCCGCCGTCAAAACCTTGGCCGCGGGCGGGCCCCTGACAAAGGCGCAACACCTTGAGCTGCGTGAGCTCGAGGGACTCCTCGCTGGGCTGCGGAGAGAGCGGAGTTCAACAAAAGACTCCGCTCCCTCCCCCACAATAGGTTAAGGTAGAGGTTGCACTATGCTTTTGCCATGAAGATAACCATAGCCAGCCTCAACATCAACGGCGGCAGAGGGGCACGCCGTAGATTTGACAATTTTTCGCTCCTGCGGGAGGGGAAATATGCGGTGTGCTTCCTGCAAGAAACCCACACCGTTCCGGGAGACAAAGCCACGTGGCTCCTGGAATGGCAAGGAGAGGTCCGCATGAGCCACCTCACCGCCATTTCTAGTGGGGTGGCCATCTTGCTGGGCCCGCATTTTCAGCCGGAGATCTTGGGGGTCGAGGAGCCCGTGCCAGGCCGCTTGCTGCACGTAACGGTTCGCCTGGGGGACGTGCCGCTCCATCTCGTGAACGTGTACGCCCCTCATCCCGGCCCGCAGCAGACGCGCTTCTTTGAAGAGGTGTCCGCTCTTCTTGGCTCCTTCGACGTCGGCGACTGCATTGTCCTCGGGGGGGATTTTAAGTGCACCCTCGAGGCGAGGGACCGCTCCGGTGCCCCGCAGTGCATGACGGCGATGGAGAAGTTGAGGGACCTGGTCGGGTCCTTCGACTTGGTGGACGTCTGGCGAAATCTCCACCCCGACTCCAGCGCCTTTACTTGGGTGAGGCCTGGAGTTGGATGGTCTAGAGTCGACCGCCTTTACGTGTCTCGGGCGTACGTTTCCTGCGTCCCGGCGGCCTCCATGCGGCCGGTGCCGTGTTCGGACCACCACCTGGTGTGGGCGGAGCTCGCTTCGCTCCGCGCGAGGACGGGGTCCGCGTACTGGCACTTTAACAACCGGCTGCTGGAGGACGTGCGGTTCCAGGACTCGTTCCGTCGATTCTGGTCCGACTGGAGAAGGAAGCAGGGGGGCTTCCCCTCCTTGAGGCTATGGTGGGACGTGGGCAAGGCTCACGTCTGCGTCTTCTGTCAAGAGTACACGAGGGGGTCGACCAAGAGGCGGGCGGCCAGAGTCGGGCGCCTAGAAAAAGAGGTGCTCGACCTGGAAGCCCGTCTCGGTCAAGTCGTCCAGGACCCGGCATGCGGACAGTGTACGAAGCGAAGAAGGCCTCGCTGAAGGACCTGCAGCTCGTCGGGTCCCGAGGCGCGTTCGTGAGGTCGCGGATCCGGTTCCTGCGGGATCTGGACCGCGGCTCCCCCTTCTTCTACTCGCTGGAAAAAAGGCAGAGTGTCCGTAAGCAGCTCTTGACGCTGCTGGCCGACGACGGCTCTCTTGTCTCGGATCCGGAGGGCGTCAACAACAGGGTCCGTGAATATTACGGGGCTCTGTTCTCTCCGGATCCGTCCAGCGAGGAAGCGCGTAGAGTTTTGTGGGAGGACCTGCCGAAGGTCAGCCCGGAGGGCGCCGAAAATCTGGAAGCTCTGCTAAGCCTGGCGGAGCTGACCGGTGCCCTCGCCCGGCTCTCGGGGGGAAAATCCCCGGGGCTGGACGGGCTGACCGTGGAGTTCCACAGGGCGTTCTGGGACGTCCTGGGGAGCGACTACGCGCGGGTCCTGGGGGAAAGTCTGGCGACCGGGGAGATGCCCCTCTCTTGGCGCAGGGCAGTCATCGTCCTGCTGCCTAAGAAGGGCGATCTCCGCCTCCTTAGGAACTGGCGCCCGGTCTCCCTCCTCAGCACGGACTACAAAATCTTCGCCAGGGCGATGTCTGCTCGCCTTTATGCCGTGCTGGACCACATGATCCACATCGACCAGTTATACACGGTCCCGGGCCGGACAATCCACGATAACATCCATCTGGTCCGGGACCTCATCCATTGTTCCCAGGAGGCTGGTCTGTCGGTCGCCTTCCTATCCCTCGACCAAGAGAAGGCGTTCGACAGGGTGGATCACGACTATCTGCTCGGAACTCTGCGCGCTTTCGGGTTCGGGGCGCATTTCGTCGCCCGGATCCGACTTTTGTACGCCGCCGCGGAGTGTCTGATTAAGGTTAACGGGTCCTTGACGGCGCCCCTTCGCTTTAGGAGAGGGGTGCGCCAGGGATGCCCCATGTCCGGCCAGTTATATGCTGTTTGCGTGGAGCCTTTCCTGCGCCTCTTGCGGACGAGGTTGACAGGACTGGCTCTGCAAGGGCCGGGCGTGGATGTCGTCCTCTCGGCTTACGCCGATGACGTGCTCCTCGCGGTAGAGGATCCCGCTGACCTGCGGAGGATGCGAGAGTGCCAGGAGATTTACTCGGCCGCGTCCTCCGCCAGGATCAACTGGGAGAAATGTTCCGGACTCCTGGTGGGTCAGTGGCGGGTGGACTCCCTGCCGGAGGAGCTCAGGCCTTTTCCCTGGAGCACGACCCATCTCCTCTATCTGGGAGTCTACCTTAGCCCCGACGAGGGAGCCTGGCCGGCGAACTGGCAGGAGCTGGAGGCCAAGGTCGCCGCTCGCCTAGGGCGCTGGACAGGACTGCTCCGAGTGCTGTCCTACAGGGGTCGAGCGCTAGTCATAAACCAGCTGGTGGCCGCAATGCTGTGGTACCGGCTGGTCACTTTGACCCCTCCCCCTGCGTTTGTCGCCAAGATACAGAAGAAGCTGCTGGACTTCTTCTGGAACAAATGGAAGCACTGGGTCTCTGCCGCAGTCTTGAGTCTCCCGCTTGAGGAGGGCGGTCAGTCGTTGGTGTGCGTCAGCGCCCAGCTCGCGACTTTCCGTCTTCAGACCCTGCAGAGATACCTTTACGTCGAGCCCCCTCCTAGGTGGTGCGCTCTGGCGAGGTATTTCTTCCGCCAGCAGCTCGACCTCAATTATGACACGCAGCTCCTGTTTGTGAACTTGGGGGGTGCCAGGACCGCCCTCCGGGAGCTGCCTGTCTTTTACAGGGAACTCATCAGGGTCTGGAACAAAGTCTCCACCAAGCACAGCTCTCCGCCGGCTGGAGTGGCGGCCGTCCTGCAGGAGCTGCTGCTCGGGAATCCGTACCTCCACGGCCGAGGTTTCATGTGGCGGTCGGAAGAGAGGGCTGTGGCTGGTGAGGTGACCAGGGTCAGGGACCTGCTCGATGGCGGAGGAGCGGGCTGGATGGCGCCAGACACGGTGGCGCGGCGTCTAAACTCTGCCAACATCCGCCACGCGGCCGATGCCATCGAGTCGCTAAAAACAGCTCTGGGCCCTGACTCCGTTAGGTGCATCGAGGAGGCTCAAGCACGTGGGGAGATCCCGTCCGAACTGACCCCCGTCCGGACGGAATTCCTCATCGGCGCCAAACCCCGGAACCTCCCTCGGGGGCCGGCGCCTCACAACTTGAGCCGCCTCGGGGAAATCCCCTCCGTGCCTTTCAGTTCCGCGCAGAGGGGTTTCCTGTACGGGCTGCTCCTGCACACCCTCAACTTTGCCATCCTCGCCGGCCGTCCGGACACGCCATGGCGTACCATCTTGCCGTCCGGAGGAGGCGGGGGTCCCCGATGGAGGGCACTCTACGCAGGGGTCCTCCCACTATTCATCGGGGACTTGGCCTGGAGGGTGATGCACGGAGCAGTGCCGTGCAACAAATTTTTAAGCCGGTTCACGGACTCCCAGGCCGCCTGCAATTTCTGCGGTCTGGAGGAGTCCGTGTTCCATGTTTTTATTGAATGCACAAGGTTGCAGCCCCTGTTCCACTATTTGAAGGGGCTGCTCCTGAAATTCTGGCTGCACTTCAGTCCCACTCTCCTGATCTTTGGGCACCCTGTGCGGAGGGGAGCGGGTAGGTCCGAGGGCCTCCTCGTAGGACTGCTCCTGGGCACGGCCAAGGGTGCCATCAGCCGGTCCAGGCAGCGGGCTTGTCGAGGGGGTCGTTCAACCTGACTGCCTGCCTCTCTTACGCTCTTACATCCGGTCCAGGGTGTCCTTGGAGATGGAGCACGCGGTGTCCACCGGTACACTCGCGGCCTTCCGCGAGAGGTGGGCACCGGAGGGACTGGAGTGCATCATCACGCCCGGCAAACAAATTTTAATTTGATTTTACATTTTAAAGTTTAATTTGTTTTAATTGCCGGTGCTTTTAGTGTCCCCCTCTCCTTTTATAGGGGGCACTGGAAAAAGGAAAAATTTGATATTAGTGCCCAAAAAAAAAAAAACCACAAAAAAAAACAATAAAAAAACAAAAAAGGGCCTTGTAAATGTCTTGTGTGTGTCATCCAGGTCGGGTGGCACGGAGACATGTTTTATGTTTTCGCAGGTAAACTCAAAAGAGTTTCATGCACAAGGAACCAATGGTAGAGCAGTGGAGGCGTGTCCTGCTCAGTTGGAGCTGTGAGCAGTGAGGAGAGCAGCTAGAAACTTTTGCTCCTGCCTGAGAGAGCCCTGAGACCAGCCCAGGAAGAGAAGGAAGGAAGGGGCTTCAACACCAACTTTTATCCAGAGGGAGAGGAGGAGAACAGAAAACATTTAACATATTTTTACCATTCTGCAAGGAGTTGGAGAGAGGGGGAAATGACCAACAACATCCAGTGTGGAAGGAGGGAGACTCTACATTTCAACAGGTGGGTGTGGGTGCATTTCCCAAAAAGACTTTGTTGTATCGGTGGGGGGAGGAAAGAAGACCACTGAGGGCCGGAACATCGCGGGGGGTGTGTGTGTGTGTGGTAGTGTGTGTGGGGGCCTTACTTACAACTGGGCCCCCCCCACAATTGGAACCCCCCCCACCCCCCCCCCCAATTGCCTAGCCTGGGATAGCTGGAGCTACCAGGCTGAAGATTGTTTTTCTTAATCACCCAATTAAAGATCGTTAGTAGTGTGTGCCTGGTGGCTCCAGCTACCCCAGGTGAAGACATCTTCTCCCCCCACCTGAAGACCACCCCAAAGACTTTGTGTTTTGCCATCTGGGGAGTGCACCCACCCACAGCTGCGAGGGGAGACCTGCCCTCGCGGTTCCCTCCCCCTTCCCAACCCCCTCTCTCTTTCTCTGTTACACTCTGTTTCTCCCCTCTCTCTCTGAGAGCCCTTCCTTCCAAATTTAATTTAAAAAAAAACAATTGAGACAACTGAGCAGAGGGAGCAAGGCCCCTCCCCAATTGCCAACTAGGGGAGTGGTGCCTCGTTAAAGGCTCCTCTGCTCAGTTAAATATACAAGGCCAAGTAAGACCATTAAGGCCTGTGACTTTGGGGTGGGTGTAGCCCTTAAAGGGACCCCGTGATGGCGACCCCATCCACGCCGGTGGCAGGGCCAGCGAAGACATATGCGCAGGTGGCAACCGCTTCCACGGCCCCTCCTGCGCCACCCGCTGCCCTGCCACCTTTGAGACTCATTACTAAAAAACACGGGGTCAAGAGCTACACTCACCCCACAATGACCATCGAGGAGTGCGTGCGGGCGATGGCTGGGGTAGTCGGCCCCTCGGCCATTGTCGCAGCCTCCAAGATGTCTGGGAAGGCCGTGTTCTTCCTGGGGTCGGAGCGGGCGGTGTCCCTGGCCCTTGAAAAGGGGCTCACGGTGGGCGGGACGTTCCTGCCGGTGGACCCTCTCGAGGCCACCGCGCAGAGGGTCATCGTGTCAAACGTCCCGCCCTTTGTTTCCGCTGACCTCCTCCTCCCTCACCTACACCAACTAGGGGAGGTAAGGTCGGGGATCAACCCCATGCCGCTCGGCCTCAGGGAGAACGGCCTGCGCCACGTGTTCTCCTTCCGCCGCCAGCTCTTTGTCCGGCTGGCGCGGGAGGAGACGACGGAGGGGTCTTTTAATGTGGTGCACGAGGGGACTGCCTACTGCGTCTTCTGGACGTCGGACGGCGTGCGGTGCCATGCCTGCAGAGAGGTGGGGCACATTCGCAAGAACTGCCCCGCCTCCAAGGCCGCCAAACCACCGAAGGCGGCCAAGGCTGGCGCCGCCGCCACTCCTCACCCTAGTTGCGTCCGCGTGCCGGGAGCCGTAGGTGCGCGGGCATCGTCGGAGGCCTTTGTTTTCAGGGCCTCCGGCGGGGGGGAGGGAGAGCGTCCGAGCGGAAAGAAGGCGCGGAAGAAGGCAAAACATCAAGAGGCGGGTCCCCTCAGTGCGCCAGATGATTTGACCACCGCGCTCAGCCCAACCCCGTCACCGGCGAGCGCGGGGTGCCCCGAGCCTGTGCCCGAGCCCTTGAACAACACCACAGGGGGGCCCGGGCGCGGGCAAGAAAAGGAAAAGGGGGGCGCGGAGCGGGAGGCCTCGGCAGACATGGGGGTCTCCCTGACTCCGCGCGCCCCGAGGAACAAAAGGAGGCACGGCTCCGATGAGGCGGAGGGGGAACAACATCCCTCCGCGGAGGAGTCGGTGCCCGCCGCGTGTCCCGCGTCCCCAACCAGCGCCCCCAAGCTGCGCTGTAGGCGGGGGGAGTCTGTCCCCGGGGAGGGTGAGGCAGTCGAGGCTGCCCAGCCGCTGACTCCTGGGGAGGGCATGGAAGACCTGCCTGTCGTGGGGGGCGTGGGGCCAGTGGAAGAATGCGTAGCCGCCGGGTCGAGCGTCCCGGGGACCGAGGCGGGCGGGGCCGAAAAGGCCGTACCTGAGCCCGCCCAGCTATTATCCAACTTCCCCCGGGAGTCGCTCGACCCGGCAAAAACACGAACAAATATTTATGACACTGTAGATGCTGGGCCGGGGGGTGGCAGCGGGGAGTGGGACGAACACCCACCCTCGCCCCTTACTTTGGAGCTGGTGCACTTGGGGAGCCTGGGGATTTCCTATGGCCGGGTCTCTCCTTGTTCCCCGGTTCCTGGGGCGGAGGGGGAAACCCTTCCGCTGTCAGTTCCCGACCCAGCACCATTTTTAAAAGAGCCCAGTGGGGACTCCTCTGCCGACGATCCTGGGGGTGGGATCGGGGCAGTGCCAGGGCCGGTTGGAGCGGCCGGTTCATTTGCCGTACCTTGTGCGGTCGATGGGCTGGCTGCTGGCGGCCACCTCCCGGAGGAGGACGGGGACTCGGTGGGGGACGCGGGTGAAGACCTAGAGACCACCGCCAGCGAGGCGGTGGATCTGCTCGCGGCCGCCGCCGAGACCATCCTCATTCCTGCAAAGGAACTCCGGGACTTTTTGGCCCAGAGCCGGGGTCGCTGCAACCAAACCCGACTGGCCCTAGAAAAATGGTCCGAACCAGAGCTGATCAAGGCGTCCGTCCGCGCCGCCGTCAAAACCTTGGCCGCGGGCGGGCCCTTGACAAAGGCGCAACACCTTGAGCTGCGCGAGCTCGAGGGACTCCTCGCTGGGCTGCGGAGGGAGCGGAGTTCAACAAAAGACTCCGCTCCCTCCCCCACAATAGGTTAAGGTAGAGGTTGCACTATGCTTTTGCCATGAAGATAACCATAGCCAGCCTCAACATCAACGGCGGCAGAGGGGCACGCCGTAGATTTGACAATTTTTCGCTCCTGCGGGAGAGGAAATATGCGGTGTGCTTCCTGCAAGAAACCCACACCGTTCCGGGAGACGAAGCCACGTGGCTCCTGGAATGGCAAGGAGAGGTCCGCATGAGCCACCTCACCGCCATTTCTAGTGGGGTGGCCATCTTGCTGGGCCCGCATTTTCAGCCGGAGATATTGGGGGTCGAGGAGCCCGTGCCAGGCCGCTTGCTGCACGTAACGGTTCGCCTGGGGGACGTGCCCCTCCATCTCGTGAACGTGTACGCCCCTCATCCCGGCCCGCAGCAAACGCGCTTCTTTGAAGAGGTGTCCGCTCTTCTTGGCTCCGTCGACGTCGGCGACTGCATTGTCCTCGGGGGGGATTTTAACTGCACCCTCGAGGCGAGGGACCGCTCCGGTGCCCCGCAGTGCATGACGGCGATGGAGAAGTTGAGGGACCTGGTCGGGTCCTTCGACTTGGTGGACGTCTGGCGAAATCTCCACCCCGACTCCAGCGCCTATACTTGGGTGAGGCCTGGAGTTGGATGGTCTAGAGTCGATGCCTTTACGTGTCTCGGGCGTACGTTTCCTGCGTCCCGGCGGCCTCCATGCGGCCGGTGCCATGTTCGGACCACCACCTGGTGTGGGCGGAGCTCGCTTCGCTCCGCGCGAGGACGGGGTCCGCGTACTGGCACTTTAACAACCGGCTGCTGGAGGACGTGCGGTTCCAGGACTCGTTCCGTCGATTCTGGTCCGACTGGAGAAGGAAGCAGGGGGCCTTCCCCTCCTTGAGGCTATGGTGGGACGTGGGCAAGGCTCACTTCCGCGTCTTCTGTCAAGAGTACGCGAGGGGGTCGACCAAGAGGCGGGCGGCCAGAGTCGGGCGCCTAGAAAAAGAGGTGCTCGACCTGGAAGCCCGTCTCGGTCAAGTCGTCCAGGACCCGGCCCTGCGGACGGTGTACGAAGCGAAGAAGGCCGCGCTGAAGGACCTGCAGCTCGGCGGGTCCCGAGGCGCGTTCGTGAGGTCGCGGATCCGGTTCCTGCGGGATCTGGACCGCGGCTCCCCCTTCTTCTACTCGCTGGAAAAAAGGCAGAGTGTCCGTAAGCAGCTCTTGACGCTGCTGGCCGATGACGGCTCTCTCGTCTCGGATCCGGAGGGCGTCAACAACAGGGTCCGTGAATATTACGGGGCTCTGTTCTCTCCGGACCGTCCAGCGAGGAAGCGCGTAGAGTTTTGTGGGAGGACCTGCCGAAGGTCAGCCCGGAGGGCGCCGAAAATCTGGAAGCTCCGCTAAGCCTGGCGGAGCTGACCGGTGCCCTCGCCTGGCTCTCGAGGGGAAAATCCCCGGGGCTGGACGGGCTGACCGTGGAGTTCCACAGGGCGTTCTGGGATGTCCTGGGGGGCGACTACGCGCGGGTCCTGGGGGAAAGTCTGGCGACCGGGGAGATGCCCCTCTCTTGGCGCAGGGCAGTCATCGTCCTGCTGCCTAAGAAGCGCGATCTCCGCCTCCTTAAGAACTGGCACCCGGTCTCCCTCCTCAGCACGGACTACAAAATCTTCGCCAGGGCGATGTCTGCTCGCCTTGGTGCCGTGCTTGACCACATTATCCACCCCGACCAGTCATACACGGTCCCGGGCCGGACAATCCACGATAACATCCATCTGGTCCGGGACCTCATCCATTGTTCCCAGGAGGCTGGTCTGTCGGTCGCCTTCCTATCCCTCGACCAAGAGAAGGCGTTCGACAGGGCGGATCACGACTATCTGCTCGGAACTCTGCGCGCTTTCGGGTTCGGGACGCATTTCGTCGCCCGGATCCGACTTTTGTACGCCGCCGCGGAGTGTCTGATTAAGGTTAACGGGTCCTTGACGGCGCCCCTTCGCTTTAGGAGAGGGGTGCGCCAGGGATGCCCCATGTCCGGCCAGTTATATGCTGTTTGCGTGGAGCCTTTCCTGCGCCTCTTGCGGACGAGGTTGACGGGACTGGCTCTGCAAGGGCCGGGCGTGGAGGTCGTCCTCTCGGCTTACGCCGATGACGTGCTCCACGCGGTAGAGGATCCCGCTGACCTGCGGAGGATGCGTGAGTGCCAGGAGATTTACTCGGCCGCGTCCTCCGCCAGGATCAACTGGGAGAAATGTTCCGGACTCCTGGTGGGTCAGTGGCGGGTGGACTCCCTGCCGGAGGAGCTCAGGCCTTTTGCCTGGAGCACGACCCATCTCCTCTATCTGGGAGTCTACCTTAGCCCCGACGAGGGAGCCTGGCCGGCGAACTGGCAGGACCTGGATGCCAAGGTCGCCGCTCGCCTAGGGCGCTGGACAGGACTGCTCCGAGTGCTGTCCTACAGGGGTCAAGCGCTAGTCATAAACCAGCTGGTGGCCGCAATGTTGTGGTACCGGCTGGTTACTTTGACCCCTCCCCCTGCGTTTGTCGCCAAGATACAGAAGAAGCTGGTGGACTTCTTCTGGAACAAAAAGGAAGCACTGGGTCTCTGCTGCGGTCTTGAGTCTCCCACTTGAGGAGGGCGGTCAGTCGTTGGTGTGCGTCAGCGCCCAGCTCGCGACATTCCGTCTTCAGACCCTGCAGAGATACCTTTACGTCGAGCCCCCTCCTAGGTGGTGCGCTCTGGCGAGGTATTTCTTCCGCCAGCAGCGCCACCTCAATTATGACACGCAGCTCCTGTTTGTGAACTTGGGGGGTGCCAGGACCGCCCTCCGGGAGCTGCCTGTCTTTTACAGGGAACTCATCAGGGTCTGGAACAAAGTCTCCACCAAGCGCAGCTCTCCGCCGGCTGGAGTTGCGGCCGTCCTGCAGGAACCGCTGCTCGGGAATCCGTACCTCCACGGCCGAGGCTTTATGTGGCGGTCGGAAGAGAGGGCTGTGGCTGGTGAGGTGACCAGGATCAGGGACCTGCTCGATGGAGGAGGAGCGGGCTGGATGGCGCCAGACACGCTGGCGCGGCGCCTAAGTTCTGCCAACGTCCGCCACGTGGCCGATGCCATCGAGTCGATAAAAACAGCTCTGGGCCCTGACTCCGTTAGGTGCATCGAGGAGGCTCAAGCACGTGGGGAGATCCCGTCCGAACTGACCCCCGTCCGGACGTAATTCCTCATCGGCGCCAAACCCCGGAACCTCCCTCGGGGGCCGGCGCCTCACAACTTGAGCCGCCTCGGGGAAATCCCCTCCGTGCCTTTCAGTTCCGCGCGGAGGGGTTTCCTGTACGGGCTGCTCCTGCACACCCTCAACTTTGCCATCCTCGCCGGCCGTCCGGACACGCCATGGCGTACCATCTTGCCGTTTGGAGGAGGCGGGGGTCCCCGATGGAGGGCACTCTACGCAGGGGTCCTCCCACTATTCATCGGGGACTTGGCCTGGAGGGTGGTGCAAGGAGCAGTGCCGTGCAACAAATTTTTAAGCCGGTTCACGGACTCCCAGGCCACCTGCAATCTCTGCGGTCTGGAGGAGTCCGTGTTCCATGTTTTTATTGAGTGCACGAGGTTGCAGCCCCTGTTCCATTATTTGAAGGGGCTGCTCCTGAAATTCTGGCTGCACTTCAGTCCCACTCTCCTGGTCTTTGGGCACCCTGTGCGGAGGGGAGCGGGTAGGTCCGAGGGCCTCCTCGTAGGACTGCTCCTGGGCACGGCCAAGGGTGCCATCAGCCGGTCCAGGCAGCGGGCGATCGAGGGGGTCGTTCAACCTGACTGCCTGCCTCTCTTCCGCTCTTACATCCGGTCCAGGGTGTCCTTGGAGATGGAGCACGCGGTGTCCACCGGTACGCTCGCGGCCTTCCGCGAGAGGTGGGCACCGGAGGGACTGGAGTGCATCATCACGCCCGGCAACCAAATTTTAATTTGATTTTACATTTTAAAGTTTAATTTGTTTTCATTGCCGGTGCTTTTAGTGTCCCCCTTTCCTTTTATAGGGGGCACTGGGGAAAATTGTGATTTTAGTGCCCAAAAAAAAACCAAAAAAAGAAAAACAAAAAGAAAAAACAAAAAAAAGGGGGGAAAAAAAAGGGGCCTTGTAAATGTCTGGAGTGTCACCCAGGTCGGGTGGCACCGTTTAATGTTTTATGTTTTCGCAGGTAAACTCAAAAGAGTTTCATGCACAAGGACCCCCAGGTCCCTCTGCACCGCAGCATGTTGCAATTTCTCCCCATTCAAATAATATTCACTTTTACTGTTTTGTTTTTCCCCCTAAGGTGGATGACCTCACATTTTCTGACATTGTATTCCATCTGCCAAATCTTAGCCCATTCGCTTAACCGATTTAAATCTCTTTGCAGCCTCTCTGTGTCCTCTGCACAACCCGCTTTCCCACTAATCTTTGTGTCATCCGCAAATTTTGTTCCACTGCACTCTGTCCCCTCTTCCATGTCATCTATGTATATTGTTAACAGTTGTGGTCCCAGCACCGATCCCTGTGTCGCACCACTAACCACCGATTTCCAACCCAAAAAGGACCCATTTATCCCGACTCTCTGCTTTCTGTTCGCCAGCCAATTCTCTATCCATGCTAATACATTTCCTCTGACTCCGCATACCTTTATCTTCTGCAGTAACCTTTTGTGTGGCACCTTATCGATTGCCTTTTGGAAATCTAAATACACCAAATCCATCGGTACACCTCTATCCATCATGCTCGTTATATCCTCAAAGAATTCCAGTAAATTAGTTAAACATGATTTCCTCTTCATGAATCCATGTTGCGTCGGCTTGATTGCACTATTCCTATTTAGATGTCCCGCTATTTCTTCCTTAATGATAGCTTCAAGCATTTTCCCCACTACAGATGTTAAACTAACCGGCCTGTGGTTACCTGCCTTTTGTCTGCCCCCTTTTTTTTAAACAGAGTCGTTACATTAGCTGCTTTCCAATCCGCTGGTACCTCCCCAGAGTCCAGAGAATTTTAGTAGATTATAACGAATGTATCTGCTATAACTTCCGCCATCTCTTTTAATATCCTGGGATGCATTTCATCCGGACCAGGGGACTTGTCTACCTCGAGTCCCATTAGCCTGTCCAGCACTACCCCCCTCATGACAGTGATTATCTCAAGGTCCTCCCTTCCCACATTCCCATGACCAGCAATTTTTAGCATGGTTTTTGTGTCTTCCACTGTGAAGACCGAAGCAAAATAATTGTTTGAGGTCTCAGCCATTTCCACATTTCCCATTATTAAATCCCCTTCTCATCTTCTAAGGGACTAACATTTACTTTCGTCACTCTTTTCCATTTTATATAATCGGTAAAAGCTATTACTATCTATTTTTATGTTTTGTGCAAGTTTACTTTCGTACTCTATCTTTCCTTTCTTTATTGCTTTCTTAGTAATTCTTTGCTGTCGTTTAAAATTTTCGCAATCTTCTAGTTTCCCACTAACCTTGGCCACCTTATACGCATTAGTTTTTAATTTGATAATCTCCCTTATTTCCCTGTTTATCCACGGCTGGTTATCCCTTCTCTTAGCGGCTTTCTTTTTCACTGGAATATATTTTTGTTGAGCACTATGAAAGAGCTCCTTAAAAGTCCTCCACTGTTCCTCAATTGTGCCACCGTTTAGTCTCTGTTCCCAGTCTACTTTAGCCAACTCTGCCCTCATCCCACTGTAGTCCCCTTTGTTTAAGCATAATACGCTCGTTTGAGGCACTACTTCCTCACCCTCAATCTGTATTACAAATTCAGCCATACTGTGATCACTCATTTCGAGAGGATCTTTTACTTGGAGATCGTTTATTATTCCTGTCTCATTTAACAGGACCAGATCCAAGATAGCTTGCTCCCTTGTAGGTTCTGTAACATACTTCTATTTTTTGTGTGTTTATTTATTTATTGATTGATTGTGGTCCATTTTTCATTTTGCTTTCTGGGTTGCAAGAAATCTCTTGAGACCCCAGTTTAAGTTCACGAAAGAGATTGTGAGCTTTCTCCGAGTTATGACTGCACATACATGCAAGTTGAGTTGCAGTCAGTCGGAGGATGAGGGTATATCACCAGGAGCAGATCGACACAGTGAGAAAGAACCGATTCGTCGAACTTTTTATTTGTTATTGATTGATTGCTTTTTATATAGAAACATAGAAAATAGATGCAGGAGTAGGCCATTCGGCCCTTCGAGCCTGCACCACCATTCAATAAGATCATGGCCGATCATTCACCTCAGTACCCCTTTCCTGCTTTCTCTCCATACCCTTTGATTCCTTTAGCCGTAAGGGCCCTATCTAACTCCCTCTTGAATATATGCAATGAACTGACATCAACAGCTCTTTGCGGTAGGGAATTCCACAGGTTAACAACACTCGAGTGAAGAAGTTTCTCCTCATCTCAGTCCTAAATGGCTTACCCTTTATCCTTAGACTATAACCCCTGGTTCTGGACTTCCCCAACATTGGGAACATTCTTCCTGCATCTAACTTGTCCAGTCCCGTCAGAATTTTATGTTTCTATGAGATCCCCTCTCATCCTTCTAAACTCCAGTGAATACAGGCCCAGTCGATCCAATCTCTCCTCATGTCAGTCCTGCGATCCCGGGAATCAGTCTGGTGAACCTTCGCTGCACTCCCTCAATAGCAAGAATGTCCTTCCCCAGATTAGAAGACCAAAACTGAACACAATATTCCAGGTGAGGCTTCACCAAGGCCCTGTACAACTGCAGTAAGACCTCCCTGCTCCGATACTCAAATCCCCTCGCTGTGAAGGCCAACATACCATTTGCCTTCTTCTCCGCCGGCTGTACCTGCATGCTAATTTTCAATGACCATGACACCCAGGTTTCGTTGCAGCTCCCCTTTTCCTAATCTGTTGCCATTCAGATAATATTCTGCCTTTGTGTTTTTGCCACTAAAGTGGATAACCTCACATTTATCCACATTATACTGCATCTGCCATGCGTTTGCCCACTCACCTAACCTGTCGAAGTCAAGCTGCAACCATTTGCGTCCTCCTCACAGCTCACACCGCCACCCTGCTTGGTGTCATCTGCAAACTTCATCTAAATCGTTAATGTATATTGTAAATAGCTGGGGTCCCAGCACGGAGCCCTGCGGCACCTCACTAGTCATTGCCTGCCATTCTGAAAAGGACTTGTTTATCCCGACTCTCTGCTTCCTATCTGCCAACCAGTTCTCTATCCACGTCAGTACATTACCCACAGTACCATGTGCTTTAATTTTGCACACCAGTCTCTTGTGTGGGACCTTGTCAAAAGCCTTTTAAAAATCCAAATACACCACATCCACTGGTTCTCCCTTGTCCACTCTACCAGTTACATCCTCAAAAAATTGAGGATTTGTCAAGCATGATTTCCCCTTCATAAAACCATGGACCGATCCTGTCACTGCTTTCCAAATGCACTGCTATTTCATCTTTAACAATTGATTCCAACATTGTCCCCACTACTGATGTCAGGCTAACCGGTCTATAATTACCCATTTTCTCTCTCCTTTTTTCAAAAGTGGTGTTACATTAGCTACCCACCAAGTCCATAGGAACTGATCCAGAGTCGATAGACTGTTGGAAAATGATGACCAATACATCCACTATTTCTAGGACCACTTCCTTAAGTACTCTGGGATGCAGACTTTAAGGCCCCAGGGATTTATTGGCCTTCAATCCTATCAATTACTTTGGTCTTGGTGCTTTAGATGCAGGGTTCCTTCTATTTTTTGTATTTGTTAATTAATGGCTTATTATTCTTGTGCTTTGTTTAGTGCTTTGTAAATCTTGGTGCTAGATGCAGGTTATCTCAGCTTCCTTGTATTTTTTATTTGTTATTGAATGTTTATTTCTGTGCTTTGTTTAGTGCTTGGTGCTTTCTTAACTCTCCACAAGGTTTTTTTATGCTGCCAGATATGCTGGCCTAAGTTAGTTTGGAGTAACTATTAGCTGTTCAAATTGGCTTCATGACATCACTGCAGTGCCTAGCAACCAACCTCCCTGAGCCCTGCTCATTATGGGCAAGGTTTAGTGTTTGATGGGACAGTGTAGAGGGAGCTTTACTCTGTATCTAACCCTTGCTATGTCTGATGAAACAGTGTAGAACATAAGAACAAATGAACATAAGAAATAGGAGCAGGAGCAGGCCATACTCCAGCCTGCTTCACAACCCAACATGATCATGGCTGATCCGATCATGGACTCAGGACCACTTCCCTGACTTCTACCCATAACCCTTTAATCCTTTATTGGTTAATAAACTGTCGATCTCTGTCTTAAATTTATTCAATGACCCAGCTTCCACAGCTCTCTGAGGCAGCAAATTCCACAGATTTACAACCCTCCAAGAGAAGAAACTGCCACCAAAGCAAGTATATCCTTTCGTAAAAATGGAAACCAAAACTGCACACAGTATTCCAGGTGTACCCTCACCAATGCCCTGTATAACTGCAGCAAGACTTCCCTGCTTTTATACTCCATCCCCTTTGCAATAAATGCCAAGATTTCATTGGCTTTCCTGATCACTTGTTGTACCTGCAAACTAACCTTCGCAATTTTTCTCCATTTAATTAATAACTTGCTCTTTGAATTTTTCTGCCAAAGCACATGACCTCATACTTTCCAACATTATACTCCATCTACCAAATTTTTGCACACTCATTTAGCCTGTCTATGTCCTTTTGCAGATTTTTTGTGTCCTCCTCACACATTGCTTTTCCTCCTATCTTTGTATCGTTAGCAAATGTGGCTACGTTACCCTCGGCCCTTTCTTCCACATCGTTAATATACATTGTAAATAGTCGGGGTCCCAGCACTGATCCCTGCGACACCCCACTAGTTACTGATTGCCAACCAGAGAATGACACATTTATCCTCACTCTGTTTTCTGTTAGTTAGCCAATCCTTTATCCATGCTAATATATTACCCCCAACCCCATGATATTTTATCTTGTGCATAACCTTTTATGTGACACCTTGTCAAATGCTTTCTGGAAGTTCAAATACACCATACTCACTGGTTCCCCTTTATCCACCCTGTTTGTTACATCCTTAAAGAATTCCAACAAGTTTGTCAAACATGACTTCCCCTTCATAAATCCATGGTGACTCTGCCTGACTGAACTGTGTTTTTTGTAAATGTCCTGCTACTGCTTCCTTAATAATGGACTCCAACATTTTCCCAACCACAGATGTTCGGCTAACTGGTCTATAGTTTCCTGCTTTTTGTCTGCCTTCTTTTTTAAATGGATGGGTTACATTTGCAGTTTTCCAATCTCTGGGACCTCCCCAGAATCCAGGGAATTATGGTAAATTACAACCAATGCATCCACTATCCCTGCCGTTACATCTCTTAAGACCCTAGTATACAAGCCATCAGGTCCAGGGGATTTATCCGCCTTTAATCCCATTATCTTGATAACACAATCACAATCACTAAGAAGGAGGTGCTTAAGTTCCTCCCCCGCCTATAGCCCCTTGACTGTCCACTGTTGGGATGTTGTTAGTGTCCTCTACCGTAAAGACTGATACAAAATATTTGTTCAGTGTTTCTGCCATCTCCATGTTCCCCATTACTAATTCCCGGTCTCGTCCTCTAAGGTATCAACATTTACTTCAGCCACTCTTTTCCTTTTTATATACCTGTAGAAACTCTTGCTATCTGTTTTTATATTTCGTGCTAGTTTACTTTCATAGTCTATCTTCCCTTTCTTAATTTTTTTAGTCTTTCTTTGCTGGCTTTTAAAAGCTTCCCAATCTTCTGTCCTCCCACTAGTTTTGACCACTTTGTATGCCCTTGTTTTTAATTGGATACCGTCCTTTATTTCTTCAGTTAGCCACGGATGGCTATCTTTTCTTTTACACCCTTTTCTCCTCACTGGAATATATTTTTCTTGAGAGTTGTGAAATTGTCCTTAAATGTACGCCACTGTTCATCAACCTTCCTGCACTTTAATCTATTTTCCCAGTCCACTTTACCCAACTCTGCCCTCATACATAGATAATCTCCTTTATTTAAGATTAGTACGCTGGTTAGAGATCCTACCTTCTCATCCACCATCTGAATTTCAAATTTAGATCATGCTATGATCACTCATTCCAAGGGGATCCTTTACTAGAAGATTGTTTATTCATCCTGTCTCATTACACGGGACCAGATCTAAGATAGCCTGCCTCCTGGTTGGTTCCGTTACATAATGCTCAAGGAAGCCATCCCTTATGCACTCTATGAACTCCTTCTCAAGGCTACCCTGACCAATTTGATTTGTCCAATCAATATGGAGGTTAAAATCACCCATGATTATTGTTGTTAACTTTTTACAAGCCCCCACTATTTCCTGATTTATACTCCAACCAACACATTTGCTACTGTTAGGGGGGCTATAGACTACGCCCACCAGTGACTTTTTCCCTTTATTATTCCTTATCTCCACCCAAACTGGTTCAACATCCTGATCATTTGAGCCAATATTGTTTCTCATTATTGCAGTGATTCCATCCTTTATCAATAGAGCTGCCCACCTCATTTTCCTTTCTGTCTAGACTTCTGCATTGTCAATTGCCCCTGAATATTTAATTCCCAGTGCTGGTCACCTTGCAACCACGTCTCTGTAATGCCGATCAGATCATACCCATTTGTATCAATTTGTGCCGTCAACTCATCTATTTTGTTACGAATGCTTCGTGCATTTAGACAAAGTGCCTTTAAGTTTGTTTTATTGCACTTTTTTCCTGCTTGTTTCCTCTCTCCTTCAAACTCACTTTCTTTAATTTTGCTTTCTAATTCCAGCTTTACTCCCCTCCCAACTGAATCTATTTTCAGATTCCCATCCCCCTGCTAAGCTTGTTTAAACTCTCCCCAACAGCACTAGCAACCCCCACCCCCGTGAGGATATTGGTCCCGGCTCTGTTGAGATGCAACCCGTCCGGCTTGTACCGGTCCCACCTCCCACAGAAGCGGTCCTAATGCCTCAGGAAACTAAAGCCCTCCCTCCTGCACCATCTCTCCAGCCACGTATTCATCTGCTCTATCCTCCTATTTCTGTACTCACTAGCTCGTGGCATTGGGAGTAATCCGGAGATTACAAGCTTTGAGGTCCTGCTTTTTAATCTCTCTCCTAGCTCTCTAAACTCTGCCTGCAGGACCTCACACTTCTTTCTACCCGTGTCATTGGTCCGGATGTGGACCACAACCTCCGGCTGTTCAGCCTCTTCCCCCAGAATGCCCTGCAGCCGCTCAGTGACATCCTTGACTCTGGCACCAGAGAGGCAACATACCATCCTGGAGTCACATCTGTGGCCGCAGAAACACCTGTCTGCTCCCCTGACTATTGAATCCCCTACCACTATAGCTCTTCCATTCTTCTTCCTCCCCCCCGTACAGCTGAGACACCCGTGGTGCTGTGAATGTGGCTCTGGCTCACTCCCCAGAGCCAGCATCGCCCTCAGCGGTACTCAGAACAGAGTTCCAGTTGGAGAGCGAGATGGACTCAGGGAACTCCTGCACTACCTGCCTAGTCCTCCTCTTCTGTCCAGGGTTCACCCAATCCCTATCTGCCTGCACATTCCTAAGCTGCGGGGTGACCACCTCTAGAAACGTGATATCCTCGTAGCTGTCAGTCTCATGGAGTCTCAGTGACTCCAGCTGTCGCTCAAGCTCCAAAACGCGGAGCTGGAGTTGGTGCAGCTGGAGACACCACCTGCAAATGTGGTCGTCCCGGCTGTGTGAAGCTCCCAGGATTTCCCACATGCCACAGGATGTGTAATCCACGGGACTGAGCTGTCCTGTCATCCCTCGAGTTACACTCGCAGCTATCAAGTAGAACTAAACTCTGAACCTTAGAGAAATACACTCAGCAACTACTCAGCAATCCGCTGATTTAACTAACCTTTATTTGCAGACTAAATACCAACTTAACAGAGAAAAAAACCTTCATGGGACGAGAAGGAGGGGAACAAGTGAGTATAGAACTGAACCCAGCCAGAGTCAGCACCTTCAGGGGTGAGGAACCAGTGAGTGTAGAACTGAACCCAGCCAGAGTCAGTAGCTTCAGGGGAGGGGAACCAGTGAGTGTAGAACTGAACCCAGCCAGAGTCAGTACCTTCAGGGGAGGGGAACCAGTGAGTGTAGAACTGAACCCAGCCAGAGTCAGTACCTTCAGGGGAGGGGAACCAGTGAGTGTCGAACTGAACCCAGCCAGAATTGGTGGTGAAAACTGGGAGTAGAGGAGAAACAGTTTAGAATTGTGTGTTGATTTGCATTTCAGCACAGCAGGCGGGACAATGTGTGGGACAGGGATTTACAGCTTTGGAAGAACAAGAGAGGAAAGAATATTCCATGGAAAGTAGATGTGTCTATCCTGAATTTGTGTCTTGTACTGGCAGTGATGAGTTTTGTTATCTCCTTTTACAGCCTATTAGAAGGGGAGATTTTCAGACAGGAAACACAAACCAAACATCGTGTCAAGATCTGACGGAGTCAATCCATTCATCAGGACCCGAATATCATCGGCTTTTGAAAGTAAAGGAGAAATGTTTGTCTGTCCTGCCTGTGCGAAAACATTTCAAACATCAGTGTGACTGGAAAAGCACCGAGACACACACACCCGAGTGAGTGTTCCAGTGCACTGCCTGTGGAAAGAGCTTTAACCAGTTAGACAGCCTGAAGAAACATCGCACCATTCATAGCGGGGAGAAACTGTAAACGTGTTGTGTGTGTGGGCGAGGCTTCAACTGATCGTCCAACCGGGAGAGTCACAAGGATACCCGTACCATGGAGAAACCGTGGGAATGTGGGGACTGTGGGAAGGTATTTAGATCGCCTTCTGTGCTGGAAAATCATCGACGCATTCACACTGGGAAGAGGCCGTTCACCTGCACCATGTGTGGGAAGGGATTCACTGGGTCATCCCACCTGCTGACACATCAGCGAGTTCACAAGTGACTGCAGGGGTTGGAATCTGCTGTTAATGCTGCTGTTAATCACATTCTGACTGAACCATGTTCATTCTGATAGTTGGGGTGTGTTTCTGCTGATGTTAATAACTCTACAACTGGGCTGGACTTTTTTATATTCTGGATATATTGCTGATTGTGTTCTCAGGGCTGCAGTGTTCATTTCAGAAACGCTGTGTGTTATCTTTTTCCCTTAATTCAGCGAATCTCAACAGAAATTCAGTTTGCAATAAAATTATGCATTTTTACTTTAATCCTACATTGATCTTTGGTACAAAATCTCCAATAGTGTCAAACTTTCCACTGAATATAATCTCCAATTAGAAAGAGCTTGCTGACAATGCTTACTGACTTGCACATTACACACAGTGGCCCCTCCATTATACACGAGAAAGAAGGGGAATGGGAATTGGTGCGGAATTAGTGTCCCCAAATGTTGCCCCTCCCGTCTGGTGTAACAATCCCCTCGGCACAGGAATGGAGACAAGTCCAGACCAAAACTGTGCGCAGTACTCCAGGTGTGGTCTTACCAACGCCCTGTACAGTTGTAGCAGGACTTCTCTACATTTAAACTCCATCCCCCTTGCAATAAAGGCCAGCATTCCATTTGCCTTCCTGATTATTTGCTGTACCTGCATGCTAACCTTTTGAGTTTCTTGTACAAGAACTCCCAGATCCCTCCGTACTGCAGCATTTTGTAATAGTCTCCATTTAAATAATTTGTGTTTGTATTTTTCCTATCAAAGGGGATAACCTGACGTTTTAGCACATTATAGTCCAGCTGCCAGATTTTTCCCCACTCACTGAGCCTGTCTATATCCTTTTGTAGATTTGTTGCATCCTCCTCACAACTTGCTTTCCCACCTATCTTTGTATCAGCAAATTTGGCTGCGTTACTCTCAGTCCCTTCATCCAAGTCATTAATATAAATTGTAAATAGTTGAGGCCCCAGCACTGATCCCTGTGTCACCCCACTAGTTACAGTTTGGCAAATCTAAAAATGACCCATTTATCCTGACTTTCTGTTTTATGTTAGTTAGCCATTCCTCTATCCATGCTAATATATTACCCCCACCTCCGTGAGCTCTTAGCTTCCGCAGTAATCTTTTGTGTGGCAACTTATGAAATGCTTTCTGGAAATCCACATATACGACATCAACTGGTTCTACTTCATCCACTCTGCTCGTTACATCCTCAAACAACTCCAGCAAATTTGTCAAACATGATTTCCCTTTCATAAAACCATGCTGACTCTGCTTGACTGCAATATGATTTTCTAAATGTCCTGCTCCTACTTCCTTAATGATGGACTCCAGTATTTTCCCAATGACAGATGGTAGACTAACTGGTCTACAGTTTCCTGCTCTCTGTCTCACTCCTTTCTTCAACAGGGATGTTACATTTGCTGTTTTCCAGTCGGCTGGGACCTCTCCAGAATTCAGGGAATATTGGTAGATTACAACCAGTGCATCCACTATCTCTGCAGCCACTTCTCTGAAGACCCTGGGATGCATGTCATCAGATCCAGGGGACTTGTCCACCTTTAGTCCCATTAGTTTGCTGAGTACTTTATCTCTAGTGATAGTGACTGTTTTAAGTTCCCACCCACCCTACAATAGCTCCTTGAATAACAACTGTTGGGATGTTTTTAGTGTCCTCTACCGTAAACACAGATACAAAATATGTGTTCAAAATCTCTGCCATTTCCATGTTTCCCATTATTAATTGTCCAGTCCCATCCTCGAAGGGACCAGCATTTACGTTAGATACTCGTTTTCTTTTTACATCCCTGTAGAAGCTCTTGCTGTCTGTTTTTATATTTCTTGCAGTTTGCTCTGATCTGCTTTCTTCTCCGTCTTTATCATTTTTTTAGTCGTCCTTTGCTGGTTTCTAAAAATTTTCCAATCCTCTGGCCTTCCACTGTCCTGCACAACATTGTATGCTTTTTTTTCAATTTGATACCATCCTTTACTTCCTTAGTTAGCCAGGGATGGTTCATCCATCTCTTAGTATCTTTATTTCTCACTTGAATAAATCTTTGCTGAGATTATGAAATGTCTCCTGAAATGTTTGCCACTGCGTTTCTACAGTCTTACCCTTGAACATATTTTCCCAGTCCACTTGGTGTCAGTGACAAGGGTTGGTTTATATCACATGGGAGGAGATTGGTGTCAGTGACTGTGGGGTTGGGTCAACCTTCTTTGACCTGACCAAGGCCTTTGACACTGTCAACCGTGAGGGATTATGGAGTGTACTCTTCAAATTCAGCTGTCCTCAAAAATTTTCACCATCCTCCACTTGCTTGGTGATAACATGCAAGCTGTGATCCTGAGCAATGGATCCACCACAGACCCAATTCATGTACGGACCGGGGTGAAGCAAGGCTGTGTCACTGCACCCACACTCTTCTCGATATTCCTTGCTGCATTGCTACATCTCACCGTCAGTAAGCTTCCCGCTGGAGTGGAGATAATCTACAGAATAAATGGGAAACTGTTCCACCTCCATCACCTTCAGACCAGATCCAAGGTCGTGCCATCCTCTGTCATCGAATTACAGTATGCAGATGATGCTTGTGTCTGCGCTCACTCAGAGGACGAGCTCCAAACCATCGTCAACACATTCACCATAGTGTCTGAGAGCATAGGCCTGACACTAAACATCTCCGAAAAACAAAGGTGCTCTATCAAACTAGCCCCGCCACACAGCACTGCTCTTCCAAGGAACCACGGGTGGCTCAGCTGCACAGGGGGGAGGGACAAAGAATAAAATAGCTGTAGTAATAGGGGATTCTTTAGTAGGAGAACAGAGAGGCGTTTCTGCGGCCGCAGACGTGACTCCAGAATGGTGTGGTGCCAAGCTCAAGGATGTGACAGAGCAGACACAGGGAATTCTGGGGGGGTGGGGAGAGGGTAAACAGCTAGAGGTCATGGACCATATCAGGACCAGCACCATAGATAGAAAGAGGGATGAGGTCCTACAGGCAAAATTTAGGGAGCTAGGAAGAAAATTAAAGAGTAGGACCTCAAAGGTAGTAATCTCCAGATCACTACCAGTGCCACGTGCTAATGCGTACAAGAATAGAAGGACAGAGAGAATGAACACATGGCTGGAGAGTTGGTGTAGGAGGGAGGGCTTTAAATTCTTGAGGGATTGGGACCACTTCTGGGGGAGATGGGACCTGTACAAACCGGACGGGTTGCACCTCAACAGTGCCAGGACCAATATCCTCGCGGGAAGCTTTGCTAGTGCTGTTGCGGAGAGTTTAAACTAGCTTGGCAGGGGGATGGGCACCTGAGAACACATTCAATAGGGAAGGAAGTAAAGCAGAAATTGGATAGCATGAATTTAGAAAGCAAATCTGTAAAACAGAGGAAACAAGGAGGTCTTCCTGTGCTAAATGGTATATACTTTAATGCAAGGAGTGTAGCGAGTAAGCCAGATGAGCTAAGAGCACAGGTAGATACTTGGGAGTATGACATTATAGCCATTACAGAGACATGGCTTAAAGAGGGGCAGGTTTGGCAGATCAATATTCCTGGTTACAGGATTTTTTGACAAGACAGAGAGGGGGGTAAAAAGGGTGTCACAGTATTGATTAAATAAACTATTACAGCGGTGAGGAGGGATATTTTGGAGAGATCATCAAATAAGGCCATATGGGTCGAATGTAAAAATAAAAAAGGGGCAATCGCACTGCTGGCTGTGTATTATAGACCCCCAAACAGAGGGAGGGAGATAGAGGAATAAATATGTCGGCAAATTGCTGTGAAGTCCAAAAACGATAGGGCAGTAATAGTAGGGGATTTTAACTATCCTAATATTGATTGGGACAAATTTAGTGTGAAGGGTATAGAGGGTGCGGAATTCTTAAACTGCATTCAAGAGAACTTGTCAGAGGGGGCGGTTTTGGATTTCGTTTTGGGGAATGAAGCTGGGCAGGTTGAAGGGGTATTAGTGGGAGAGCACTTAGGTGCCAGTGACCATAATTCAGTCAGATTCAAGTTAGTTCTGGATAAGGACAAGGATAGGCCTCGAATAAAAGTCCCAAATTGTGGAAAAGCTAACTTTGCTAAGTTGAGGGGTGATTTGGCCACAGTGGACTGGAAATTGTTTAACAGGGGTTGACACATACTTACCCGATGGGCCGACTCAGGATCCACCCCTCAAGCACCGCGATTGATTGCAGAACACGCTGCTCCCTGGGCCATCCGGCCTCTGAGCTCTCTTCCTGTTGGTTCCCAGGGCAATCAATCACCACTCGCCAACATTACACTGACAGATTTAGTTGAGATGCTCGGAGGAAGAAATAAAATGAGGCCGTGAATCTGAGTTAAGAAATAAAATTGGAAAAGCATGATTAAATGAATGAGGAGAGGCAATATAAACTAAAGAGTACAATTCTAAAGGGGATGCATGAACAGTGAGATCTGCGGGTATATGTGCACAAATCGCTGAAGGTGGCAGGACAGGTTGAGAAAGCAGTTAGAAATGCTTACTGGATCCTGGGCATCACAGAGTACAAAAGCAAGGAAGTTATGATGAACCATTGTAAAACACTGGTTCGGCCTCTACTGGATCATTGTGTCCAATTCTGGGCACCGCACATTAGGATGTGAAGGCCTTCGAGAGGGTGCAGAAAATATTGACAAGAATGATTCATGAGATGAGGGACTTCGGTTACGTGGATTGACTGGAGAAGCTGGAGTTGTTCTCCTGGGAGCAGAGAAGGTTGAGAGGAGAATTGATAGAGGTGTTCAAATTCATGAGGGGTCCGGACAGAGTAGATAGAGAGATACTGTTCCCATTGGTGGAGGGGTCGAGAACCAGAGGAGACAGATTTAAGGTGATTGGTAGATGAACCAAAAGCAACATAAGAAAAATCTATTTTATGCAGCGAGTGTTTAGGATCCGGAAAGCACGGCCTGAAAGGCTGGTGGAGACAGACTCAATCACAGCTTTCAAAAGGAAGGTGGATAAGTATCTGAAAGAAAACATTTGCAGGGGGAAAGGGCGGGGCAGTGGGACTAGCTGTGAGCCGGTAAGGGCTCGACGGGCCGAATGGCCTTCCGTGCTGTAACCATTCTTTGATTGTGTGAGCAGAACCACTCTGTTCCCTGACTCAATCTAAAGCCTTCCTGATTGTGAGCACCTCTGTTAAAACTGTCTATCTCCGCCTTAAATATATTCAATGACCCAGCCTCCACAGCTTTCTGGGGCAGAGATTTCTGCAGATTTACAGCACTCAAGAGAAGAAATTCCTCCTCATCTCAGTTTTAAATGGGCGGCCCCTTCTTTTAAGACAATGTCCCCTAGTAATCGGTTTCTCCATGTGGAAACATCCTCTCTGCATCCACCTTGTCGAGCCCCCTCCTTATCTTATAAATTTCAATAAGATCACCCCTCTTTCTTCTAAACTCCAATGTGTACAGGCCCAACCTACTTAACCTATCCTCATAAGTCAACCCCTTCATCTCCAAAATCAACTTGCATTCACTGGTTCCACTCTGTCCCTTCCCCTGAAGGTGCTGACTCTGGCTGGGTTCAGTTCTACACTCACTGGTTCCCCTCCCCTGAAGGTACTGAGTCTGGCTGGGTTCAGTTCTACACTCACTGGTTCCCCTCCCCTGAAGGTACTGACTCTGGCTGGGTTCAGTTCTACACTCACTGGTTTCCCTCCCCTGAAGTTACTGACTCTGGCTGGGTTCAGTTCTACACTCACTGGTTCTCCTCCCTTGAAGGTGCTGACTCTGGCTGGGTTCAGTTCTACACTCACTGACTCCCCTCCCCTGAAGTTCCTGACTCTGGCTGGGTTCAGTTCTACACTCACTGGTTCCCCTCCCCTGAAGTTGCTGACTCTGGCTGGGTTCAGTTCTACACTCACTGGTTCCCCTCCCCTGAAGGTGCTGACTCTGGCTGGGTTCAGTTCTACACTCACTGGTTCCCCTCCCCTGAAGGTGCTGACTCTGGCTGGGTTCAGTTCTACACTCACTGGTTCCCCTCCCCTGAAGGTACTGACTCTGGCTGGGTTCAGTTCTACACTCACTGGTTCCCCTCCCCTGAAGGTACTGACTCTGGCTGGGTTCAGTTCTACACTCACTGGTTCCCCTCCTCTGAAGGTCCTGACTCTGGCTGGGTTCAGTTCTACACTCACTGGTTCCCCTCCCGTGAAGGTACTGACTCTGGCTGGGTTCAGTTCTACACTCACTGGTTCCCCTCCCCTGAAGGTACTGACTCTGGCTGGGTTCAGTTTCAGACACTGACATCATTCGCATTGTTCCTGCAGCAAAATGGCCGCGCATGCGCTATGCTACTCACTGAATGAAGAAGGCGGAGCGCTGAAGCTGCCTTCCTGTACGAAGATGGCCGCCGTTAGCCTGGGCCTGTGACCGGGAGAAAACCCCGAAGCTGCAACCGCCGATATTCCGGTGATTATTCCGGGCTTGCGGTGAGCACCGGTTGTTTATGAAGCCTCCCCAGCTCCTGGCTGGTCCATTACTCCCCTCCGTCCCGCTGAAAAGGACACTTCTGAGGAGCCTGTCCAAAACACATCTTGTCCGCCATTACAGGTGTCGCGCATGCTCCAAACACAGCCAGGGTCCGCGCCTGCGCACTGACCTCCGTTAAACTTGGTGCGGCACATTCTCCCCCGCGGGGCATGCTGGATACATAAGACCATGAGAAATAGGAGCAGGAGTGGGCCACCCGGACCCCTGAGCCTGCTCTCCATTCAATAACATTTGACTGGACAGTCGAGGGGGAGCGTCACTCTATCTCACCCGTGCTGCACCTGCCCTGAGAGTCTTTGATGGGACAGTGTACAGGGAGATTAACTCTATCTAACCAATGCAGTACCTAACCTGGGAGAGTTTGGGACAGGCTGGAGGGAGATTTAATCTTTATGTAACCCGTGCTTTTGAATGTCTGGTGAGACCATGTAGAGGGACCTTTACTCTGCATCTAACCTGCGTTGCAAGTTCCCTGGAAATAGTTGATGGGACAATGTGTATTTAATTGTGTATTTCACCTGTGTTGTCCTGCCATGGGAGTGTTTGATAGGTCAGCTTACAGGGTGCTTTAAATTGTGACTAACCCTTGCTGTACCTGACCTGGGATTCTTTAGGACAGTGCAGGAGGAGCTTTACTCTGTATGTAACCCGTGCTGTATCTGCCGTTGGACTGTGTAGAGAGAGATTTACTCTGTATTTAAATGGTGCTGTACATCACCTCAGAGTGTTTGATGGGACAGTGTAGGGGGAGCTTTACTCTGTATCTTACCCGTGATGTACCTGCCCTAGTTGTGTTTGATGGGGCAATGTAGACGAAGCTTTACTTTGAATCTGAGTCGGGATAAATGGGCCATTTTCCAGTTGGCAAACAGTGATTAGTGGGGTGCTACAGTGATCGGTGCTCAGTCCTCAACTATTTACAATCTATATTAATGACTTGGATGAAGGGACCGAGTGTAATGTAGTAACGATTGCTGATGATCCAAAGATGGATTGGAAAACAGATAAGATAATGAGAGGGCTCGACAAGGTGAATGCAGAGAAGATATTTGCACTCATAGGGGAAACTAAAATTCGGGGACCCAGTCTCAGAATAAGAGGTCGCTCATTTAAAACTGAGATGAGGAGAAATTTCTTCTCTCAAGGGTTATAAATCTATGGAATTTCTGCCTTAGAGAGCTGGGTCATTGAATATATTAAAGGCAGAGATAGACAGATTTTTGAGCGACAAGAGAATAAGGTGTATGGGGAGCAGGCAGGAAAGTAGAGCTGAACTCAAGATCAATCAGCCATAATCTTATTAAATGGCGGAGCAGTCTCGAGGGGCAAGTGGCCTACTCCTGCTCCTATTTATTATATTATCATCGACCCTGTTCTATCCTTCCCTGGGAGTGTGTGATGGGACAATGTAGACGGAGCTTTACTCTGTATCTAACGTGTGCTGTACGTGCCTCAGAATTTTTGTTGGGGTATTGTAGAGGGAGAGATTACTCTGTATTTATCGCATGCTGTACCTGCCCTCGGAGTGTGTGATGGGACATTGTAGACGGAGCTTTATTCTGTATCTAACCCCGTATTGTACCTGCCCTTGGAATGTCTGGTGGGACAGTGTCGAGGGAGCTTTACTCAGTATCTAAGCAAGGCAAGTTTCTCATTCCTTAGATAAGGAGACCATAACTGTGCACAGTGCTCCAAGTGTGGTCTCATCAAGGCTCTGTACAATTGTAGAGAGAGATTAGAGAGAGAATTACACTGTATCTAAATTATGCTGTACCTGCCCTTGGAATGTTTATTTGGACAGTGCAGAGGGAGCTTTACTTATTATCTAACCAATGCAGTACCTGCCCTGGGAATGTCCGGTGGAACAGTATAGAGGGATACTTAGTCTATATCTAATCCATGCTGTACTTGCCCTGGGATGGTTGGGACAGAGTAGTGGGAGATGCACCCCATGTCTAACCCCGTGCTGTACCTGCCCTGGGAGTGTTTGATGTTAAAGTGCAGAGCGAGATTTACTCTGTATCTAACCCCGTGTTGTACCTACCCTGGTGCTGTTTGATGGAACAGTGTAGAGGGAGCTTTTCTCTGTATCTAACCCATGTTGCACCTGCCCTGGGAGTGTTTGGGATATTGTAGACTGAGATTTAATCTGTATCAACCCTAGTAGTGTTTGGGACAAGATGGAGTGAGATTTACTCTGTATCTAACCCCTGCATTATTGGTCGTCCTGACATCAGTCGCAGCAAAAATGCTGAAATCTACTATTAAGCACGTTGTAAGTACTAACAGGATTGGGCAGAATCAGCACGGATTTATTTAGGGAAATTGTACTTGACAAATCTGTTCGCATTTTTGAGGCTTTAACTAGCAGGATAGATCAGGGCGAACCACTGGACGTGGTGTATTTAGATTTACAGAAGGCATTCGATGAGGTGCCACACAAGAGGTTATAAAATAAAATTAGGGCTCATGGGATTGAAGGTAATATACGAGCAAGGATTAAGGATTGGTTAACGGATAGAAAACAGAGAGTAGGAATAAACGGGTGATTTCTGGGTTGGCAGGCTGTAACTGGTGGGGTGATGCAAGGATCGGTGCTTGGGCCCCAGCTATTCACAATCTATATCAATAATTTGGATGAGGGGACCAAATGTAATATATCGAAGTTTGCTGAGGTTGCAAAACTAGTTGGCAATGTAATTTGTGAGGAGGATGAAAATAGGTTTCAAGGGGATATATACAGGCTCAGTGAGTGGGCAAGAACATGGTAAATGGAATATAATGTGAAGAAATGTTAAGTTAGACACTGACAGTAAAAATAGAAAGGCAGAGTATTGTTTTTTTAATTGTGAGATTGGGAAACATTGTGTTCAGAGGGACCTGGGTGTTCTTGTACACAAATCGCCAAAAGTTAATATGCAGGTGCAGCAAGCAATTTAGAAAGCAAATGGTATATTGGCCTTTATTACAATGAGATTTGAATATTTACGTCTTATTGCAATTATACAGGGCCCTGGTGAGACCACACCAGGAGTATTGTGTACTGTTTCGTTCTCCTTACCTGAGGAAAGATAAACTAGCTGTAGAGGGAGTGCAATGAAGATTCACCAGACTGATTCCTGGGATGGGGGGATTGTCTTATGAGAGATTGAATAGACTCGGCCTACATTCTCCAGCGTTTAGAAGAATGAGAGGTGAGAGGCGACACCCACAGTCCATGAACACATTTTTAAAAAGGGATGTGCGGTGTTTAACTTTGATAAAGGACGCCAGCCAAATTATTAGAGACACTCCCTGTCCTTCAGGACATGTGTTCAGGGGAGAAGCTGATGGTTTTATCTGATCATCTTTGGGTTAAATGTTGTGCTCATCGAGCTGAGCACCTCGTGCCAGCATCAAACACTCTCCAGTCGGGCACAGCTCGGGTTATATACAGAGTGAACTCATCGGTCGCTCCCCGGCATAGATACTGAGGGACAGGCAGTGTCCGGGACACTGACATTTCTCACTCAATAAGGTATAAATTGATCCTGTACTTCTCCCCATTAATCCTGCGCTCCACACGGCTCGAATCCTGCTCCTGTTCCCTTCCTGTAACAGCACTGCGATCAACCCAGCCCATAATGAGCAGGGCTCAGGGAGGGTGGTTGCTCCGCGCTGCAGTGATGTCATAAAGCAGGGCCATTCAGGCCAGCTGGTCGTCTCCTTGCCCTTTAAAGGTGGAGAGCTGGGACATCCTGTCTCCATACACAAACCACTGTTCATACTGAGAATCCCCGGGGAAGGCCCAAGGCCCAAGGCCCAGAGTGTGGAACACAACCAAAGGGGAAAGAGGAGGAGAGAAGGAGAGGTAAATCAAGGAGTGAGGACTGAGAGCCACCAAGCTTCAGTTTTAAAGCCTGGAGACTTCAGGAGGGATCAGTGAGTTCTGTAGTTTCAGGATCCAGGGAGAGAACATGGAGCAGATGGGGAGACTGGTGTGGATTCCAGCACAGTGAGGATGTAGTGGGAGGGAGATTGTGACGGGCCGTGTATTAAGGGTGCAGGAGGGACAAGAGAGGAAAGGTCAGAGGAGCAATTACTGCAGCCGTGTCCATCAATAGTGAGAGAGAGAAGGTGGGGGTCAGTGTGTGCCCTGGACAGGCCGGGAAACTATTTGTTTGCTGTGACCAGCTTTCCTTCTGTCACAAATAGCATCCTGTAGCCCAGTGACACAAACAGCCAATTAAACTCCAGCCAATGTCCTTTGGTCGGGTGAGGTCTCCCTTTGTGAAACACGGCTGTTGTTAAAGCTTCTCATTCTGACTCGCTCACAGTGAGACAGTATCCACTGTCCCTTTTATTCCATGGGCTTCATCTTTGCTGGTATTGGTAACACGCCCGGTATCACTAAACACAAAACCCAGTCTGTCAATCACTTTCAGCTACTGGACTTAGCGTGTGCCCCACAGCATCTCTCTCACCTTCGATGTGTGAATAGGGCATCACACCTGCAAAGCTTGTTTAAGTTTGTATCCATGGAGCAAATTTATTTGAGAAAAGACTGTAGGAAGATGAGACACATTTCAGGTGCCAATGTGCTGCTGGTTTGCCCGGCATTTTGCCTGCCATGAGAAATAACTGAACATTTCTCCCAGTGTAACCTTTGCTGTAATGAAATGTGTCTTTTAATAAGCCTCATGTCCTTGCTCATGTCTGCTGCAATTGTGTAGAAAGAGGATGTGTGAAGTGATGGTGTTTGTATGGAGATGTGAAACGAGGAAATGGTATTGGCGTGTGGCAGTGACACAGCCTTGTGGTCACAGGCAGAACCATGCACCGATATCCTTGTCGTTATGGTTTGAGCAGGGTCAGTTCATGAATGCTCAAGCTAAGAGGTGCCAGGGATCGGGAGCAGCGGCAGTAAATAAAATCTAAATGCAAATTCCGATGTAGTTTATCTTCATTTATTCCTATTATAATAGCTTTTTCTGAATGTGTCCCATGCCAAGTGCCAGGATATTGGATCAGGCCCACCACAGAAAATGAGTTTGACATCTTGAGGTCGATAATGTCAACCGGATTCCGCCATCCACCAACCGAACAACTTCTTCACAAACTCAAGCTAGTTTGTAAGATGTGACCATGTTTACCAGAATCCATGTTCAGTATCTGTAATGGCCCCTTCCCTTTCCCCATGATGGAAAACAACAGCTCTCAGGATCCCTTCTAGCACCTTCCTGGTGATCAAGGTCACGTTGATGGGCCTTCAGTTCCTGAGCTCTGACTTGTGGCCAATTTGGAAAATGGGAACTACATGTGCTATCTTCCAATCTCAGGGAACAACCCATGACTCTACTGAGCTGTTGGAGATATGGGCAAGTGGCTGACAGAGCACCCGTCCCATCTCTTTAAACATCCTTGGGTGGATATCATCCGCACCTTACACCGTCAAGATTAACCCGCACGGTGACTTTGCTGACTGTGAAGAGAGATGAGAAAGACCAAAGTGCCATTTGCCCCTCTCAGTGTGACCCTGAAGGACTGTGTCGAGGCTGAAGTTCTCCCCCATACGATCTTCCCCCAGATTGTCCTCACTGAGCTCCAGCCAGGTGATGCTAAACACACGGGTGGGAAAGACAAAAATCTACAGCAATGTGTTGAAAGCAACACGAATTTATTTGTCTATATCCCAAATATTAAACTCCAGTCCAGTTACCAGAGTTATTAACATCAGCGGAAACAAACCCCAACTGTCAGAATGAACATGGTTCAGTCGGGATGTGATTAACAGCAGCAATAACAGCAGATACCAACCCCTGCAGTCACTTGTGAACTTGCTGGTGTATCAGTAGGTGCAATGACTGAATGAATCCCTTCCCACACTCCGGGTGGAGTAGCGGCGAGAGATCAGGGCTGAGAGATTGGGGCCCACAAGAGGCGAGAGTTTGGGGTGGAGAGATTGTGGCCTACGAGAGGCACGAATTCGGGGCCCGGAAGAGGCAAGGGCCCAGGGACAGCATGGGCCAGACCACACTGTGATCTATGGGCATTAGGATTATGTGCACCAGGTCTGTGCAGCAGAGCTTGGTCTCCAGTCGTCTTGTTTAACACTTGCCACTGGACCAAGACCTCGCTCTGTCCAGCCCGTGTGGTGGCTGGCGTACAACGGACACACACATTAAAAGAATGCATGCACAGGCATCTCCCACCCTTCAATATGTAGTTCGGGACCTGGAATATCAGATCTCATATCGAAACATCTGTGAACTCATCCCTTTTTGGTGTGGAAGTGGGTCATCCTCGATTCAACAGACTGTCTAATACTATACTGCACAGGAGGCCAGGGATTGACTTCCGCATCCAGCACCCACCCTGATACAGAGCGACTGGGAACTGCTGGGCCTGCTGTATAAATGCAACCAGTTGTTTTCATGGTTTGGGTGAGGCGCTGCCCCCGGTGTTTACTGGGGCCGAGCCCGGTTCTCTGACTCGGGGCGGGGGAGGGGGCCACACTCGGTGTTGCCCGGGGCCTGAGGGCCGCACTCGGTGCTGCCCGTGGCCTGAGAGCAGCACTCGGTGTTGCCCGGGGCCTGAGAGCCACACTCGCTGTTGCCCGCGACCTGAGGGCCACACTTGGTGTTGTCTGGGGCGTGAGAGCCGCACTCGGTGTTGCCCGGGACCTGAGAGCCGCACTCGGTTTTGCCCGGGGCCTGAGAGCAGCACTCGGTGTTGCCTGGGGCCTGAGAGCCACACTCGCTGTTGCCCGCGACCTGAGGGCCACACTTGGTGTTGTCTGGGGCCTGAGAGCCGCACTCGGTGTTGCCCGGGGCCTGAGGGCCGCACTCGGTGTTGCCCTGCGCCGTGCTCGCTCCGTCCGCTCTGTCCCTGGGAGCCTCTCCGCACAGGGAGGTGCTCTCTGGGAACCAGTCCTTCACACGCGTTGCCTCCCTGCTGATGGAGATTGGGTGTATTCCCCCGGGCGGAGCACTCTGGGTACAATCATTCGCTATTGTCAGGGAGTGGTACAGCACAGAAGGCCATGCGACCCATCGTGTCTGTGCCAGTTCTTCAGTGGAGCTGTTCAATGAGTCTCACTGCTCTCCTCTTTACCGATAGCTCGGTATATTCTTCCCGGCAAGTATTTATCCAATTCCCTTTTAAAAGTTACGATTGAATCTGCTTCCACCACCCTTTCGGATAGTGCATTCTGGATCATAACAATTCGCTGGGTAAAAAATGATCCCACATTTCACCTCTCGTTATTTTGCCAATCATCGGAAGTCTGACTCCTCTGGTTACCTTCCCTAATGCCGCTGGAAAGAATTTTCATATTTACTCTTTCTTCTAAATCATTCATAATTTTGTACATCTCTGTCAAATCTCCTTTTACCCTTTTTTGCTCTCTGGAGAAAACTTCACCAGGCTCTCCACATCACGGAAGTCCCACATCCCTGGCACCGCTACTTCCGCACCTTCTCTAAAAGCTTGGCATCATTCCGAAAGTTTGGAGCCCAAACTTGAACACAATTCTCCAGCTGAGGCCGACCCAGTTTTTTTATAAAGGTTTGGCAAACTAAACATCAAATGCTGATATTTCTCTGATGGGGTTTAAAGGGCGAGGTCCATCCAGTCAGTTGGATGTGTCAATGAGACTGCGATCTGAAATAAGCGCATTTGGAGTGGAGAGCCAGGGACATGCTGTGTAACTGGGCGCAAACAGTCCTGCACTCCCCCCACATCACTTGTTTCCCATTTGGCATGAAAGGAACGTGATAGTTGCAACAATTCATTTGATTTGATTTCAAATAGTTTAGTATAGAAATTGAATTATGTTTCTATGATTTTTTTGCCCCAACTCAGGTTCAAGGCCTCAATTTTTCGCTTCGACTGTGTACTGTCACAGGATTCCAATTCTGCGACTGTACATTGCAATTCCAACCCTGGGACTGTATATTGGGATTCTAACCCTGGGAGTGTATGTGGGCATTCTTACCCTGGGGGAGAGTACATAGGGATTCTAACCCTGGCACTGTACATGGGGATTCTAAACCTGGGACTGTACATGGGGATTCTAACCCTGGGACTGTACATGGGGATTCTAACCCTGAGAGAGTACATGGGGATTCTAAACTTGGCACAGTACATGGGGATTCAAAGTCTGGCCCTGTACATGGGGATTCTAAACCTGGCACTGTAAATGGGGATTCAAAACCTGGCACTGTACACGGGGATTCTAACCATGGAACTGTATATCGTGTCCAGGCATTCGGCCCCCTATGGAGCCGACCAGGCCTCTACTTCCCCGCAGTGCTCCAGGTGTGGTCTAGCCAGGGCTTTGTGCAGCTGCAGAAGGCTGGCAGTGCCCATGGAATAGTATCAAGGGAGGTAGCTTAGTCGTGACTTTCATTTTAAACTTTAAATCAACTTGGGAAACTTATAAATAACTTGGGAAAACTTTTTTAAAACTCCAGAAGAAAAATTAAAACTTCTGAAAAAACTTTTAACCAACATGGAAGAACTTTCAGGAATTCTTTTCTTTAAATTTTTTTTTATTGAGGAATTGAATACAGTACCCCAATCTAAGGAGAAAATAGTTTGGTGTGTTTTATTAGCATCATTTTCAGTCATTTGAAACCAGATTACACACGACGATGCCTGGCAAGCAGGTGTGCCTCCGACCAGGTGACCTGGACGTCAGCCTCCCGCCTCCCCCCAGAGGCGAGATTTCATCCCTCCATTTATGTATTTATTTGTCTATATGCCAAATATTAAACTCCAGTCCAGTTACAGGAGTTATCATCAGCAGAAACAAACTCCAATTGTCAGAATGTA
Organism: Pristiophorus japonicus; assembly: GCF_044704955.1. Classification (NCBI taxonomy): domain Eukaryota; kingdom Metazoa; phylum Chordata; class Chondrichthyes; family Pristiophoridae; genus Pristiophorus; species Pristiophorus japonicus. The sequence goes on from NW_027252241.1 coordinate 815,458, forward strand.
CATGGTTCAGTCAGGATGTGATTAACAGCAGATTCCACCCCTGCAGTCAGTTGTGAACTCGCTGGTGTGCCAGCAGGGTGGATGACTGAGTGAATCCCTTCCCACACTCAGAGCAGGTGAACGGCCTCTCCCCAGTGTGAACTCGCTGGTGTCTCAGCAGGCCGGATGACCGAAAGAATCCTTTCCCACACACGGAGCAGGTGAATGGCCTCTCCCCAGTGTGAATGCGTCGATGAATTTCCAGTTCTGATGGCGACCTGAATCCCTTCCCACAGTCCCCACATTTCCACGGTTTCTCCATGGTGCGGGTATCCTTGTGACTGTCCATGGTTGGATGATCAGTTGAAGCCTCGCCCAACACACAACATGTTTACAGTTTCTCCGCGCTGTGAATGGTGCGATGTTTCTTCAAGCTGTGTAACTGGTTAAAGCTCTTTCCACAGGCAGTGCACTGGAACACTCACTCGGGTGTGTGTGTGTCTCGGTGCTTTTCCAGTCACATTGATATTTAAAATATTGTCCCACAGGCAGGACAGACAAATATTTATCGTTCCGCTTTCAAAGACCGATGATATTCAGGTCCTGATGAATCGATTGACTCTGTCAGATCTTGACGCGATGTTTGGTTTCTGTTTCCTGTCTGAAAATCTCCCCTTCTAATATGCTGTAAAAGGAAATAACAAAACTCATCACTGTCAGTGCAAGACACAAATTCAGGATAGACACATCTCGGGGCCAGGTTTCGACAGGAGTTGCTCCGATTGTTTTGGAGTATCCAATAAATCACAATTCTCCACGTTTAGTTTGTTCCACTTTCAGTCAGTTAGTTCAGTTTCTTTTTCCAGCCACTGACGCCCGTTTTGGCCAGTTAAGCAAGTTTAGACAGCGAAAAGTTACTCAAAACTAATTTAGGCCTGAGTCAGTGCTCACTTTTGTACGCTCAGAAAAACCTTGTGGAGACTTTAGAAATCTGGCGCCGGTAGCCAGAGATGGCGGGTGGGGGAGGGGTTGTGGAGGGAAGGGAAGTTCGAGAATTTTCCAAAGCATTAAATACTTCACTTTTAAAAATAAAGAACCATCATCAATAATAAATGATCAATAACTCAATCAATAAATAACATTTAAAAATAAATTAAAAATCAATCAATAAATAAAAAAATAAAAGTTGCTACCTCACCTACTGCAGCACCTATCCGTTCAGGAGCACTGCGAGCCCTCCAGCAGCACACACAGCCCTGCCTGCCTCCTTACATTTTCAAGGTTGAAGAGTTCAGGCGGGGCGTGCCACTGGGGAAGAGTTTGGGCAGGGCCCGCCACCGGGAAAGAGTTTGGGTGGGGCCCGCCGCCGGGGAGGTGGTCGGGTGGGGACCCGTCGGAGAGATGGTCAGACGGCCCCATCACGGAGCTGGTGTTTGGGCGGGCCGACAGGGAGGCCTTGACGTAAGAGCAGTGGCAGTGATGCGAGGCCCGAGGACAGGCAGCGGCGAGGTGAGGGACGGTGAGGCAAGGCGAGGGGCGGCAAGGCGAGGCTCAGGCAGGCAGGCAGGCTACTCGGCCCGGGCTAGGGGAAGTGAACATCGCGTCGTTCCTTCGGCCAGTAATAGGATCGCCCACAGCCACGACACGCTGGGAGGGCCAGGAGCTACTGTGTACACACGCAGACCCCACTGCACACACAGGCAGCTGCCAACGCTCTTTTTGGCGCATGGCTGTAGCTCCGCCCCCCGCTGCTTCTCTTGTGCTCAGCCCAAAGCAGGCCAGATCACCATGGAGAATCCCGAGGTAAGTATAAGGCTCACTTTTCCTTCGAGAAAGTCGGCGGACCTCTCGGAGGTGCACCGTTTTATGGGTCAGTCGAAACTTGGCCTCCAAGTTTCCATGGAACATTCTGTCCTCTCTTGTTCTTACAACGCTGTAAATCCCTGTCCCACACATTGTCTCTCCTGCTGTGCTGAATTCCAAATCAACACACAATTCTAAACTGTTTCTCCTCCACTCCCAGTTTTCACCACCAATCCTGACTGGGTTCAGAAATACACTCACTGGTACACTTCCTTCTCCTATAGGAGTGGACTCTGGCTGGGTTCAGTTCTACACTCACTGGTTCCCCTCCCCTGAAGGTGCTGACTCTGGCTGGGTTCAGTTCTACACTCACTGGTTCCCCTCCCTCTCCTCCCCTGAAGGTACTGACTCTGGCTGGGTTCAGTTCTACACTCACTGGTTCCCCTCCCCTGAAGGTACTGACTCTGGCTGGGTTCAGTTCTACACTCACTGGTTCCCCTCCCCTGAAGGTACTGACTCTGGCTGGGTTCAGTTCTACACTCACTGGTTCCCCTCCCTCTCCTCCCATGAAGGTGCTGACTCTGGCTGGGTTCAGTTCTACTTTCACCAGTTTCTCTCCAATATATGTCCCATGTGCCCGATCTCCATGTGTGAACCTCGACAGTGAGTGTCGACAGGCTATTCCACTGTCCTCACCTGAGGCCTCACACATGCATTTCCCAGCAGGATCACTGGACCCTCCTCACAATGGCTCAGTTTCTAAACAATAAGGTGATAAGTGGTTATGGGGAGCGGGCAGGGAACAGAAGAACATAAGAAATAGGAGCAGGAGTAGGCTATACGCCCCTCGAGCCTGCTCCGCCATTCAATAAGATCATGACTGATCTGATCATGGACTCAGCTCCACTTACCGGCCTGCTCCCCATAATCTCTTATCGTTTAAGAAACTGTCGATTTCTGTCTTAATTTTATTCAATGTCCCAGCTTCCACAGCTCTCTGAGGCAGCAAATTGCACAGATTTACAACCGTTTGATAGAAGAAATTTCTCCTCATCTCTGTTTTAAATGGGCGGCCCCATATTCGAAGATTATGCCCTCTAGTTCTAGTCTCACCTATCAGTAGAAACATCCTCTCTGCATCCACCTTGTCAAAACCCCTCATAATCTTATACATTTCGATAAGATTACCTCTCATTCTTCTGAATTCCAATGAGTAGAGGCCCAACCGACTCAACCTCATAGGTCAACCCAGTCATCCCCGGAATCAACCTAGTGAACCTTCTCTGAACTGCCTCCAAAGCAAGTATATCCTTACCTAAATATGGAAATCAAAACTGCACGCAGTAGTCCAGCTGTGGCCTCACCAATACCTTATATAGCTGTAGCAAGACTTCCCTGCTTGTATACTCCATCCCCTTTGCAATAAAAGCCAAGATACCATTGGCGTTCCTGATCACTTGCTGTACCTGCATACTATTCTTTTGTGTTTCATGCAGAAGTACCTCCAGGTCCCGCTGTACTGCAGCACTTCGCAATCTTTCTCCATTTAAATAATAACTTGTTCTTTGATTTTTTTTTCTGCCAAAGTACATGACCTCACACTTTCCAACATTATACTCCATCTGACAAATTTTTCCCCACTCACTTAGCCTGTTTATGTCCTTTTGCAGATTTTTTGTGTGCTCACACATTGCTTTTCCTCCCATCTTTGTATCGTCAGCAAACCTGGCTACGTTACACTCAGTCCCTTCTTCCACGTCGTTAATATTGATTGTAAATAGTTGGGGTCCCAGCACTGATCCCTGCGGCACCCCACGAGTTACGAGTTGCCAACCCGAGAATGAACCATTTATCCCGACTCTCTGTTTTCTGTCAGTTAGCCAATCCTCAATCCATGCTAATATATTGCCTCCAACCTCCTCAACATTTCCTCATTAGTCCATCCCCTCATCTCCAGAATCAACCTCGTAAACCTTCTCTGAACTGCCTCCCCTCTCCACCGCTGAAGATGCTGAATCTATCTGGTTTCAGTTATGCACTCACTGGTTCCCCTGCCCTGAAGGTGCTAACTCTGGCTGGGATCCATTTTGCACTCACTGGTACCCCTCCCTCCCATCTGCCACTCCCCTTAGGGTGCTGACTCTTGCTGGGTTCAGATATAGACTCTCTGGTTCCACTCTCATTCCCTGAAGGTGTAGAATCTGGCTGCGATCAGTTCGACAATCACTCATTTCCCTCCCACCCATCTCTCTCCTCCCCTGAAGGTACTGACTCTGGCTGGGTTCAATTCCACACTCACTGGTTCCTCTCCCCTGAAGGTACTGACTCTGGCTGGGTTCAGTTCGACACTCACTGGTTCCTCTCCCCTGAAGGTACTGACTCTGGCTGGGTTCAGTTCTACACTCACTGGTTCCCCTCACCTGAAGGTACTGACTCTGGCTGGGTTCAGTTCTACACTCACTGGTTCCCCTCCCCTGAAGGTACTGACTCTGGCTGGGTTCAGTTCAACACTCACTGGTTCCCCTCCCTCTCCTCCCATGAAGGTGCTGACTCTGGCTGGGTTCAGTTCTACATTCACCAGTTTCTCTCCAATATATGTCCCATGTGCCCGATCTCCATGTGTGAACCTCGACAGTGAGTGTCGACAGGCTATTCCACTGTCCTCACCTGAGGCCTCACACATGCATTTCCCAGCAGGATCACTGGACCCTCCTCACAATGGCTCAGTTTCTAAACAATAAGGTGATAAGTGGTTATGGGGAGCGGGCAGGGAACAGAAGAACATAAGAAATAGGAGCAGGAGTAGGCTATAGCGCCCCTCGAGCCTGCTCCGCCATTCAATAAGATCATGACTGATCTGATCATGGACTCAGCTCCACTTACCGGCCTGCTCCCCATAATCTCTTATCGTTTAAGAAACTGTCGATTTCTGTCTTAATTTTATTCAATGTCCCAGCTTCCACAGCTCTCTGAGGCAGCAAATTGCACAGATTTACAACCGTTTGATAGAAGAAATTTCTCCTCATCTCTGTTTTAAATGGGCGGCCCCATATTCGAAGATTATGCCCTCTAGTTCTAGTCTCACCTATCAGTAGAAACATCCTCTCTGCATCCACCTTGTCAAAACCCCTCATAATCTTATACATTTCGATAAGATTACCTCTCATTCTTCTGAATTCCAATGAGTAGAGGCCCAACCGACTCAACCTCATAGGTCAACCCCGTCATCCCCGGAATCAACCTAGTGAACCTTCTCTGAACTGCCTCCAAAGCAAGTATATCCTTACCTAAATATGGAAATCAAAACTGCACGCAGTAGTCCAGCTGTGGCCTCACCAATACCTTATATAGCTGTAGCAAGACTTCCCTGCTTGAATACTCCATCCCCTTTGCAATAAAAGCCAAGATACCATTGGCGTTCCTGATCACTTGCTGTACCTGCATACTATTCTTTTGTGTTTCATGCAGAAGTACCTCCAGGTCCCGCTGTACTGCAGCACTTCGCAATCTTTCTCCATTTAAATAATAACTTGTTCTTTGATTTTTTTTTCTGCCAAAGTACATGACCTCACACTTTCCAACATTATACTCCATCTGACAAATTTTTCCCCACTCACTTAGCCTGTTTATGTCCTTTTGCAGATTTTTTGTGTGCTCACACATTGCTTTTCCTCCCATCTTTGTATCGTCAGCAAACCTGGCTACGTTACACTCAGTCCCTTCTTCCACGTCGTTAATATTGATTGTAAATAGTTGGGGTCCCAGCACTGATCCCTGCGGCACCCCACGAGTTACGAGTTGCCAACCCGAGAATGAACCATTTATCCCGACTCTCTGTTTTCTGTCAGTTAGCCAATCCTCAATCCATGCTAATATATTGCCTCCAACCTCCTCAACATTTCCTCATTAGTCCATCCCCTCATCTCCAGAATCAACCTCGTAAACCTTCTCTGAACTGCCTCCCCTCTCCACCGCTGAAGATGCTGAATCTATCTGGTTTCAGTTATGCACTCACTGGTTCCCCTGCCCTGAAGGTGCTAACTCTGGCTGGGATCCATTTTGCACTCACTGGTACCCCTCCCTCCCATCTGCCACTCCCCTTAGGGTGCTGACTCTTGCTGGGTTCAGATATAGACTCTCTGGTTCCCCTCTCATTCCCTGAAGGTGCAGAATCTGGCTGCGATCAGTTCGACAATCACTCATTTCCCTCCCACCCATCTCTCTCCTCCCCTGAAGGTACTGACTCTGGCTGGGTTCAATTCCACACTCACTGGTTCCTCTCCCCTGAAGGTACTGACTCTGGCTGGGTTCAGTTCTACACTCACTGGTTCCTCTCCCCTGAAGGTACTGACTCTGGCTGGGTTCAGTTCTACACTCACTGATTTCCCTCCCCTGAAGGTACTAACTCTGGCTGGGTTCAATTCCACACTCACTGATTCCTCTCCCCTGAAGGTACTGACTCTGGCTGGGTTCAGTTCTACACTCACTGGTTCCCTTCCCCTGAAAGTACTGACTCTGGCTGGGTCCAGTTCTGCACTCACTGGTTCCCCTCCCCTGAAGGTGCTGACTCTGGCTGGGTTCAGTTCTACACTCACTGGTTCCCCTCTCCTCCCCTGAAGATGCTGACTCTGTCTGGTTTCAGTTCTGCACTCACTGGGTAACATACGATATAGGAGCAGCAGTAAGCCATGCGGCCCCTCGAGCCTGCTCCGCCATTTAATACCATCATGGCTGATCCGATCATGGACTCAGGTCCCCTTCCCTGCGCACTCCCCATAACCCCTTATTGTTTAAGAAAGTGTCTATTTCTGTCTGAAATTTATACAATGTCCCAGCTTCCACACCTCTCAGAGGCAGTGAATTCCACACATCCACAACCCTCAGAAGAAATTTCTCCTCATCTCAGTTTTAAATGGAGGCTCCTTATTCGAAGATTATGCCCTCTAGTTCTAGTCTCCCCCATCAGTGAAACATCCTCTCTGCATCCACCTTGTCACGCCCCCTCATAATCTTATATGTTTCGATAAGATCACTTTTCTATCTTCTGAATTACAATGAGCAGAGGCCCAACATATTCAACCTTTCCTCAGAAGTCAACCCCCTTATCTCCAGAATCAACTTTGTGAACCTTCTCTGAACTGCCTCCAAAGCAAGTATATCCTTTCGTAAATATGGAAACCAAAACTGCACGCAATATTCCAAGTGTGGCCTCACCAATACCCTGTACAACTGTAGCAAGACTTCCCAGCTTTTATACTCCATCCCCTTTGTAATAATGGCCAAGATTCCATTGGCCTTCCTGATCACTTGCTGTACCTGCATACTGATCTTTTGTGTTTCATGCACAAGTCCCCCCAGGTCCCGCTGTACAGTAGCACTTGGAAATCTTTCTCCACTTTAAATAATAATTTGATATGTGATTGTTTTTTCTGCTAAAGTGCATGACCTCACACTTTCCAACATTATACTCCATCTGCCAAGTTTTTGCCAACTCACTTAGCCTGTCAATGTGGTTTTGCATATTTTGTGTGTCCTCCTCACACATTGCATTTCCTCCCATCTTTGTATCATCAGCAAATGTGGCTACACTACACTCAGTCCCGTCTTCCAAGTCGTTAATATAGATTGTAAATAGTTGGGTCCCAGCACTGATCCCTGCGGCAACCCGCTAGTTACTGATTGCCAAACTGAGAATGAACCATTTATCCCGACTCAATATTTCCTTATAAGTCAACCCTCTCATCTCCGGAATCAACCTCCTCTCAACTGCTTCTCCTTTCTTCCCCTGAAGTTGCTGAATCTATCTGGTTTCAGTTCTGCACTCACTGGTTCCCCTCCCCTGATGGTGCTGACTCTGGCTGGGTTCAGTTCTACACTCACTGGATCCCCTCCCCTGAAGGTACTGACTCTGGGTGGGTTCAGTTCCACAATCACTGGTTCCCCTCCCCTGAAGGTACTGACTCTGGCTGGGTTCAGTTCTACACTCACTGGTTCCCCTCCCCTGAAGGTGCTGATTCTGCCTGGGTCCAGTTGTATACTCACTGGTTCCCCTCCCTCCCATCTGCCCCGTCCCTGAAGGCACTAACTCCGGCTGTTTTCAATTCCACACTCACTGTTTCCCCTCCCTCCCCTCTCCAGCAGGCAGAGTTTAGGGAGCTAGGAGAGAGATTAAAAAGTAGGACCTCAAAGGGTAGTAATCTCCGAATTCCTCCCGATGTCACGAGCTAGTGACTACAGAAACAGGCGGATAGAGCAGATGAATGGCTGGCTGGAGAGATAGTGCAGGCGGGAGGGCTTTACTTTCCTGAGGCACTGGGACCGCTTCTGGGGGAGGTGGGACATGGACAAACCAGATGGGTTGCACCTCAACAGAGCCGGGACCAATATCCTCACGGTGGGGTGTGCTCGTGCTTTTGGGGAAGGGTTAAACTAGCTTGGCAGGGGGATGGGAACCTGAAAATAGATTCAGTAGGGAGGGGAGTAAAGCTGGAATTAGAAAGCAAAAATAAAGAAAGTGAGTTTGAAGGAGAGAGGAAACTAGCAGGAAAAAAGTGTAAAAAAACACTTTGTCTCAATGCACATAGCATTTGAAACAAAATAGATGAGTTGACGGCACAAATAGATACAAATGGGTATGATCTGATAGCCATTACAGAGGCGTGGTTGCAAGGTGACCAGGTCTGGGAATTAAATATTTAGCGGTACTGGACAGTCCGGAAGGACAGAAAGAAAGGAAAAGGACGTGGAGTAGCTCTATTGATAAAGGATGGAATCACTGCAATAGTAAGAAACGATATTGGCTCAAATGATCAGGATGTTGAAACGGTTTGGGTGGAGATACGGAACAATAAGTGGAAAAAGTCACTGGTGGATGTCGACTATAGGCACCGTAACAATAGCTACTCTGTTGGTCAGCGCATAAACCAGGAAATAGTGGGGGCTTGTAAAAAGGGAACAGCAATAATCATGGGTGATTTTAACCTCCATATTGAATGGACAAATCAAATTGGTCAGGGTAGCCTTGAGGAGGAGTTCATAGAGTGCATAAGGGACGGGTTCCTTCAGCAGTATGTAACGGAACCAACCAGGGGGCAGGCCATCTTAGATCTGGTCCTGTGTAATGAGACAAGATTACTAAACAATCTCCTAGTAAAGGATCTCTTGGAATGAGTGATCATAGCATGATCTGAATTTGAAATTTAGATGGTGGGTGAAAAAGTTGGATCTCTAACCAGCGTACTAATCTTAAATAAAGGAGACTATGCAGGTATGAGGGCAGAGTTGGGTAAAGTGGACTGGGAAAATAGATTTAAGTGTAGGACGGTTGATGAACAGTGGTGTACATTTAAGGAGATATTGATTGCACAACTCTCAAGAAAAATATATTCCAGTGAGGAGGAAAGGGTGTAAAAGAAAAGATAGCCATTCGTGGCTAACTCAAGAAATAAAGGACGGTATCCAATTAAAAACAAGGGCATACAAAGTGGCCAAAACTCGTGGGAGGACAGAAGACTGGGAAGCTTTTAAAAGCCAGCAAAGAATGACTAAAAAAATGATTAAGAAAGGGAAGATAGACTATGAAAGTAAACTGGCACAAAATATAAAAACAGATAGCAAGAGTTTCTACAGGTATATAAAAAGGAAAAGAGTGGCTAAAGTAAATGTTGGTCCCTGAGAGGACGAGATCGGGGAATTAGTAATGGGGAACATGGAGATGGCAGAAACACTGAACAAATATATTCTATCAGTCTTTACGGCCGAGGACACTAACAATATCCCAATAGTGGACAGTCAAGGGGCTACAGGGGGGAGGAACTTAACACAATCACTAAGAAGGTGGTACTCAGTAAGATAACGGGACTAAAGGCGGATAAATCCCCTGGAGCTGATGGCTTGCATCCTAGGGTCTTAAGAGAAGTCGCAGCAGGGACAGTGGATGCATTGGTTGTAATTTACCAAAATTCCCTGGATTCTGGGGAGGTCCCAGTGATTGGAAAACTGCAAATGTAATGTCCTTATTTAAAAAAGGAGGCAGAAAAAAAACAGGAAACTATAGACCAGTTAGCCTAACATCTGTGGTTGGGAAAATGTTGGAGTCCATCATTAAAGAAGCAGTAGCAGGATATTTGGAAAAGCAAAATTTGGTCAGGCAGAGTCAGCATGGATTTATGAAGGGGAAGGCATGTTTGACAAATTTGCTGGAATTCTTTGAGGATGTAACAAACAGGGTGGATAAAGGGGAACCAGTGAGTGTGGTGTATTTGGACTTCCAGAAGACATTTGACAAATGCCACGTAAAAGTTCACAGGGTTGGGGGTAATATATCAGCAAGGATAGAGGATTGGCTAACTAACAGAAAACAGAGAGTCGGATAAATTGTTCATTCTCTGGTTGGCAACCAGTAACTAGTGGGTTGCTGCAGGGATCAGTGCTGGGACCCCAACTATTTACATTCTATATTCAAGAACTTGGAAGAAGGGACTGAATGTAATGTTGCCGAGTTTGCTGACGATACAAAGGATGGGAGGAAAAGCAATACGTGAGTACACATAAAATCTGCAAAAGGACATAGACAGGCTAAGTGAATGGGAAAAAATTTGGCAGATGGAGTATAATATTAGAAAGTGTGAGGTCATGCACTTTGGCAGAAAAAAAATCAAAGAGCAAGTTATTATTTAAATGGAGAAAGATTACAAAGTGCTGCAGTACAGCGGGACCTGGAGGCACTTGTGCATGAAACACAAAAGGATAGTATGCAGGTACAGCAAGTGATCAGGAAAGCGAATAGAATCTTGGCCTTCCTGATCCATGTTTCTGAAAAGATATACTTACTTTGGAGGCAGTTCAGAGAACGTTTCGGGGATGAGGGGGATGACTTATGAGGAAAGGTTGAGTAGTTTGGGCCTCTACCCATTGGAATTCAGAAGAATGAGAGGTGATCTTATCGAAACGTATAAGATTATGAGGGGGGGGGGACAAGGTGGATGCAGAGAGAATGTTTCCACTGAAGGGGGAGACTCGAACTAGAGGGCATAATCTTAGAATAAGGGGCCACCCATTTAAAATTGAGATGAGGAGAAATGTCTTCTCTCAAAGGGTTGTAAATCTGTGGAATTTGCTGCCTCAGAGAGCTGTGGAAGTTGGGTCATAGAAACATAGAAAATAGTTGCAGGAGTGGGCCATTCGGTGTTTTTGTGACTGGAAGGCTGTTTCCAGTGGGGTTCTGCAGGGCTCAGTGCTGGGTCCCTTGTTTTTTCTGGTATATATCAATGACTTGGACTTCAATGTTGGGGGTATGATTAAGAAGTTTGCAGGTGAAACTAAAATAGGCTGTGTGGTTGAGAATTAAGAACAAAACTGCACACTGAAGGAAACTACAAATGTACTTTTCAGGTGGGCAGTAAAGTGGCAAATGGAATTTAATCCAGATAAGTGTGAGGTAATGCATTTGGGGAGGTCTAACAAGGCAAGGGATTACACATTAAATGCTACAACACTGAAAATTGTAGAGGAACAAAGGGACCTTGAAGTGTAGGTCCATAGATCCCTGAAAGTGGCAGGCCAGGTCGATAAGGTCGTTAAGAAGGCATATGGAATACTTGCCTTTATTAGTCGAGGCATGGAATACAAGAGCTAGGAGGTTATGCTTGAAATGGTTAGGCCGCAGTTGGAATACTGTGTGCAGTTCTGGTCATCACAATACAGGAAAGATGTGATTGTACTGGAAAGGGTACAGAGGAGATTTACAAGAATGTTGCCTGGACTGGAGAATTTTGGCGATGAGGAAAGATTGGAGATGCAGAGTCCATTTTCTTTGGATCAGAGGACACTGAGGGGAGACCTGATGAAAGTATTAAATTATAAGGGGCTTGGATAGAGTGGATAGGAAGGACCTGTTTCCTGTGGCAGAGTGGTCAATAACAAGGAGGCACAGATTTAAAGTAATTGGTTCAGAGGAGATACGAAGGAAAATTTCTTCACCCAGAGGTTTGTGGGGGTCTGGAACTCACTGCCTGAAAGGGTGGTAGAGGCAGAAACACTCAGCACATTTGAAAAATACTTGGATGTGCACTTCAACTGTCATCACCGACAGGGCTACGGACCGAGAGCTGGAGAGTGGGATTAGGCTGGATAGCTGTTTGTTGGCCGGCACGGATACAGTGGGCTGAAATGGTCTCCTGCCATGCTGTAAATTTCGATGATTTTATGATTTATGACCTAGATGAAGGGACCGAGTGTAATGTATCCAAATTTGCTGATGATACAAAACTAGGTGGGACAGTAAGCTGTGAGAACACAAGAGTCTGCAAGATATACAGAGATAGATTATGTGAGTGGGCAGCAAGGTGGCAGATGGAGTATAATGTAGGGAAATGTGAGGTTATTCACTTTGGTAGGAAAAACAGAAGAACAGAATATCTTTTAAATTATGAGAAACTTTTAAACTTTGGTGTTTGGAGAGATTTGGGGTGCCCTTGTGCAAGACACACAGAAAGTGAGCATGCAGGTATGCAAGCAATAAGGAAGGCAAATGGTTTGTCCTTTATTGCAAGGGGTTAGAATATAAGAGTAAGGAGGTCTTGCTACAATTGTACAGGGTCTTGGTGAGACCACACCTGGAGTACTGGGCACAGTTTTGGTCTCCTTATCGAAGGACGGAACCACTTGCCTTGGACACTGTGCAACAAAGGTTCACAAGATTGATTCCTGGGCTGTCTTATGATGAGATAGTGTGTAGAATGGGCCTATACACTCTCAAGTTTAGAATAATGAGAGGTTATCTCATTGAAACATACAAGGTTCTGAAGGGGACTGACAGGTTAGATGCTGAGTGGTTGATTCCCCTGGCTGGACTGTCTCGAACTAGGGGGCACAGTCTCAGGATAAGTGGTAGGCCATTTATGACAGAATTGAGGAGGATTTTCTTCATTCAGAGGGTTGTGAATCTTTGGCATTCTCTCCCCCAGAGGGCTGTGGATGCTCAGTCTATTCAAGGTTGAGATTGATAGATTTTTGTATATTAAGCGAATCAAGGGATATGGAGATCAGGCGGGAAAGTGGAGTTGAGGGCGATGATCAGCCATGATCTCATTGAATTGCGGTGCAGGCTCGAGGGACCTTATGGCCTCCTCCTGCCCCTATTTCTTATGTTGATATCCAGGGGGCTCTAGATTTATTAGTCCCACCCTTTTTCTTGAAGGTAACATACTTCCTCTGAACCCTCATTATCTCCTCATTGAATGCCTCCCACTGCTCTGAGACTGATTTAACTTCAACATAAGAACATAAGATTTCAGAGCAGGAGTATGCCATTCGGCCCCTCGAGCCTGCTCTGCCATTCAATGAGATCATGGCTGATCTTCTACCTCAACTCCACTTTCCTGCACTATTCCATATCCCTTGATTCCCTAAATTTACAAAAATCTATCGATCTCTGTCTTAAATATGCTCAAAGGCAGAGCCTCCACAGCCCTCTGGGGTAGAGAATTGCAAAGATTAATGAGTAAATAAGTTTCTGCTCTTCTCAGTCCTAAATGGCCAACCCCTTATTTTGAGACTGTGACCCCTGGTTCTAGACTCCTCAGCCAGAAACATCCTCCCTGCATCTATCCTGTCACGCCTTGTAAGAATTTTGTATGTTTCAATGAGATCATCTCTCATTCTTCTAAACTCTAGAGAATATGTGCCTAGGTCTACTCAATCTCTCCTCATAGGACAATCCTCCCACCACAGGAATTCAGTTTGGTGAACCTTCGTTGCCATCCTCAATGGCAAGTACATCCTTCCTTTGGTAAGCAGCCAAAACTGTACACAATACTCCAGCTGCAGTCTCACCAGGGCCCTATACAATTGCAGTAAGACATCTTTACTCCTGCACTCAAACCCTCTTGTAATAAAGGCCAACATACCATTTGCTTTCTTCGTTGCTTGCTGTACCTCCATATTAACTTTCAGTGATTCGTGTACAAGGACACACAAGGTCCCTCTGAACACCAAAGTTTCCCAATCTCTCACCATTTCAAATAACTGTTTCCAGTCCACTTTGGCTAAATCACATCTCAGCTTCGTAAAATTGGCTTTTCCCCAATTGAGAACTTTTATTCCTGGTCTATCTTTGTCCTTTTCCATAACTACCCTAAATCTAACTGAATTACGATCACAAGCACCAATGCTCTCCCACTGATACCCCTTCCACCTGCCCAGCTTCAGTCCCTAATACTAAGTCCAGAACTTCCCCCTCTCTTGTTGGGCTTGCTACGTACTGGCTAAAAAGTTCTGCTGGTTGCTGACCCCTCTGTGAAGGGAAATAGGTCCTTCCTCTCCACTATATCTGGGCCCCTCATAATTTTATACACCTCATTAAAGTCTCCCCTCAGCCTCCTTTGTTCCAAAGAAAACAAACTATTAAGAGGGTTGGTGGGCTGGAAGAGGTTACAGAGATAGCGAAGGGTGAGACCCTGGAGAGAGTTGAACAAGAGAATGTGTATTTTAAAGGCTGATGCCACCAGCCATCTCGCCCAGCACAGAATGTAACTCACTACTAACAGGAAGGATGTTACTTTAACTACTACGAATGCATAATGCGGGGAAATCAATCACTGTCCCTTTAACTAACAGTGTCATGGAAAGAGGGAAATGAATGACCTTTAAACACCTGATTATCTTGGCACTGAAGTGTCAGAAACTCATAATAGGAACTCCAGGAAAACAAAGTACTGAGCAATGTTACATTGTTTTGTTAACAAAAGAAATCTCGATTTAATTTTTAAAAGATAAATTGTTTAACAGGGGTTCACACAGACTCACCTGGCAGGCCGACTCAGGATCCACCCCTCAAGCACCGCGATTGGTTGCAGAAAACGCTGCTCCCTGGGCCCAACGGCCCCTGACCTCTCTTCCTGTTGGTTCCCAGGGCAATCAATCACCACTCGCCAACATTACACTGCAAGATCAAGTTGAGGGGCTTGGAGGAAGAAATAAAACAAGACCGTGAACCTGAGTGAAGAAATAAAATTGGAGAAGCATGATGAAATAAACAAGGATAGACAATATAAACTGAAGGGTACAATCCGAAAGGGAGTGCATGAACAGTGAGACCTGCGGGTACATGTGCACAAATTACTGAAGGTGGCAGGACAGGTTGAGAAAGCAGTTAAAAAAGCTTACAGGTTGCTGGGCAAGAAAGTTATGATGAACCTTTGTAAAACACTGGTTCGGTCTCAACTGGAGCATTGTGTCCAATTCTGGGCACCGCACATTAGGATGTGAAGGCCTCAGAGAGGGTGCAGAAAAGATTGACAAGAATGATTCACGAGATGAGGGACTTCGGTTACGTGGATTGACTGGAGACGCTGGGGTTGTTCTCCTTGGAGCAGAGAAGGTTGAGAGGAGAATTGATAGAAGTGTTCAAAATCATTCGGGGTGCGGACAGAGTAGATAGAGAGCTACTGTTCCCACTGGCAGAAAGGTGGAGAATCAGAGGAGATGGATTTGAGGTGAATGGCAAAAGAACCAAAGGTGACATCAGAAAATCTATTTTATGCAGCGAGCGGTTAGAATCCTGAAAGCACGGCCTGAAAGGGTGGTGGAGGAAGACTCAATCACAGCTTTCAAAAAAAAAAGTTGGATAAGTATCTGAAAGAAAACATTTGCAGGACTGGGGAAAGGGCGGATCAGTGGGACTAGCTGGGAGCAGGCAAGGGCTCGACGGGCCGAATGGCCTTCCGTGCTGTAACCATTCTCTGATTGTGTGAGCAGAACCACTCTGTTCCCTGATACAATCTAAAGCCTTCCTGATTGTGAGCACCAGTTAAACCTGCCCTGCATCTTCACTGCTCCAAGGACAACCTGACTGCCTGCCTCTCTTCTGCTCTTACATCCGGTCCAGGGTGTCCTTGGAGATGGAGCACGCGCTGTCCACCGGTACGCTCGCGGCCTTCCGCGAGAGGTGGGCACCGGAGGGACTGGAGTGCATCATCACGCCCGGCAACCAAATTTTAATTTGATTTTATGTTTTAAAGTTTAATTTGTTTTCATTGCCGGTGCTTTTAGTGTCCCACTTCCCTTTTATAGGGGGCACTGGAAAAATTTGATTTTAGCGCCCCAAAAAAAAAAAAAAAAAACCCCAAAAAAAGGGGCCTTGAAAATGTCTGCTGTGTCACCCAGGTCGGGTGGCATGGTTTTAATGTTTTATGTTTCTGCAGGTTAACTCAAAAGAGTTTCACTGCTCCAAGGAGAACCACCCCAGATGCTGCAGTCATCATCTTATTGAATGGCAGCAGGCTCGAGGGGCCAAAGGGCCGACTCATCTCCTATTTCTGATGTTCTCATGTGTTCATTTCACTGGTCCCCATCCTGCACCTGCTCCCTGCAGTAAGATGGCCGCCGCGTATGCTCCCTGCCCTGCAGCGGGACAATGGAAAGTATTGTGACGTCGAGGAAGCCCCGCCCGTGTTGCTCCCTGCTCCCCGTGGCGGGCGGACCCGTGCTGCCCAAAGATGGCGGCCAAACTCCCGGCAACCCCCGACAGTAACCAAGGCCCGTCCCCGCCCGAAGGTGCCCCACCCGCCGACTCGGCGGCAAATCTCACCGCCCGCGCGTGTCCGTGAGTCTGTGAGTCCTCAGGGAGGCTGGGCGCACTGCCCGGGCTGATCATCCATCCTCCGCGGGGGGGGCAAAACGTCGTCTGTCCGCAGCTAATCTCCCACAATAGGCTGTCCCCACGTCTGCGCACAACTCCGCCTCGCCTCACCTGGGCCCCGAGCTCAAAGGCTGCGAGCGGAGCCCACCAACAAACCCCCCAAGCGCCCGCAATCAGTGGCGGGGGGCGGGGCCGCGGCACCAATCAATCACTGGTCCCTGAAGATGCTGACTCTGGCTAGGTTCAGTTCTACACTCACTGGTTCCCCTCCCCTGAAGATACTGACTCTGGCTGGGTTCAGTTCTACACTCACGGATTCCCCTCCCCTGAAGGTGCTGACTCTGGCTGGGTTCAGTTCTACACTCACTGGTTCCCCTCCCCTGAAGGTACTGACTCTGGCTGGGTTCAGTTCTACACTCACTGGTTCCCCTCCCCTGAAGGTACTGACTCTGGCTGGTTTCAGTTCTACACTCACTGGTTCCCCTCCCCTGAAGGTACTGACTCTGGCTGGGTTCAGTTCTGCACTCACTGGTTCCCCTCCCCTGAAGGTACTGACTCTGGCTGTGTTCAGTTCTGCACTCACTGGTTCCCCTCCCCTGAAGGTACTGACTCTGGCTGGGTTCAGTTGTACACTCACTGGTTCCCCTCCCCTGAAGGTACTGACTCTGGCTGGGTTCAGTTCCTGACACTGGCATCATTCACTTTGTTCCTGCACGAAGATGACCGCCGTTAGCCGGTGCCTGTGACAGGGCGAAAGCCCCGAAGCTGCAACCGCCGATATTCCGGTTATTATTCCGGGCATGCGGCGGGCACCGGTTCTTTATGAAGCCTCCACGACTCCCTGCTGGTCGATTATTCCCCTCCGCCCCGCCGAAATGAACAGTTCTCAGGAACCTCTGAAAAAGATGTCTCCTCCGCCATTACACGCACTGCGCATGCTCGAAACACAGCCTGGGCCCGCGCCTGCGCACTGAGCTCCTGTAGTCTGGGTGCGTCACATTCTCCCCCGCGGGGCATGCTGGGTACATAGGGCCATGAGAAACAGGAGCAGGAGTGGGCTAGTTCCGACACGGTTATATACAGAGTAAAGCTGCCTCTATGCTGTCCTAAAGAATCCCAGGGCAGGGACAGCACGGGTTAGTTACAATTTAAAGCTTGCTGTACGCTGACTCATCAAACACTCCCAGGGCAGGTACAGCACATGTTAAATACATCGCAAGGATCCATCTGCACTGTCCCACCAGGTATTCCCAGGGTATGCACAGCACAGGTTAGATACAGAATAAAGCTCCCTCTGCACTGTCCCAAGAAACAATCCCAGGGCAGGTACAGCACAACTATTTTGTTGCTGACCTGTAAATCAAATGCATCCTGATTAAAGGATGGAGGGGAACTATAACCGACAAAATAAACCAATTAAACTTTGGACGGTAAACTTAAATCAAATTAAAATTTGGTTGCTGGAGCTGATGATGCACTCCAGTCCCTCCGGTGCCGACCTCTTACAGAAGGCTGCAAGCGCACTGGTGGCAGGTACAGCACGGGTTAGATACAGAGTAAAGCTCCCTCTACACTGTCCCATCAAACACTGCCAGGATATGTACAGCACATGTTAGATACAGAGTAAAGCTCCATCAACAGTGACGCATCAAACACTCCCAGGTCAGGTACAGCACCAGTTAGATACGGAGTAAATCTCCCTCTACACTGTCCCATTAAACACTCCCAGTGCAGGTACAGCATGGGTTAGATACAGAGTGAAGCTCCGTCTACACTGTCCGATCAAACACTCCCAGGGCAAGTACAGCATAATTTAGATGCAGGGTAAACGTCTCTCTAAACAGCCAATCCCAAAATGCACAGGACAGGCACAACACAGGTTAGGTACACATCATCATCATCACAGGCAGTCCGTCAAAATCGAGGAAGACTTGCTTATACTCTAAAGGTGAGTTCTTACGTGACTAAACAATCCAGTACGGGAATTACAGTCTCTGTCACAGGTGGGACAGCCAGTCGTTGAATGACAGGGTGGGTGAGACTGGTTTGCCGCATGCTCCTACGCTTGGTTTCTGCATGCTCTCAGTGATGAGACACGAGCTGCTCAGAGCCCTCCCGGATTCACTTCCTCAACTTAGGGCGGACGTTTGTCAGGGACTCCCATGTATCAGGGGGTTGTTGAATTTTATCAAGGAGTCTTTGAGGGTGTCGTTGAAAGGTTTCCTCTGCCTACTGTAGGCTCGCTTGCCATGTAGGAGTTCCGAGTAGAGCCTTGCTTTGGGAATCTTGTGTCAGGCATGTGAACAATGTGTCGAGCCAGGGTATCCCTGGAGATTGAGCATGCAGTGTCCACCGGTAGACTCGTGGCCTTCCATGAGAGGTGAGCACCAGAGAGACTGGAGTGCATCATTCCAGAGGGAACAGAATTGTAATTTTAATTCATTTGATTTGATTTGACAAAAGTTACCTTTATGTTGAATTGTTAATTTGTGTTTTTGGTTCCCCCCCAAAAAACAAGGGGGCACTTTAATGAAAGTTTATGGAGTGTGACCCCCCTCCACCCTTTAATCAGGGGGAACCTGATTATTGTTCTACTTAAAATAGTTGTGAACAATGTGGCCCACCCAATGCAGCTGGTCGAGTGTGGTCAGTGCTTCGATGATGGGGATGTTAGCCTGATCGAGGAAACACCAGGACTGGTTTGATGAGAATGACCAGGAGATGCAAGAGCTAATTAATCACAAGCACAGGGTATTTCTGAACCTAAAACTACAACCCAACTCGGGAGCAGCAAATCAGCATTACAGACGGCTTAAGGCCGAGGTCCAAGAAAAAAACCTGTGACCTAAAGCATAGATGGTGGGTGGAGAAATTAAAGGAGGCTCAGCAGCTGGCCGACAGCCATGATGTGCGAGGATTCTTCATCGCAGTCAAGGCCACCTATGGCCCAAGCACCCAAGGCACCACTCCACTGCTGGCCAAGAATGAGGAAACACTCATCAAGGACACTGAGGCCGTCAGGACTCGCTGGAAGGAGCACTTCGAAGATGTCCTGAACCAAGACTCTGCCTCTGATTCGAGTGTCCTCGACTCCATCCAGCAGCATGCTACCCGCCAACATCTCAGCAAAACCTCAGCCCTGCATGAGATAGAAAAGGCCATCCGCCAGCTCAAGAACAACAAGGCAATGGGAGCAGATGGAATCCCCACTGAGGCACTAAAGTATGGTGGAGAGGCAATATTGGCATGAATGCGTGACCTCATCTCTCTCATCTGGAAGGAGGAGAGCAGGCCTGGAGATCTCAGAGATGCAGTAATCGTGACCATCTTTAACAAAGGAGACAAGTCCGACTGTGGCAATTACAGATAAGTCTCCCTGTTACCAGCCACTGGGAAAGTCATCGCTAGAATCCTCCTCAACCGTCTTCCCCTGTGGCTGAGGAGCTCCTCCTGGAGTCACAATGTGGATTTCGTCCTCTACGGAGTACAACGAACATGGAGTAGATACAGATTAAAGCTCCCTCTACACTGTCCCATCAGACATTCCCAGGGCAAGTACAACATGGGTTATGTTATGTATGCAACCTGATGAAACCAACAATCTACCGCCATCAGAGGGCATTTCTGTTGGAGTCCCAAGGGATCCCAGCATCGCTTGGGAGCATTGTATATAAGCAGGCCCCCCATGCTGTACGTGCACTCTGGAGTTAGAAAAAAAGAGACCAAGATCACACATCCTCATGTCTACAGTACTCAATCACATTACTTTATTCTGGACATAACAATTGGCGACGAGATAATGAAACATCATGCAAAAATGCAGAGAACTGTTGGTATCCTGGAGGGGACGATTGGGATGTCTTCATGCAGCGACTCGACTAATACTTCATGACCAACTGGCAGGGAATGTGAATGCAGCCAAACAAAGGGTGATCCTCCTCACTCTCTGCGGGGCAACAACCTATGATCTCATGAAGAATTTTCTTGCTCCAGTGAAACCAACAACCAAATCGCATGAAGAACTGTGTACGCTGGTCCAGGAGCACCTAAATCCGAAGGAGAGCATTCTGATGGCAAGGTATCGATTTTACACATGTCAACGGTCTGAAGGCCAGGAAGTGGCGAGCTACGTCGGTGAAATAAGGCACCTTGCAGGACATTGCGAATTTGATGGATGCCTGGAGTAAATGCTAAGAGATTTTTTTGTGTTTGGCATTGGCCATGAGGATATCCTTCGCAATCTATTGACTGTTGAAACACTGCACCTAAGCAAAGCCATAATGATAGCCGAGGCATTTATGTCCACCAGCGATAACACCAAACAAATTTCGCAGCAATCAGATGTTTCGGCAAGTACTGTACACAAAGTAACATCGTTTTCAGGCAGGAATGCATATGGCAGAATGTACACGCCTGCAGCTGCATGATCTCAGATGACTCAGAGTCTGCCATCAAGCGTTAATGCGATGCAGTTAACAGCTTGTTGGCACTGCAGAGGTGATCATCGAGCCCATCAATGCAGCTTCAAACACTATGCGTGCAAAGGCTGTGGAACAATGGGACACCTCCAGCGAATGTGCAGATGAGCTGCAAACACTGCAAAGCACCACATTGCAGTGGAAGACCGATCCATGGTGGATCAAACTGAACTAGAGACTCAACCCGAGGAGGCAGATGTGTATGGGGTACACACCTTCACCACGAAATGTCCACCGATCATGTTAAATGTTGAACTGAACGGAATTCTGTATCCATAGAATTGGACATGGGTGCGAGTCAGTCCATCATGAGAAAACGGCCTTCGACAGGCCCAAGCTGAGCCCCATTCACACCAAGCTGAAAACGTGCACGAAAGAGCTGATCCCTATAATTGACAGCACAGCTTATTAAAAGTCTCTTATGATGGAACAGTACACGAACTACCACTAAGGATCGTGTCAGGATATGGCCCCACACTGTTCGGCAGAAGCTGGCTGAGAAAATTACGCTGGAACTGGGATGACATCCGAGCGCTTTCATCCATCGATGACGTCTCATGTGCCCAGGTTCTGAGCAAGTTTCCATCATTGTTTGAGCCAGGGATCGGAAGTTTCTTGAGGGCGAAAGTGCAGATCCATTTGATTCCCGGTACATGACCCATCCATCACAAGGCACGGGCAGTGACATATATGATGCGAGAGAAAGTGGAGATCGAGTTAGACAGGCTGCAATGAGAGGACATCATCGCACTGGTGGAGTTCAACGAGTGGGATAGTCAGATTGTTCTGGTTTTCAAGGGTGATGTCACGGTCAGCATATGCGGGACTATAAATTAACTATTAAGCATTTTTCGCTGCAGGACCAGTACCAGCAACCCAAGGCAGACAATCTATTTGCGACACTGGCAGGAGGAAAGATATTTACCAAGTTTGACCTGACCTCGGCCTACATGACGCAGGAGCTGGCGGAATATTAAAAAGGCCTCACCTGCATCAACACGCACAAAGGTCTGTTCATCGACATTAGATGCCCGTTTGGAATTCGATCGATCGCGGCTATTTTTCAAAGGGACATGGAGAGTCTGCTAAAGTCGGTGCTGCACATCGTGGTTTTCCAGGATGATATACTGGTCACAGGTCGGGACACCATCGAGCACATGCAGAACGTGGAAGAGGTTCCAAATCGGCTAGATCATGTGGGACTCAGGTTGACACGCTCGAAGTGTGCTTTCCGGGCGCCAAATGTCGAGTTCTTAGGCAGAAGAATCGTGGCAGATGGCACCAGGCGCACTGACGCCAAGACAGAGGCCATCAAGAACGCACCGAGACCACAGAACGTGACGGAGCTGCGGTCGTTCCTGGGCTCCTCAATTATTTTGGTAATTTCCTACTCGGGTTGAGCACCTTGCTAGAACCTCTACATATATGGCTGCACAAGGGAGATTATTAGGCATGGGGGAGATCAAAAGAGACTGCTTTTGAGAAAGCCCGAAATCTGTTATGTTCCAACAAACTGCTTGTCCTGTATGATCCATGTAAACGTTTAGTGCTAGCTTGCGATGCATCTTTGTATGGGGTCGGGCGTATGTTACAATAAGCAAACGAATTGGGAACATTGCAACCGGTCGCCTATGCGTCCAGGTGTTTGTCCAAGGCCGAAAGAACCGACAGCATGATTGAAAAAGAAGCTCTGGCATACGTTTACGGGATGAAAAAATACAGCAGTATCTGTTTGGGCTTTAGTTCGATTTAGAAACTCAACATAAGCCGCTCATATCGCTATTCACAGAGAGCAAAGGTATTAAAACCAATGCTTCTGCTCGCATCGAAAGATGGGTGCTCACGCTGTATGCATATAAGTATGTAATTCATCACTGGCCAGGCACAGAGAACTGCACTGATGCCTTCAGTCGGCTACTTTTCCCACCACCGGGGTGGAAATGGCACAGCCTGCAGAATTGCTCTTGGTGAAGGATGCATTTGAAAATGAAAAGTCACCCGTTACGGCCGCCAGATGAGAACCTGGACCAGCCAGGGTCCTTTACTGTCCCTTGTAAAAACTGTATCCTCCATGGGAGCTGGTCCAGCATCCCAGCGGAGATGCATGAAGAGATCAAGCTGTTCCAGCAGCGTAAAGACGAAATGTCCATACAGGTGGCCCGATATCGACTCAGATTTGGAGTCTTGCATGTGCCAATGCATCACTTGCTCGTAACTGAGCAATGCACCCAGGGCACCCAAGTTTGTGGTCATGGCCCTCCAAACCGTGGTCTAGGATCCACGCTGACTTTGCTGGCCCATTTCTAGGCAAAATGTTCTTCGTTCTTGTGGATTTTTATTCCAACTGGATTGAGTGTGTACTAATGTCTGTAAGCACGTCCACTGCCACCCTCGAAAACCTACGAGCCACGCACGGCCAGCCTGATGTCCTTGTCAGCGACAACGGGTCGTGCTTCACCAGCGCTGAATCCAAGGAATTCATGACACACAATGGGATCAAGCACATCACAACTGCCCCGTTCAAGCCCGCATCCAATGACCAGACAGAACGTGCAGTCCAAACCATCAAACAAAGCTTGAAACACCTGTCAAAAGAATCCCTGCAGACCCACCTGTCCCGAGTCCTGCTCAGCCACTGCACCAGACACCATTCTTTCACCGGGGTTCCCCAGCTGAGCTGCTCCTGAAAAGGGTGCTCAAAACAAGGCTTTCACTCGTTCACCCTGATCTCCATGATCAAGTCGAGGGCAGGCGGCATCAATAAAGCATGTACCGTGATCGCACAAATTTGTAACGCAATATTGAAGTCAATGACCCTGTATTTGTACTCAACTATGGACATGGTCCCAAATAGCTTGCTGGCACTGTCATAGACAAAGAAGGGAGGAGGGTGTTTCAGGTCAAACTCGCAAATGGAATAACTTGCAGAAAGCATTTGGACCAAACCAAACTGCGATTCACAGACAGCCACAAGCAACCAACTTCGACCCTCCGACGCACACACAAGTGGCAGCCAACATCATGGTAGACCACGAAGCTGAACTCATCATCCCCAGCAGCCCAGCAAGGTCATCTGCGCAGCAGTCCAGCGAAGAACCAACCAACTCACCTGCACCTGTATTTGTACTGAGACGATCGACTCAGGAGCGAAAAGCCCCAGATCATCTCAGCTTGCAAATAAGTATACGATTGACTTTGGGAGGGAGTGATGTTATGTGTGCAATTTATGTAACCAGAATTCTACCACCACAATAGGCCGTATCTGTTGGAGTCCCAAGGGATCCCAGCGTCCCTTGGGAGCACTGTATATAAGCAGACCTTCCATGTTGTACGTGCACTCTGAAGTTAGAATAAAGAGACAGGTCACAATTACTCACGTCTACAGTACTCAATCACATTACTTTTTCTGAACTGAACAGGTTAAATATAGAATAAAACTCACTCTATACTGTTACACCAAACGTTTCCAGTGCAAGTACAGCACAGGTTCGACACAGACTACATCTCCCTCTAACTTGTCTCAGCCATTCCAGGGCCGATACAGATCTGTTAGATCTAGAGAAAATATCCCTCTATTCTGTTCCAGCGGATATTCGCGGTACAGGTGCAGCACGGGTGAGATACAGAGTAAAGCTCCCTCTACACTGTCCCACTGTAATAAAAAGGAAAGCATGAAAGCTCGGTGCCTCAAAGTAGACTGGAAACACAGCTGAGTGGCACAATTGAGGATCAGTGGAGGACTTTTAAGGAGCTATTTCATAGTGCTCAGCAAAATTATATTCCAGTGAAAAAGAAGGGCGGAAAGAGAAGGGATAACCAGCCATGGATAACCAAGGAAATAAAGGAGAGTATCAAATTAAAAACCAATGCTTATAAGGTGGCCAAGGTTAGTGGGAAACTAGAAGATTGGGAACAGTTTAAACGACAGCAAAGAATGACTAAGAAAGCAATAAATAAAGGAAAGATAGATTACGAAAGTAAACTTGCACAAAACATATAAACGGATAGTAAAAGCTTTTACCGATATATAAAACGGAAAAGAGTGACTAAAGTAAATGTTGGTCCATTCGAAGATGAGAAGGGGATTTAATAATGGGAAATGTGGAAATGGCTGAGACCTGAAACAATTATTTTGCTTCGGTTTTCACAGTGGAAGACACAAAAACCATGCCAAAAATTGCTGGTCACGGGAATGTGGGAAGGGAGGACCTTGAGATAATCTCTATCACTAAGAGGGTAGTGCTGGACAGGCTAATGGGACTCAAGATAGACAAGTCCCCTGGTCCTGATGAAATGCATCCCAGGATATTAAAAGAGATGGCGGAAGTTACAGCAGGTGTATTCGTTATAATCTACCAAAATTCTCTGGGCTCTGGGGAGGTACCAGCGGATTGGAAAGCAGCAAATGTAACGCCTCTGTTTAAGAAAGGGGGCAGAGAAAAGGCAGGTAACTATAGGCCGGTTAATTTAACATCTGTAGTGGGGAAAATGCTTGAAGCTATCATTAAGGAAGAAATAGCGGGACATCTAGACAGGAATAGTGCAATCAAGCAGATGCAACATGGATTCATGAAGGGGAAATCATGTTTAACTAATCTTCTATAATTATTTGGGGATATAACGGGCATGGTGGATAGAGGTGTACCGATGGATGTGGTATATTTAGATTTCCAAAAGGATAAGGTGCCACACAAAAGGTGACTGCAGAAGATAGAGGTACACGGAGTCAGAGGAAATGTATTCGCATGGATCAAGAATTGGCTGGCGAACAGAAAGCAGAGAGTCGGGATAAATGGGTCCTTTTCGGGTTGGAAATCGGTGGTTAGTGGTGTGCCACATGGATCGGTGCTGGGATCACAACTGTTTACAATATACATAGATGGCCTGGAAGAGTGGACAGAGTGTAGTGTAACAAAATTTGCAGATGACACAAAGATTAGTGGGAAAGCGGGTTGTGTAGACGACACAGAGAGGCTGCAAAGAGATTTAGATAGGTTTAGCGAATGGACTAAGGTTTGGCAGATGGAATACAATGTCGGAAAATGTGAGGTCATCCATCTTGGGAAAAAAAACAGTAAAAGGGAATATTATTTGAATGGGGAGAAATTACAACATGCTACGGTGCAAAGAGACCTGGGGGTCCATGTGCATGAATCCCCAAAAAGTTAGTTTGCAGGTGCAGCAGGTAATCAGGAAGGCGAATGGAATGTTGGCCTTCATTGCGAGAGGGATGGAGTACAAAAGCAGGGAGGTCATGCTGCAACTGTATCGAGTATTGGTGAGGCCGTACCAGGAGTACAGCGTGCAGTTTTGGTCACCTTACTTAAGGAAGGATATACTAGCTTTGGAGGGGGTACAGAGACGATTCACTCGGCTGATTCCAGAGATGAGGGGTTTACCTTATGATGATAGATTGAGTAGACTCGGTCTTTACTCGTTGGAGTTCAGAAGGATGAGGGATGATCTTATATAAACATTTAAAATCATGAAAGGGATAGACAAGATAGAGGCAGAGAGGTTGTTCCACTGGTCGGGGAGACGAGAACTAGGGGGCACAGCCTCAAAATACCGGGGAGCCAATTTAAAACCGAGTTGAGAAGGAATTGTTTCTCACAGAGGTTTGTGAATCTGTGGAAGTCTTTGCCCAAGGAAGCAGTTGAGGCTAGCTCATTGAATGTATTCAAATCACAGATAGATAGATTTTTAACCAATGAGGGAATTAAGAGTTATGGGGAGCGGGCGGGTAAGTGGAGCTGAGTCCACGGCCAGATCAGCCATGATCTTGTTGAATGGCGGAGCAGGCTCGAGGGGCTAGATGGTCTACTCCTGTTCCTAATTCTTATGTTCTTATGTTCTTATCAAACACTCCCAGAACAGATACAGCGTGAGTTGGAGACAGAGTAAAGTTTCCTCTTCACTGTCTCATTAACCATTCCCTGGGCAGGTACAACCAAGCTCATGGTCTACAGGGCTATCGTAATACCCGCCCTCCTGTATGTCTCAGAGGCATGGACAATGTACAGTAGACACTTTTTCTCGCTGGAGATATATCACCAACAATGTCCCTGCAAAATCCTACAAATCACCTGGCAGTACAGGCACACCAACATCAGCGTCCTAGACCAAGCTAACGTCCCCAACATTGAAGCACTGACCACACTCGATTAGCTCCGCTACGCAGACCACATAGTTCGCATGCCAGACACGAGACTCCCAAAGCAAGTGGTCGATGCGGAACTTCTTCACGGAAAATGAGCCAAAGGTGGGCAGCGGATACGTTACAAGGACACCCTCAAAGCCTCCCTGATAAAGTGTGAGATCACCACTGATATCCCTGGCCAGGGAGTCCCTGGCCAAAGACCACCCTAAGTGAAGGAAGTGTATCCGGGAGTTTAATCGCCAAGAGCATGCAGAAAACAAGTGCAAGCAGAGGAAAGAGCGTGCTGCAAATCGGTCCCACCCACCCCTTCCTTCAACAACTATCTGTCCCACCTGCGACAGAGTCTGTGGCTCTCGTATTAGACTGTTCAGCCCCAATTAACTCACTTCAGGTGTGGAAGCAAGTCTTCATCGATTCTGAGGGACTGCCTATGATGATGATGATGATAACACAGGTTAGATGCAGAGTAAAACTCCCTC
This sequence comes from Pristiophorus japonicus, assembly GCF_044704955.1. Classification (NCBI taxonomy): domain Eukaryota; kingdom Metazoa; phylum Chordata; class Chondrichthyes; family Pristiophoridae; genus Pristiophorus; species Pristiophorus japonicus. The sequence continues at coordinate 842,998 of NW_027252241.1, forward strand.
TATAATGTCTCACCAGACATTCCCAGGCAGATACAGCTTTGTTTATTGAAGGTTAGATCTCCCTCTTGCCTGTCCCAAACACTCCCAGGGTATGTACAACATTGGTTAGATACAGAGTTAATCTCCCTCTACACTGTCCCATCAAACACTCACACAGCAGGGGTTAGTCAGAGAGTAAAGCTCCCCATGGACTGATCCATCAAATACTCGCATCGCAGTTACGTCATGAATTAGATAGAGAGTACAACTCTTGCAACACTGCCCCATCAAACACTCCCAGCGCAGCTATAGCACGGGTTACTTACAATGTAAAGCTCCCCCAACACTATCCATCAAACACACCCAGGGGAGGAACAACACGGTTTAGATACTGAGTAAAGCTCACCCTACACTCTCCTATCAAACACTCCGTGGAAAGATGCAACACGGAGTAGATGGAGAGAAAAGCTTGCTCTACACTATCCAATCAAGAACTGCCAGGGCAGGTACAGCACGGGTTAGACAGAAATGTTTAGGCTGGGTTTTCCAGAACTTGGGGCCTTGGCAACAGAAGGCACAGCCACCAAAGCCATCAATGGTTGAACAATTATAATCAGGAATGCTCAGGAAGACAGATATCTCATGGGTGGGCGGGGGGGGGCGGTGTGGTGCTGGTTGGGGCTGGAGCAGTTTACAGAGCTAGGGAGGGGCGAGGCCATGGAGAGTTTTGAAAATGTATTAGAATTTTGAAAGCAAGGCGTTGCTGAACGAGAAGCCAATATAGTTCAGCGAGCACAGGGCTGATGGGTGAGCTGGACTTGGTGAGAGTTAGGGCATGGGCAACCGAATTTTGGATCAACTCAAGTTTATGCAGGTGAGAATGTGGCAGGAATGCGTTGGAATAGTCAAGTCCAGAAGTAACAAAGGCAGGGATGGCGGGTCAGCAGCGGATGAGCTGAGGCAACGGCGATGTTACAGAGGTGGAAATATGTATTCATAATTATGCTGTGGATATGTGGTCAAAAACATACTTCAGGGTTAAGTATGGCACCAAGGTTGCAAACAGTCCGGTTCAGGCACAGACACAAGTTGGGGAGAGGGATTGAGTCGGTGGCTAGAGAGCTGAGTTTGTGGCAATGACAATTACAAATATCAGAATATTTCACAGGCTATCACGTGCAAAATGTGTGGATGCATTTTAAAATTCAATCGGTTGAAAAACCAGGTTACAGAAAGTTACGGATTTCAAATCTTATGCAAGACAGTTCAATAAAGGGGCGGTTCAAAGGATTTCAGCTGAGTTTAAACTGCAGTTCAGTCTATTACAACGACAACTCGTGTACTCAAACGGAACAAGTTTGGGGTTTGATATAATAGAAGGTGAACTAGGTGAGAAGTGATGTAAGTTAGATTCAGAAAAAGCACTAAAATGGAACAGTCGGTAACAGAACATCAATTAGTCTCCTCTGATCATGGAGCAATCAAAAAGTCGACACACTGTTTTTGAAACGAAGATAATTTGTTCAACATTTATACAAGATATTAATCTCCAGCCCATATATAGGGGTTATTAAGATAATCGGAAACAAACAAGAGCAGCCAGAATGAACATGGTTCAGTGCCCAAAGCAATCCCAGTAAATCCTGTTCCATTTACAAATGCAGCTTTTCTCCTCAGACCATTTAAAACTAAGATGAGGAGGAATTTCTTCTCTCAGAGGGTTGTAATCTGTGGAATTCTCTGCCCCGAGAGCTGTGGAGGCTGGGTCATTGAATATATTTAAGGCTGAGGTAGACAGGTTTAACAGAGTTGTTCACAATCAGGAAGGCTTTAGATTGAGTCAGGGAACAGAGTAGTTCTGCTCACACAATCAAAGAATGGTTACAGCACGAAAGGCCATTCGGCTCGTCGAGCCCTTGCGGGCTCCCAACTAGTCTCACTGCCCCGCCCTTTCCCACCGGTCCTGCAAATGTTTTCTTTCAGATACTTATCCAATTCCCTTTTTAAAGCTGTGATTGAGTCTGCCTCCACCACCCTTTCAGGCGGTGCATTCCAGATCCTAACGACTCACTGCATAAAATAGATTTTTCTTCCATTGTCTTTGGTTCTTCTTCTCATCCACTTTAAATCCGTCTCCTCTGGTTCTCGACCCCTCCACCAATGGGAACAGTATCTCTCAATCTACTCTGTCCAGACCCCTCATGATTTTGAACACCTCGATCAATTCTCCTCGCAACCTTCTCTGCTCCAAGGAGAACAACCCCAGCTTCTCCAGTCAATCCACGGAACTGAAGTCCCTATTCTCGTGAATCATTCTTGTCAATCTTTTCTGCACCCTCTCTAAGGCCATCACATCCGAATCTGCGGTGCCCAGAATTGGACACAATGATCCAGTTGAGACCGAACCAGTGTTTTACAAAGGATCATCATAACCTCCTTGCTTTTGTACTCTGTGATGCCCAGGATCCTGCAAGCTTTTTTAACTGCTTTCCCAACCTGTCCTGCCACCTTCACCGATTTGTCCACATATACCCGCAGGTCTCACTGTTCATGCATCCCCTTTAGGATTGTACCCTTTCGTTTATATTGTCTCTCCTTGTTCATTTAATCATGCTTTTCTAATTTTATTTCTTAACTCTGATTCACGGCCTCATTTTATTTCTTCCTCCGAACCCCACAACTTAATCTGGCAGCGTAATGTTGGCGAGTGGTGATTGATTGCCCTGGGAACCAACAGGAAGAGATGTCAGAGGCCGGAGGGCAGAGGGTGCAGCGTGTTCTGCAACAAATCACGGTGCTTGAGGGGTGGATCCTGAGTCGGCCCATCGGGTGAGTATGTTTCAACATCTGTTAAACAATTTATCTTTAAAAGTTAAATTGAGATTTCCTTTGTCAACAAAACAGTTTAACATCTGTCAGTATTTTATTTCCATTTATGAGTTCCTATTATGAGTTTCAGACACTTCAGTTCCAAGTGTACCAGGTATTTAAAGGTCATTCATTCCCTCTTTTCATGTCGCTGTTAGTTAAAGGGAAAGAGATTGATTTCCTCTCATTATGCATTTGCAGTAGTAAAAGTAACATCCTTCCTGTTGGTAGTGATTTACATTCTGTGCTGGGCGAGATGACTGGTGGCATCAACCTTTAAAATACACATTCTCGTGTTCAAATCTCTCCAGGTTCTCACCCATCCCTATCTCTGTAACCTTCTCCAGCCCACCAATCCTCTTAACAGTTTGTTTTCTTTGGAACAGAGGAGGCTGAGGGCAGACGTTAATGAGGTGTAGAAAATTATGAGGGACCTAGATAGAGTGGATAGGAAGGACCTATTTCCCTTCGCAGAGGGGTCAGCAACTAGCTGAACCTTTTAGCCAGTATGTAGCAAGCCCAGCAAGAGAGGGGGAAGTTCTGGACTTTGTATTAGGGATTGAAGCTGGGCAGGTGGAAGGGGTATCAGTGGGAGAGCATTGGTGCTATTGATCGTAATTCTCTTAGATTTAGGGTAGTTATGGAAAAGGACAAAGATAGACCAGGAATAAAAGTTCTCAATTGGGGGAAAGCCAATTTTACTGAACTGAGATGTGGTTTAGCCAAAGTGGACTGGAAACAGCTACTTGAAATGGTGAGAGATTGGGAAATGTTGGTGTTCAGAGGGACCTTGGTGTCCTTGTACACGAATCACTGAAAGTTAACATGCAGGCACAGCAAGCAATTAAGAAAACAAATGGTATGTCGGCCTTTATTACAAGAGGAGTTGAGGATAATAGTAAACATAAGAACAGGAACATAAGAAATAGGAACTGGAGTAGGCCATACGGCCCCTCGAGCCTGCTCCGCCATTCAATGAGATCATGGCTGATCTGATCATAACTCAGCTCCACTTACCCGCGAGCACTCCATAACCCCTTACCCCCTTATCATTTAAAAAACTATTTCTGTCTCAAGTTTATTCAATATCCCAGCTTCCACAGTTCTCTGAGGCAGCGAGTTCGACAGGTTTACAACCGTCTGAGAGAAGAAATTCCTCCTCATCTGTTTTAAATGGGCAGCCCCTTCTTCTAAGATCATGCCCTCTAGTTCCAGTCTCCCCCCATCTTATACGTTTCGATAAGATCACCTCTCATTCTTCTGAATTCCAATGAGTAGAGGCCAAAACTACTCAACCTTTCCTCATAATTCAACCTGCTGATCCCTTATATCAACCTAGTGAACCTTCTCTGAACTGCCTCCAAAGCAATTATATTCTTTCCTAAATATGGAAACCAAAACTGCATTCAGTATTCCAGGTGTGGCCTCACCAAAACCTTCTATAGCTGCAGCAAGACTTCCCCGCTTTTATACTCCATCCCCTTTGCAAAAAAGGTCAAAAAACAATTGGCCTTCCTGATCACTTGCTGTACCTGCATACTATCCTTTAGTGTTTCATGCACAAGTAACCCCAGGGCCTGCTGTTTTGCGGCACATTGCAATCTTTCTCCATTTAAATAATAACTTGCTCCGAGACATCTTACTGCAATTATATAGGACCCTGCTGAGACGACACCTGGAGTATTGTGTACAGTTATGATTGCTTACCTAAGGAAGGATGTACTTACCATTGAGGATGGCAACGAAGGTTCGCCAGACTGATACCTGGGATGGAGGGATTGTCCTGTGAGGAGAGATTGAGTAGACTAGGCCTATATTCTGTACAGGTTAGAAGAATGAGAGGTGATCTCATTTTAAAACATAAAAATTCTTACAGGGTTTGACAGTATAGATCAGGGGTGTCAAACATACGGCCCGCGGGCCGAACACGGTCCCGCAAGCCTCTTCCTCCGGCCCACCACGTGTTTTAATTTATATGAACCCTCCCCTCCCCCCCGCCCCGATCTTTTGCTTGCTGACTGGAACACAACTTGAATTTGACGGCCGTCACGGAACAGGAGGAGGGTGGCGGAGGCACGGGAAAGGTCAGTCGGTGTCCACGGGGAGCAATTCTGGGACAACGAGGGCACTCACATGGACTGTCAATGGGAGATAAGTTTTGAGTGAGGCAGTGAGTAGATAAACACCAAGAGAGAGGGGGAGGAGTGTCGCTGGAACTCCAGGTGATGTAACAGATGATGGGGGTTAGTGCAGGGTAGGTAGTGAGGGGGTTGTGTTCTTGCACTTCTCCCCCCTCCTCAGCCCCAGTGAGGCGCTGATTTTAAAATTCTCAGCTTCCTGTTCAAACCCCTCGATGGCCCCGCCCCTCCCTATCTCTGTAACCTCCTCCAGCCCCTACAACTTTCCCTCTCTCTGTAACCTTCTCCAGTCCCGACACCCCTCCCTATCTCTGTAACCTCCTCCAGCCCCTACAACTTTCCCTCTCTCTGTAACCTTCTCCAGTCCCGACACCCCTCCCTATCTCTGTAACCTCCTCCAGCCCCTACTACCTCCCTATCTCTGTAACCTCCTCCAGTCCCTACAACCCTACCTATCTCTGTAACCTCCTCCAGACCCTACACCCGTCCCTATCTCTGTAACATCCTCCAGCCCTACACCCCTCCCTATCTCTCTAACCTCCTTGAGCCCCTACACCTCTCCCTATCTTTGTAACCTCCTCCAGCCCTACACCCCTCCCTCTCTCTCTAACCTCTTCGAGCCCCTCCACCTCTCCCGATCTCGCTAACGTTGTTAGGGTTAACTTAACCCACCACTAGGATTCTGTTAGCCTTAAAGTAAATGCAGGTTTTATTAATACAAGCCGGCAGGGAAGCTATCCTTGAAGGAATGCTCGAAGATAGAGCCAGAGACATATTACTTTATACAGTTTCAGATTATAGCATTACGTAAATACGTAAGTTCGAATTAATACATGCTGATTGATTAATACATGATTGGAACAGCGCTTCCTCCAATCTGGCTTCTATATGCCTTAATTGGCAATTCCAAATACATGTTGTTATGATTCTTTTTAATTAACTCTTATCTTGCTATACAATTCAAATTCTATGTTATCTGTGTCTGTGCCCAGCTCCCAAGGCCTTTGGTCTATGAATTGGAACATCTGCTCCTCTGTGGAAGGCATCCCACACATGGTTCCCACAGTCTGAAAACAGGCTGTGGGATCCATTTTAAAAACCTCTTAACTCCATTTTAAAACATCGCAATTGTTATTATTAATTGTAATTTCAATTTGTAATCTGCCCTTTCAGTCCCTCCTGTTGATCCCTGATTATTTCTAAATAATCAGCTGACCACATATATGTTCTGAGCCATCTGCTGGAAATGGTGATATCAAGTCCATATTCCTGGGATCGCTCGTAGTTCCATCTTTTGCGGAGTCTTTACACACTACCCCTGACCATTCCCCTGGGATATTGGCACGCCATTTATATTTCTTTTTGTACATACAGTGCATAAGCTCGGGGGTCTTGGTTGTTTCCCTAACGCGTTACAAAACCATTCGCCTCCCTATCATGCCTACATTACATAATTAACAAGGCTGTTTGATGTTCGGCTAGAACCACGTGGTTGTATATCTCTCTGATCTGACACATCAGATATAGTTGGATCACGATACATGTCCCTTCCAGTACCATTATTATCTCAATTAAATGCCACATCAATTTGAGGACTGCGTAGGCTTCAGGTGACCAGACCTTAAAAGTATCCCACCATGAACAACAATCTTCCTTTCCCTGCCTTATCCTAACCTGATTCCTCTGTCCCCCGCCTCGGTTTCGTTGATCAGGCGATAGGATTGGGACACTCACGACTCAGATCAGGTGTTCATGCCGTTTTGTTTTGTTTGATTAACCCTCTTTGGATCTAGCAAAGGCTTTCTGCGTTCTTGGTTACGGGCCTTGGCCAACCTCTTCTTCCTGCATCTCTTGTATCTGCCTGTGCAGTCTCCCAGGAGCATCAACACCACTATCAGCTGCACTAGGACTAACACATGGGATATAATTCGAATCCCTATCTTGTAACTTTACTCGGGTAAGCCTCGCCTGTCTTTGCACTTGTTACATAACATCACCAACCAACTCAAGGCTATTACTATCTTTACTGCCACTAGGGTATGGGAAAGGATCCTTATCCAGGGATGTATAATCTCAAGTACCAAGGCGGGTTTTTCAGGTTATCCTTTATTTCACTGTCCAGTTCTTCAGCTTTCTCCTTCAGCTCTTAATATATTTTAATGTTATTTCTTGAGCTCAGTTAAATCTTCAAGTAACAGGTGAATTGATTGTGCTTGCTCTTCCATGTAAACATCCATGCCTTGCTTAATCTCATCACTTATATTTCATGTCATTGTCTTCCTGGCATGTCATGTTTGCTCTTCCCACTGCCACCGACAGTCTTGGAGTAACGTAAGTTCCCAGGCTAGTTACCACACAATATTCTCCTCGCCCATGATAGGTGTAATGTGTGGGTTCGGTTCGGGCAGGGTTTATTCCCATGACACATCCTTCCGTAGTATTGTCAAACCCGCAGCTATCCTTGCTCCCGTCTCCCACTGGGTGAGGGCATATAGTTAGACTCCCTTCTCTCCGGCACATGAATAAAGATATTCCCCTTATATTTCCATTCTTTTTGATCTCATACTGGTCCATCGCGGATGCACTCTTCCCCTCGTATTATGTTTGTTTCCCCTCACATCCTCCTGTAACCGCATACACCCTTGTCATTCCTTTCAAAAGGGCCACATTACAGCAAAAGTCTAAAGGGACAAAGTGTGTTAAAAAGACAAGCCTGAAGGCTCTGTGCCTCCATGTGAGGAATATTCGTAATAAGGTGGACGAATTAACTGCACAGGCACCAATTAATGAATATGATATAATTGGCACCACGGAGACATGGCTGTCCTAAGGCTGTGTCCCCTGGTTCTGGACTTCCCCAAAATCGGGAACAAGCTACCCGCATCTAACCTGTCCCGTCCCGCCAGAATCCTTATGTTTCTATGAAATCCCCTCTCATCCTTCTCAACTCCAATATATAAAAATCCAGTTGATCCAGTCTCTCCTCATATGATAGTCCGGCCATCCCGGGAATCAGTCTGGTGAACCTTCGCTGCACTCCCTCAATAGCAAGAACGTCCTTCCTCAGATTATGAGACCAAAACTGAACACAATATTCCATGTGAGGCCTCACCAAGGCCCTGTACAACTGCAGTAAGAATCTGTTGAATCTGCATTTTACTGTAACTCTATGACATTCTGAACCGATAAAGAAATGGAATCGTGAAATGTATCTGTGTCTCTCAGTCTCTGCCTCACTCTCTACCTCTGTCTCTTTAGAGATCTGTGCATGTGTTTGCGTGTTTGAGTCTTTGTGTCCCTCACGCTGCCTCTCTCTGACTCACTCTGTCTTTCCCTGTTTTTCTGTTTGTCTCGATCTCTCAATCTGTCCGTGTCTTTCTCACAGTGTCCAGTTCTGATCCAAAGGGATTATCTCAGTCTCTCCGTCTGACTGTCTCTCTCTTTCCCATCATTACTGTCTGTCTATGTCTCTGCCTGTCTGTTTCTCTTTGCCTGTCTCTGTTCGATCCTGTCTCTAACCTGTTGAGTATTTCCATCATTTTCTGTTTTTATCTCTGTCTCTCGCTCTCACCTCTCACTATCTCTCTCTCCCTCTCTTTGACGCTCCCTTTTTCCATGTCTTTGTCTTTGTCTCTGGCTTTCCTGTACTCTTTGCCTCCCTCTCTTTATGGAGCACACACACACACATATCTGTGTATGTGTGTGTTTGAGTCTTTGTTTCACTCAGTCTGCCTATCCCTCTCAGTCTCACACTTGCTCTCTCTCTATTTCTCTAGCTCGCTGTCTGTCTCTCCCTGTTCCTGTTTTTGTATCTGTCTCTCAATGTGTCTGTCTCTTTCTCATGGTGTCTAGTTCTTTTCACAGCTCGATTCCTGCTGTCTCAAAATCTACACCCGTCAGTACCTCGTTAGTATAGTCGTGAGTATCCCCACCTGTCATGCGGGAGGAAGCATTTTCTAAATGTAGAATTGTACTTCTGTTATTCGGTATAGATTCATATTAAAAGTTCCAGAGCAACATAGAAGAGTAAAAATACAGCAAGACGATATTGGCTCTTCCAGATTTTTAGGAAACGGAGACTTTTTCAGGACTCTGTGGTGTTCTGATGCAGAGAGATGGATGATTGAGTTATATCTTAGTAACATTTAAAAACACACAGACGCAGTAATCGTGGCCGAGTGGTTAAGGCGATGGACTAGATATCCATTGGAGTTTACCCGCGCAGGTTCGAATCCTGCCGACTACGGATTCCAGCATTTTTCATTCAATTTCAGACTTTAACCAGGTCCCTGCAAAACGGATCCTGAGTTGGATGGAATAACGTCCCACACCTTTCAACACTGACATGTTATTCTCATTTTCATTAATCTGCAATATTTACGATACATACGGATAGAAAAACGCAAAAATCAGCTAAATTAGCGACAGTGATTCAGCCTGTCTATCCCTCTATATGTCTAAGGCACTCTGTGTATGTCCATTGGTGCATCTATATTTTTGGTTATGTATGCGTGTGTGTCTCTGTGTCTGTCTATCTGTGTGTGTGTCTCTGTGTCTGTCTATCTGTGTATATGTCTCTGTGTATGCGCAACTGTCTGCGGATATCATCACCATGAATTTGGTATGTCCTGGAACTTTAAAAAAAGATTTGGGGAAAATAATACGGTTGTGACATTTGATATCGGCTTTGCTTCAGCGACAGCATTTTCGACTTCAAGTCCCACTCCTGAGACTTGAGCATATAATCTTGGTTGAGACTCAAGTGCAGTACTTGGGGAATTTTGCATTGTTGAAGATGTTGACTTTCGGATGAAATGTTAAATTGAAGCTCCATCTGCACTCTCGGGTGAATGTCAATGTTCCGACAGCATTATTCGATAAAGAGTACTGAGTTGCCCCCATGTCACTTTTATATAAATATTCTGAAATGCTCACTGAAAACCTGTGTGTATGCGTGTGTCTGTGAGGGTGGAGCTCAAGCCCAGATTCTCACAGAGACAGAATGTGAAGGTTCACAAGTCCAGAATGGCCGAGTGTATAAGTCGTTGCATTTAAGATCCAATGGGTTTATATTTACGTGGGTTCGAACCCCACTCCTGGTAACTCTTGAATTTAACACCGATTTTCTCCCATCCTGCTCAGTGATACCCTCTGTCACATTCTCAACTGACCAAGAAATGGGATTGTGAAGTGCCTCTCACTCTATGTCTTTAGAGAGCTCTGTATATCTTTACGTGTTTGAGTCTCTGACTCAATGTGTCTGAGGACCAACAAGCTGAATTCAGGGAGCTAGGAGTTAAATTAAAAAGTAGGATTTCAAAGGTCGCAAACTCATAATTGCTACCAGCGCCACCTGCTAGTCGGAGCAGCAATCGCAGGATATCTCAGATGAATACGTGGCTTGAAGTGTGGTGCAGATGGGAGGGATTCAAGTTCTGGGACTTTGGAACCGGTTCTGCGGGAGGTGGGACCAGAACGAAACCGGACGGTCTGCACCTGGGCAGGACCAGAACCAATGTTCAAGGGGGAGTGCATGCTAGTGTTTCTGGGGAGGGTTTAAAGTAATATGGCAGGGCGACGGGAGACAGAGGGAAGTAGAATGGGCGCAGAAGTGAAAGAATAAAAGTAAAGGTGGAGGGCAGAGAAACCCACGGCAAAAATCAAATAGGGCCACTTTACAGCAAAATTCTAAAGGGTCAACGTGTGTTAAAATAACAAGCCTGGAGGCTCTGTGCCTCATTGCGAGGAGTATTCGTAATAAGCTGGACGAATTAACTGCACAAGCAGCAATTACTGAATATGAAATAATTGACATCACGGAGACATGGCTCCAGGGTGACCAAGGCTGGGAATTCAACATTCAGGAAGCATAGACAGAAATGAAAAGGTGGTAGGGTAGCGTTGCTGGTTAAAGAGGAAATTAGGGCAATAGTGAGGAAATTAAGGCAATAGTAAGGAACGACATTAGCTTGGATGATGTGGAATATGAATGGGTGGAGCTGCGGAATACCAAAGGGAAGAAAACGCAAGTGGAGTTGTGTACAGATCAGCAGACAGTAGTAGTGAGGTTGGGGACAGCATCAAACAAGAAATTAGGGATGCGTGCCATAAAGATACAGCTGTTATCAAGGGCGACTTTACTTTACATGTAGATTGGGCTAACCAAACAGGTAGCAATATGGTGGAGGTGTATTTCCTCGAGCGTATTCGGGATGGTTTTCTCACTCAGTATATCGAGGGATCATCTAGTGGGCTGGCCATCCTAGACTGGGTGATGTGTAATGAGAAAGGACCAATTAGCAATCTTGTTGTGCGAGGCCCCTTGGGAAAGAGTGACCATAATAAGGTAGAATTCTTTATTAAGGTGGCGAGTGACACAGTTAATTGAGAGACTAGGGTCCTGAATTTAAGGAAAGATAACTTCGATGGTATGAGGCGTGAATTTGCTAGAATAGACTGGCGAATGATACTTAAAGGGTTGAAGGTGGATAGGCCATGGCAAACATTTAAAGATCAAATGGATGAACTTCAACAATTGTATTTCCCTGTCTGGAGTAAAAATAAAATGGGGAATGTGGCTCAACCGTGGCTAACAAAGGAAATTAAGGATAGTGTTAAATCCAGGGAAGAGGCATATAAATTGGCCAGAAAAAGCTTCAACCTGAGGACTGGAAGGAATTTAGAATTCGGCAGGGGAGGACAAAGGGTTTAATTAGGAGGGGGAACATAGATTATGAGAGGAATCTTGCTGGGAACATAATAAAGTTCGATAGATATGTGAAGACAAAAAGATTAGAGAAGACAAACGTAGGTCCCTTGCAATCAGATTCAGGTGAATTTATAATGGGGAAGAAGGCAATTGTAGACGAGTTGAACAATCACTTTGGTTCTGTCTTCACGAAGGAAGAAACGCATAACCTTCCAGAAATACGAGGGCACCAAGGATCTAGCGAGAAGGAGGAACTGAAGGAAATCCTTATCAGTCAGGTAATTGTGTTCGGGAAATTGATGGGATTGAAGGCCGATAAATCCCCGGGGCCTGATAGTCTGCATTGGAAAGTACTTAAGGAAGTGGCCCTAGAAATAGCGGATGATCATTTTCGAACAGTCTATCGACTCTAGATCAGCTCATATGAACTGAAGGGTAAATAATGTAACACCACATTTTAAAAAAGGAGGGAGATAGAAAGCGGATAATTACAGACCGGTTAGCCTGACATCAGTAGTGGGGAAAATGTACGAATCAATTTATTAAAGATGAAATAGCAGCGCATTTGGAAAGCAGTGACAGGATCGGTCCAAGCTGCATGAATATATGAATGGGAAATCAAGCTCGACAAAACTTCTGGAATTATTTGAGGATGTAGCTAGTATAATGGACAAGGGCAACCAGTGGATGTGGTGTATTTGGACTTTCAAAAGGCTTTCAACAAGGTCCCACTCACGTATTGGTGTGCAAAGTTAAAGCACATGGTATTGGGGGTAATGTACTGACGTGGATAGAGAACTGGTTGGCAGACAGAAAGCAGAGAGTCGGGATAAACGGTCCTTTTCAGAAAAGCAGGCAGTGACTAGTGGGGTGCCACAGCGCTCAGTGCTGGGATCCCAGCTATTTACAATATACATTAATGATTTAGATGAAGGAATTGAGTATAATATCTTCAAGTTTGCAGATGATACTAACAGGATGGCGGTGTGAGCTGTGAGGAGGACGCTAACAGGCTGCAGGGTGACTTGGACCGGTTAGGTGAGAGGGCAAATGCATGGCAGATGCAGTATAATGTGGATAAATATGAGGTTATCCACTTTAGTGGCAAAAACACGAAGGCAGAATATTATCTGTATGGCAGCAGATTTGGAAAACGGGAGCTGCAACGAGACCTGGGTGTCATGGTACATCAGTCATTGAAAGCTGGCATGCAGTTCCAGCAGGCAGTGAAGAAGGCAAATGGTATGTTTGCCTTCATAGCTAGGGGATTTGCGTATCGGCGCAGGGAGGTCTTACTGCAGTTGTACAGGACCTTTGTGAGACCTCACCTGGAATATTGTGTTCAGTTTTGGTCTCGTAATCTGAGGAAGGTCTTTCTTGCTATTGAGGGAGTGCAGCAAAGGTTTACCTGACTGATTCCCGGGATGGCAGGACTGACATATGAGGAGAGATTGAATCGACTGTGTCTCTGTGTCTGTCTATCTGTATATATGTCTCTGTGTATGTGCAACTGTCTGTGGAAATCATCACCGTGAATTTGGTATGTCCTGGAACTTAAAAAAAAAGACTTGGGGAAAGTAATACGGCTGTGAACTTTTGTCTCAGCTTTGGTTCAGTGGCAGCATTCTCGACTGAATCAGGAGTTTGTGTGTTCAAGTCGCACTCCTGAGACTTGAGCATATAATCTTTGCGAACACTCAACTGCAGGACTTGGGGAATTTTGCATTGTTGAAGCTGTTGACATTCGGATGAAATGTTAAATTGAAGCTCCGTCTGCGCACTCGTTGGATGTGAGAGGTCCCAGAGCATTACTTCAAAAAGAATAGGAGAGTTGCCCCCGTGTCAATATTGCTAAAAATGATCGGAAATGGTCCCTGAAACCCGATGTGCATGTGTGTGGCTGTGGGGGTGGAGATGAAGCCCAGATTCTCACAGAGACATAATCCAATTGCTGACGGGACCAGGATGGCCGAGAGGTTAAGGCGTTGGGCTGGTGATCCAATGGGTTTTTACGCTCGTGGGTTCGTATCCCACTCCTGCTGATTGCTTAATTAAACAAAGATTTTTTTCCCATCCTGCTCAGTGATACCCGAATTTCATCTGTTGCATTTGCATTTTTCTGTAACTCGGTGACACTCTGAGCAGATAATGAAATGAAATTGTGCAATGTATCTGTGTCGCTAAGTCTCTGCCTCTCTCTCCCTTTAGAGAGCTGTGTATGTGTTTGTGTATTTGAATCTTTGTCTCTCTCAGTCTGCCTCTCTCTGATTCACTCTGTCTGTCCCTTTTACTTTGTTTGTCTCTGTCTCTCAATCTGTCTCTTTCTCACGATGTCAAGTTCTGTTCCAAAGGGATTCTCTCAGACTATCTGTCTGACTGTCTCTCTCTTTCCATCATCTCTGTCTGTCCATGTCTTTGCCTGTCTCTATTACTCCCTGCCTCTAACCTGATGAGTATTTCCATCATTTTCTGTTTTTGCCTCTTTGTCTCTCTCTCTATCTGTCTTTTTCTCTATCTGTCTCCCTCTTTGTCTCTCTCTTTGTCCCTGGCTTTTTCTTTTCATTCCATCACTATTTGCCTCCCTCTCTTTTTGGAGCACGCAAACACATCTCTGTGTATGTATGTTTTCAAGTCTTTGTCTCACTCAGTCTGACCCTCCGTCTCAGTCTCAAACTTTCTGTCTCTCTCTGTCTCTATCTCACTTTCTGTCACTCCCTGTTTCCCTGTTTGTCTCTGTTTCTCAATGTGTCTCTCTCTTTCTCACGGTGTCCAGTTCTGTTCCAATCGGATTCTCCCAGTCTCTCTTTCTGACTGTCTCACTCTTTCCCATCATCTCTGTCTGTCTATGTCTCTGCCTGTCTGTCTCTCTTTGTCTGTCTCTGTTAGTCCCTGTCTCTAACCTGATAAGAGTTTCCATCATTTTCTGCTTTTGTCTCTATCTCTCTCTCTCTATCTGTATCTCTCCTTGTCACTGTATTTATCATTGTCTTTCTCTCATTCTATCCCTCTCTCTCTTAATAGATCACACACACAGACCTCTGTATATGTATGTGTTTGAGTCTTTTTCTCACTCAGTCTGCCTCTCCTTCTCAGTCTCACACTTTCTGTCTCTCGTTGTCTCTATCTCGCTGTCTGTCTCTCCCTGTTTGTCGGTTTGCCTCTGTGTCTCAATGTGGCTGTCGACTTTTCATGGTGTCCAGTTCTATTCACAACTCGATTCCTGCTCTGACAGAACTGATGCTCGTCAGTTTCTCGTTTGTATAGTATTGAGTATCCCCGCCGGTCATGAGGAGTCCGGGGATCAATTCCCCGACGGGGAGGCAGTTGTTTCAAAATGTTGAATTTTACTTCTGTTTCTTGGAAGAGATTCATATTAAAAAGTTCCAGAGCAATATAGAACTGTAAAAATACAGGTAGAGGAGATTGCCTCTTCCTGATTTTGAGCAAACGGAGACTTTTTCATGATTCTTGGGCCGTCTGCTGCACAGAGATGGATGACTGAGTTGTGTCTGCGTAACGTTCAAGGAGGCAGAAATGCATTAGTCGTGGCCGAGTGGTTAAGGCGATGAACTCGAAATCCATTGAGTTTTCCCCATGCAGTTTCGAATCCTGCAGACTTCGATACCCAGCATTTTTCATTGCATTTAACAATTTAACCATGTCTCTCGAAAACTGATCCTGAGATAGGTGGAATAACATCCCACACCTTTCAACACTGACTTCTCTTTCTGATTTTTATTAATCTGCAATATTAAAGATACATACGGATAGAAAAACGCAAAAAGCTGTCAAAGTTTCTACAGTGATTCAGACTGCCTATCCTTCTATATGTCTAAGGCATCGGTGCATCTCCGTTGGTGCGTGTAACTGTCTGTGGAAATCACCACCATGAATTTGGTATGTCCTGGAACTTATAAAAAAGAATTGGGAAATGTAATACTGTTGTGAACTTTGGTATCGGCTTTGTTGCAGTGGCAGCAGTCTCAACTGAATCAGGAGTTTGTGTGTTCAATTCCCACTCCTGAGACTTAAGCATATAATCTTGGCCTACACTCTAGTGCAGCACTTGGGGAATTTTGCATTGTTGAAGCTGTTGACGTTCGGATGAAATTTTAAATTGAAGCTCCGTCTGCACCCTCGTATGGATGTGAAACATCCCAGAGCATGACTCGAAAAAGAATAGGAGAGTTGCCCCCGTGTCAATATTACTAAAAATGTTCGTAAATGCTCACTGAAAAACGATGTGTATGTGTGTGTCTGTGGGAGTGGGGTTGAATCCAGATTCTCGCAGAGACAGAATCCAGATTGTGACAGGACCAGGATGGCCGCGTGGTTAAGGCGGTGGCTTTAAAATTCAATGTACTTTTCCCGCGTGGGTTTGTACCCCACTCCTGGTATCTCTTTAATTTAACACGGATTTCCTCCCATTCCGATCAGTGATACCGGATTTTCATCTGTTGAATCTGCAATTTTCTGTACCTATGTGACAGTCTGAGCCGATAATGAAATGAAATTGTGAAATGTATCTGTGTCGCTCGGTCTCTGCCTCTCTCTCTCTTTCGAGAGCTGTGTATGCGTTTGTATGTTTGAGTCTTTGTCTCAATCTATCTGTCCCTGTTTCTCGATTTGTCTCTGTCTCTCAATCTGTCTCTTTCTCACGGTGTCCACGTCTGTCCCAATGGGATTCTCTCAGACTCTTTGTCTGACTGGCTCTCTCTTTCCAATCATTTCTGTCTGACCATGTCTTTGCCTGCCTCTGTTCGTCCCTGTCTCTAACCTGATAAGTATTTCCATCATTTTCATTTTTTGTCTCTATCTCTCTCTCGCTATCTGTCTCTCTCCTTGTCACTGTCTTTATCATTGTCTTTCTCTCACTCTTTCCCTCTCTTTCTTTATAAATCACACACACACACATCTCTGTATATGTTTGTATTTGAGTCTTTTTCTCACTCAGTCTGCCTCAGACTCATACTTTCTGTCTCTCGTTGTCTCTATCTCGTTGTCTGTCTCTCCCTGTTTGTCGGATTGTCTCTGTCTCTCAATACGTCGGTCGGCTTCTCATGGTGTCCAGTTCTGTTCACATCTCGATTCCAGGTCTGACAGAGACACTAACTGTCAGTTCCTCGTTAGTATAGTGGTGAGTATCCCTGCTGGTCATGCGGGAGACTGGGGTTCAATTCGCCGACGAGGAGGGAGTTGTTTCAAATATACAAAGTTTTACTTTTGTTTCTTGGTATCGACTCATGTTAAAAAGTTCCAGAGTATATAGAACATTAAAAATACAGCAAGATCAGATTGCTACTTCCAGATTTTTAGCAAACGGAGACTGTTTCAGGATTCTGTGAACGTCTGCTGCACAGAAATGGATGACTGAGTTTTATCTGAGTAACATTTAAAGAGGCAGCGGACCAGTAGTTGTGGCCGAGTGGTTAAGACGATGGACTGAAAATCCATTGGGGTTTCCCCGTGCAGATTTGATTCCGGCCGACTGCGTTTCTCAGCATATTTCATTCTGTTTGATAATTTAACCAGGTTCATGCAAAACTGATTCTGAGATAGATGGAACAAAAGCCAGCCAAAGTAGCGACAGTGAACCTGCCTGTCTATCCATCTATTTGTATAAGGCACTCTGTGTATATCTTGATCTGGGTGTCATGGTACATCAGTCATTGAAAGTTGGCACGCAGGTGCAGCAGGCGGTGAAGCAGGCAAATGGCATGTTCGCCTTCATAGCTGGGTGATTTGAGTACAGGAGCAGGGAGGTCTGACTGCAGTTGTACAGAGCCTTGGTGGGGTCACACCTGGAATATTGTGTTTAGTTTTGTTCTCACAATCTGAGGAAGGACGTCCTTGCTATTGAGGGAGTACAGCGAAGATTCACCAGCTTGTTCCCGGGATAGTAGGACTGACATATGAGGAGAGACTGGATCAACTGGGCTGGTATCCACTGGAGATTAGAAGAATGAGAGGCGCTCCCATAGAAATATATAAAATTCTGACGAGATTGGACAGGTTAGAGGCGGGTAGAATGTTCCCATTGCTGTGGAATTCGAGAACCAAGGATGACAGTGTAAGATTAAGTGGTAAGGTATTTAGGACCGAAATGAGGAGAAACTTCTTCACTCTGGCATTCTCTACCGCAGAAAGTTGTTGAGGCCAGATCGTTAGATATATTCAAAACGGAGTTAGATATGGCCCTTACGGCTAAAGGGATCAAGGGGTATGGAGAGAAAGCAGGAAAGGGGTACTGAGGTTGAATGATCAGCCATGATCTTATTGAATGATGGTGCAGGCTCGAAGGGCCGAATGGCCTACTCCTGCAACTAATTTATTTGTTTCTATGTTTCTATGTTGATGCGTGTATATTTTTGGTTATTGTGTGTGTGTGTGTCTGTGTATGTCTGTCTGTATGCATGTCTCTGTGTATGTGCAACTGTCTATGGAAATCATCACCATGAATTTGGTGCGTCCTGGAAATTTTAAAAAGCTTCGGGAAAATAATACGGTTGTGATCTTTGGTATCGGCTTTTTTTCAGTGGCTCCATTCTCGACTGAATCAGGAGGTTGTGTGTGTCAGTCGCACTCCTGAGACTTGAGCACGTCATCTTGGCTGACACTCAAATGCAGTGCTTGGGGAATTTTGCATTGTTGAAGCTGTTGACATTCGGATGAAATGTTAAATTGAAGCTTCATCTGCACCCTCGGGTGGATGTGAAAGGTCCCATAGCCTTCTCATGGTGTCCAGTTCTATTCACAGCTCGAATATTGCTTTGACAAAACCCATGCGCATCAATACCTCGTGGGAAAGTGGTGAATATCCCCATCTGTCACACGGGAGACCACGGTTCAATTCCCTAACGGGGAGGCTGCATTTTACAAAAGGCAGAATTTTGCTTCTGTTTCTTGGTATAGATTCATTTTAAAAAGTTCCAGGGCAATATAGAGCAGCAAAAATACAGCCTCTTCCAGATTTTTAGCAAACGGTGACTTTTTCACGAGTCTGTGGCCGTCTGCTGCACAGAGATGGATGGTTGAGTTTTAACTGAGTAACTTTAAAAAAGGCAGCGAGCCAGTAGTCGTGGCCCATTGGTTAAGGCCATAGACTAAAAATCCTTTCGGGTTTCCCTGCATAGATTTGAATCCTGCCGACTCCGTTTCTCAGCATATTTCATTCTGTTTGACAATTTAACCAGGTCCCTGCAAAACACATTCTGAGATAGACGGAACAACGTCCCACACCTTTCAATGCCGCCGCTATTTTCTTTCTTTCATTAATCTGCAATATTCACGATACATACGGATAGAAAATCGCAAAAATCAGCCAAAGTTGCGACAGTGATTCAGCCTGTCTATCCCTCGAGATGTCTAAGGCATGTGTGCATGCCCGTTGGTGCGTGTAAATTTTTGTGTGTGTGTCTCTGTGTATGTCTATCTGTAAAAATGTCTATGTGTATGTGCAACTGTCTGTGGAAATCATCACCATGAATTTGGTATGTCCTGGAACTTAAAAAAAAGACTTGGGAAAGTAATATGGCTGTGAACTTTTGTCTCAGCTTTGGTTCAGTGGCAGCATTCTTGACTGAATCAGGAGTTTGTGTGTTCAAGTCGCACTCCTGAGACTTGAGCATAAAATCTTGGCTAACACTCAACTGCAGCATTTGGGGAATTTTGCATTGTTGAAACTGTTGACTTTCGGATGAAATCTTAAATTGAAGCTCCGTCTGCGCAATCGGGTGGTTGTGAGAGGTCCCAGAGCATTGCTCGAAAAAGAATAGGAGAGTTGTCCCCGTATCAATATTCCGAAAAATGTTCGGAAATACTCCCTGAAACCCGATGTGTTTGTGTGTGTCTGTGGAGGTGGAGTTGAAGCCCAGATTCTCACATAGACAGAATCTAATCGCTGACAGCACCAGAATGGCCGAGTGGTTAAGGCTTAAGATCCAATGGGTTTATACCCGCGTGGGTTCGAACCCCACTCCTGGTAATTACTTAATTAAACAGTAATTTTTCCCTTTCTGCTCAGTGATAACTGATTTTCATCTGTTGCATTTGCATTTTTCTGTAGCTCATTGACAATCTGAGCAGATAATGAAATGAAATTGTGAAATGTATCTGTATCGCTCAGTCTCTGCCTCTCGCTCTGTCTTTAGAGAGCTGTATATGTATTTGTGTGTTTGAGTCTTTGTCTCTCTCAGTCTGCCTCTCTCTGATTCACTCTGTCTGTCCCTGTTTCTCTGTTTGTCTCTGTCTCTCAATCTGTCTCCTTCACACGGTATCCAGTTCTGTTCCAATGGGATTCTGTCATACTCTCTATCTGACTGTCTCGTTCTTTTCCATCATCTCTGTCTTTGCCTGTCTCTGCTCGTCCCTGTCTCTAACCTGATGAGTATTTCCATCATTTTCTATTTTTGTCTCGATGTCTCTCTCTCTCTATTTATCTTTCTCTCTATCTGTCTCCCTCTTTGTCTCTCTCCTTGTCCCTGTCTTTCTCTCACTCTTTCCCTCCCTCTCTTTATAAATCAGACAAACACATCTCTGTATATGTATGTGTTTGAGTCTTTGCCTCACTCAGTCTGACCCTAACTCTCAGTCTCAAACTTTCTGTCTCTCTCTGTCTCTACCTCGCTGTCAGTTTCTCCCTGTTTTGCTGTTTGACTCTCTGTCTCTCAATGTGCCTGTCTCTTTCTCACGGTGTCCAGTTGTGTTCCAATGGGATTCTCTCAGTCTCTGTCTGACTGTTTCACTCTTTCCCATCATCTCTGTCTATCTATGTCTCTGCCTGCCTGTCTCTTTTTGCCTGTCGCTGTTACTTCCTGTCTCTAACCTGCTGAGAATTTCCAACATTTTCTTTTTATTTCTTTGTCTCTCTGTCTATCTGTCACTCTCTCTCTCCATCTGTCTCTCTCCTTGTCACTTTCTTTATGATTGTCTTTCTCTCACTCTTTCCCTCTTTCACTTTATAGATCACACACACAGATCTCTTTAGATGTATGTGTTTGAGAGTCTTTTTCTCACTCAGTCTGCTTCTCGTTTTCAGTCTCACACATGCTGTCTCTCATTGTCTCGATCTCGCTGTCTGTCTCTCCCTGTTTGTCGGTTTGTCGCTGTCTCGCAATGTGTCTGTCGACTTCTAATAGTGTTCAGTTCTATTCACAGCTCGAATATTGCTTTGACAAAATCCATGCGCATCAATTTCTCGTGGGAAAGTGGTGAATATCCCCGCCTGTCACACGGGAGACCACGGTTCAATTCCCTAACGGGGAGGCTGCATTTTACAAAAGGCAGAATTTTGCTTCTGTTTCTTGGTATAGATTCATTTTAAAAAGTTCCAGGGCAATATAGAGCAGCAAAAATACAGCCTCTTCCAGATTTTTAGCAAACGGTGACTTTTTCACGAGTCTGTGGCCGTCTGCTGCACAGAGATGGATGGTTGAGTTTTAACTGAGTAACATTAAATAGGGCAGCGAGCCAGTAGTCGTGGCCCATTGGTTAAGGCCATAGACTAAAAATCCATTCGGGTTTCCCTGCATAGATTTGAATCCTGCCGACTCCGTTTCTCAGCATATTTCATTCTGTTTGACAATTTAACCAGGTCCCTGCAAAACTGATTCTGAGATAGACGGAACAACGTCCCACACCTTTCAATGCCGCCGCTATTTTCTTTCTTTCATTAATCTGCAATATTCACGATACATACGGATAGAAAATCGCAAAAATCAGCCAAAGTTGCGACAGTGATTCAGCCTGTCTATCCCTCGAGATGTCTAAGGCATCTGTGCATGTCCGTTGGTGCGTGTAAATTTTTGTGTGTGTGTCTCTGTGTCTGTCTATCTGTAAAAATGTCTATGTGTATGTGCAACTGTCTGTGGAAATCATCACCATGAATTTGGTATGTCCTGGAACTTAAAAAAAAATAATTGGGAAAGTAATATGGCTGTGAACTTTTGTCTCAGCTTTGGTTCAGTGGCAGCATTCTTGACTGAATCAGGAGTTTGTGTGTTCAAGTCGCACTCTTGAGACTTGAGCATATAATCTTGGCTAACACTCAACTGCAGCATTTGGGGAATTTTGCATTGTTGAAACTGTTGACTTTCGGATGAAATGTTAAATTGAAGCTCCGTCTACGCACTTGGGTGGTTGTGAGAGTTCCCAGAGCATTACTCGAAAAAGAAGAGAAGAGTTGCCCCCGTGTCAATATTCCGAAAAATGTTCGCAAATACTCCCTGAAACCCGATGTGTTTGTGTGTGTCTGTGGAGGTGGAGTTGAAGCCCAGATTCTCACATAGACAGAATCCAATCGCTGACGGCACCAGGATGGCCGAGTGGTTAAGGCGTTGGGCTTAAGATCCAATGGGTTTATACCCGCGTGGGTTCGAACCCCACTCCTGGTAATTACTTAATTAAACAGTAATTTTTCCCTTTCTGCTCAGTGATAACTGATTTTCATCTGTTGCATTTGCATTTTTCTGTAGCTCATTGACAATCTGAGCAGATAATGAAATGAAATTGTGAAATGTATCTGTATCGCTCAGTCTCTGCCTCTCGCTCTGTCTTTAGAGAGCTGTATATGTATTTGTGTGTTTGAGTCTTTGTCTCTCTCAGTCTGCCTCTCTCTGATTCACTCTGTCTGTCCCTGTTTCTCTGTTTGTCTCTGTCTCTCAATCTGTCTCCTTCACACGGTATCCAGTTCTGTTCCAATGGGATTCTGTCATACTCTCTACTGACTGTCTCGTTCTTTTCCATCATCTCTGTCTTTGCCTGTCTCTGCTCGTCCCTGTCTCTAACCTGATGAGTATTTCCATCATTTTCTATTTTTGTCTCGATGTCTCTCTCTCTCTATTTATCTTTCTCTCTATCTGTCTCCCTCTTTGTCTCTCTCCTTGTCCCTGTCTTTCTCTCACTCTTTCCCTCCCTCTCTTTGTAAATCAGACAAACACATCTCTGTATATGTATGTGTTTGAGTCTTTGCCTCACTCAGTCTGACCCTAACTCTCAGTCTCAAACTTTCTGTCTCTCTCTGTCTCTACCTCGCTGTCAGTTTCTCCCTGTTTTGCTGTTTGACTCTCTGTCTCTCAATGTGCCTGTCTCTTTCTCACGGTGTCCAGTTGTGTTCCAATGGGATTCTCTCAGTCTCTGTCTGACTGTTTCACTCTTTCCCATCATCTCTGTCTATCTATGTCTCTGCCTGCCTGTCTCTTTTTGCCTGTCGCTGTTACTTCCTGTCTCTAACCTGCTGAGAATTTCCAACATTTTCTTTTTATTTCTTTGTCTCTCTGTCTATCTGTCGCTCTCTCTCTCCATCTGTCTCTCTCCTTGTCACTTTCTTTATGATTGTCTTTCTCTCACTCTTTCCCTCTTTCACTTTATAGATCACACACACAGATCTCTTTAGATGTATGTGTTTGAGAGTCTTTTTCTCACTCAGTCTGCTTCTCGTTTTCAGTCTCACACATGCTGTCTCTCATTGTCTCGATCTCGCTGTCTGTCTCTCCCTGTTTGTCGGTTTGTCGCTGTCTCGCAATGTGTCTGTCGACTTCTAATAGTGTTCAGTTCTATTCACAGCTCGAATATTGCTTTGATAAAATCCATGCGCATCAATTTCTCGTGGGAAAGTGGTGAATATCCCCGCCTGTCACACGGGAGACCACTGTTCAATTCCCTAACGGGGAGGCTGCATTTTACAAAAGGCAGAATTTTGCTTCTGTTTCTTGGTATAGATACATTTTAAAAAATTCCAGGGCAATATAGTGCAGCAAAAATACAGCCTCTTCCAGATTTTTAGCAAACGGTGACTTTTTCACTATTCTGTGGCCGTCTGCTGCACAGAGATGGATGGTTGAGTTTTAACTGAGTAACATTAAAAAAGGCAGCGAGCCAGTAGTCGTGGCCCATTGGTTAAGGCCATAGACTAAAAATCCATTCGGGTTTCCCTGCATAGATTTGAATCCTGCCGACTCCGTTTCTCAGCATATTTCATTCTGTTTGACAATTTAACCAGGTCCCTGCAAAACTGATTCTGAGATAGACGGAACAACGTCCCACACCTTTCAATGCCGCTGCTATTTTCTTTCTTTCATTAATCTGCAATATTCACGATACATACGGATAGAAAATCGCAAAAATCAGCCAAAGTTGCGACAGTGATTCAGCCTGTCTATCCCTCGAGATGTCTAAGGCATCTGTGCATGTCCGTTGGTGCGTGTAAATTTTTGTGTGTGTGTCTCTGTGTCTGTCTATCTGTAAAAATGTCTATGTGTATGTGCAACTGTCTGTGGAAATCATCACCATGAATTTGGTATGTCCTGGAACTTAAAAAAAAATAATTGGGAAAGTAATATGGCTGTGAACTTTTGTCTCAGCTTTGGTTCAGTGGCAGCATTCTTGACTGAATCAGGAGTTTGTGTGTTCAAGTCGCACTCTTGAGACTTGAGCATATAATCTTGGCTAACACTCAACTGCAGCATTTGGGGAATTTTGCATTGTTGAAACTGTTGACTTTCGGATGAAATGTTAAATTGAAGCTCCGTCTACGCACTTGGGTGGTTGTGAGAGTTCCCAGAGCATTACTCGAAAAAGAAGAGAAGAGTTGCCCCCGTGTCAATATTCCGAAAAATGTTCGCAAATACTCCCTGAAACCCGATGTGTTTGTGTGTGTCTGTGGAGGTGGAGTTGAAGCCCAGATTCTCACATAGACAGAATCCAATCGCTGACGGCACCAGGATGGCCGAGTGGTTAAGGCGTTGGGCTTAAGATCCAATGGGTTTATACCCGCGTGGGTTCGAACCCCACTCCTGGTAATTACTTAATTAAACAGTGATTTTTCCCATTCTGCTCAGTGATAACTGATTTTCACCTGTTGCATTTGCATTTTTCTGCAGCTCATTGACAATCTGAGCAGATAATGAAATGAAATTGTGAAATGTATCTGTATCGCTCAGTCTCTGCCTCTCGCTCTGTCTTCAGAGAGCTGTATATGTATTTGTGTGTTTGAGTCTTTGTCTCTCTCAGTCTGCCTCTCTCTGATTCACTCTGTCTGTCCCTGTTTCTCTGTTTGTCTCTGTCTCTCAATCTGTCTCCTTCACTCGGTATCCAGTTCTGTTCCAATGGGATTCTGTCATACTCTCTGTCTGACTGCCTCGTTCTTTCCCATCATCTCTGTCTTTGCCTGTCTCTGCTCGTCCCTGTCTCTAACCTGATGAGTATTTCCATCATTTTCTATTTTTGTCTCGATGTCTCTCTCTCTCTATTGATCTTTCTCTCTATCTGTCTCCCTCTTTGTCTCTCTCCTTGTCCCTGTCTTTCTCTCACTCTTTCCCTCCCTCTCTTTATAAATCAGACAAACACATCTCTGTATATGTATGTGTTTGAGTCTTTGCCTCACTCAGTCTGACCCTAACTCTCAGTCTCAAACTTTCTGTCTCTCTCTGTCTCTACCTCGCTGTCAGTTTCTCCCTGTTTTGCTGTTTGCCTCTCTGTCTCTCAATGAGCCTGTCTCTTTCTCACGGTGTCCAGTTGTGTTCCAATGGGATTCTCTCAGTCTCTGTCTGACTGTTTCACTCTTTCCCGTCATCTCTGTCTATCTATGTCTCTGCCTGCCTGTCTCTCTTTGCCTGTCGCTGGTACTTCCTGTCTCTAACCTGCTGAGAATTTCCAACATTTTCTTTTTATTTCTTTGTCTCTCTGTCTATCTGTCGCTCTCTCTCCATCTGTCTCTCTCCTTGTCACTTTCTTTATGATTGTCTTTCTCTCACTCTTTTCCTCTTTCTCTTTATAGATCACACACACAGATCTCTTTAGATGTATGTGTTTGAGAGTCTTTTTCTCACTCAGTCTGCCTCTCGTTTTCAGTCTCACACTTGCTGTCTCTCATTGTCTCGATCTCGCTGTCTGTCTCTCCCTGTTTGTCGGTTTGTCTCTGTCTCGCAATGTGTCTGTCGACTTCTCATGGTGTCCAGTTCTATTCACAGCTCGAATATTGCTTTGACAAAACCCATGCGCATCAATTTCTCGTGGGAAAGTGGTGAATATTCCCGCCTGTCACACGGGAGACCACTGTTCAATTCCCTAACGGGGAGGCTGCATTTTACAAAAGGCAGAATTTTGCTTCTGTTTCTTGGTATAGATACATTTTAAAAAGTTCCAGGGCAATATAGTGCAGCAAAAATACAGCCTCTTACAGATTTTTAGCAAACGGTGACTTTTTCACTATTCTGTGGCCGTCTGCTGCACAGAGATGGATGGTTGAGTTATAACTGAGTAACATTAAAAAAGGCAGCGAGCCAGTAGTCGTGGCCCATTGGTTAAGGCCATAGACTAAAAATCCATTCGGGTTTCCCTGCATAGATTTGAATCCTGCCGACTCCGTTTCTCAGCATATTTCATTCTGTTTGACAATTTAACCAGGTCCCTGCAAAACTGATTCTGAGATAGACGGAACAACGTCCCACACTTTTCAATGCCGCCACTATTTTCTTTCTTTCATTAATCTGCAATATTCACGATACATACGGATAGAAAATCGCAGAAATCAGCCAAAGTTGCGACAGTGATTCAGCCTGTCTATCCCTCGAGATGTCTAAGGCATCTGTGCATGTCCGTTGGTGCGTGTAAATTTTTGTGTGTGTGTCTCTGTGTCTGTCTATCTGTAAAAATGTCTATGTGTATGTGCAACTGTCTGTGGAAATCATCACCATGAATTTGGTATGTCCTGGAACTTAAAAAAAATAATTGGGAAAGTAATATGGCTGTGAACTTTTGTCTCAGCTTTGGTTCAGTGGCAGCATTCTTGACTGAATCAGGAGTTTGTGTGTTCAAGTCGCACTCTTGAGACTTGAGCATATAATCTTGGCTAACACTCAACTGCAGCATTTGGGGAATTTTGCATTGTTGAAACTGTTGACTTTCGGATGAAATGTTAAATTGAAGCTCCGTCTACGCACTCGGGTGGTTGTGAGAGGTCCCAGAGCATTACTCGAAAAAGAATAGGAGAGTTGCCCTCGTGTCAATATTCCGAAAAATGTTCGCAAATACTCGCTGAAACCCGATGTGTTTGTGTGTGTCTGTGGAGGTGGAGTTGAAGCCCAGATTCTCACATAGACAGAATCCAATCGCTGACGGCACCAGGATGGCCGAGTGGTTAAGGCGTTGGGCTTAAGATCCAATGGGTTTATACCCGCGTGGGTTCGAACCCCACTCCTTGTAATTACTTAATTAAACAGTGATATCTCCCATTCTGCTCAGTGATAACAAATTATCATCTGTTGCATTTGCATTTTTCTGCAGCTCGGCGACAATCTGAGCAGATAATGAAATGAAATTGTGAAATGTATCTGTATCGCTCAGTCTCTGCCTCTCGCTCTGTCTTTAGAGAGCTGTATATGTATTTGCGTGTTTGAGTCTTTGACTCTCTCAGTCTGCCTCTCTCTGATTCACTCTGTCTGTCCCTGTTTCTCTGTTTGTCTCTGTCTCTCAATCTGTCTCCTTCACACGGTATCCAGTTCTGTTCCAATGGGATTCTGTCATACTCTCTGTCTGACTGCCTCGTTCTTTCCCATCATCTCTGTCTTTGCCTGTCTCTGCTCGTCCCTGTCTCTAACCTGATGAGTATTTCCATCATTTTCTGTTGTTGTCTCGATGTCTCTCTCTCTCTATTTATCTTTCTCTCTATCTGTCTCCCTCTTTGTCGCTCTCCTTGTCCCTGTCTTTCTCTCACTCTTTCCCTCCCTCTCTTCATAAATCACACAAACACATCTCTGTATATGTATGTGTTTGAGTCTTTGCCTCACTCAGTCTGACCCTAACTCTCAGTCTCAAACTTTCTGTCTCTCTCTGTCTCTACCTCGCTGTCAGTTTCTCCCTGTTTTGCTGTTTGTCTCTGTCTCTCAATGTGCCTGTCTCTTTCTCACGGTGTCCAGTTGTGTTCCAATTGGGATTCATTCAGTCTCTGTCTGACTGTCTCACTCTTTCCCATCATCTCTGTCTATCTATGTCTCTGCCTGCCTGTGTCTCTTTGCCTGTCGCTGGTACTTCCTGTCTCTAACGTGCTGAGAATTTCCAACATTTTCTTTTTATTTCTTTGTCTCTCTGTCTATCTGTCGCTCTCTCTCTCCATCTGTCTCTCTCCTTGTCACTTTCTTTATGATTGTCTTTCTCTCACTCTTTCCCTCTTTCTCTTTATAGATCACACACACAGATCTCTTTAGATGTATGTGTTTGAGAGTCTTTTTCTCACTCAGTCTGCCTCTCGTTTTCAGTCTCACACTTGCTGTCTCTCGTTGTCTCGATCTCGCTGTCTGTCTCTCCCTGTTTGTCGGTTTGTCTCTGTCTCGCAATGTGTCTGTCGACTTCTCATGGTGTCCAGTTCTATTCACAGCTCGAATATTGCTTTTGACAAAATCCATGCGCATCAATTCCTCGTGGGAAAGTGGTGAATATCCCCACCTTCACACGGGAGACCACTGTTCAATTCCCTAACGGGGAGGCTGCATTTTACAAAAGGCAGAATTTTGCTTCTGTTTCTTGGTATAGATACATTTTAAAAAGTTCCAGGGCAATATTGTGCAGCAAAAATACAGCCTCTTCCAGATTTTTAGCAAACGGTGACTTTCTCACTATTCTGTGGCCGTCTGCTGCACAGAGATGGATGGTTGAGTTTTAACTGAGTAACATTAAAAAAGGCAGCGAGCCAGTAGTCGTGGCCCATTGGTTAAGGCCATAGACTAAAAATCCATTCGGGTTTCCCTGCATAGATTTGAATCCTGCCGACTCCGTTTCTCAGCATATTTCATTCTGTTTGAGATTTAACCAGGTCCCTGCAAAACTGATTCTGAGATAGACGGAACAACGTCCCACACCTTTCAATGCCGCCGCTATTTTCTTTCTTTCATTAATCTGCAATATTCACGATACATACGGATAGAAAATCGCAAAAATCAGCCAAAGTTGCGACAATGTTTCAGCCTGTCTATCCCTCGAGATGTCTAAGGCATCGGTGCATGTCCGTTGGTGCGTGTAAATTTTTGTGTGTGTGTCTCTGTGTCTGTCTATCTGTAAAAATGTCTATGTGCATGTGCAACTGTCTGTGGAAATCATCACCATGAATTTGGTATGTCCTGGAACTTAAAAAAAAGAATTGGAAAAGTAATATGGCTGTGAACTTTTGTCTCAGATTTGGTTCAGTGGCAGCATTCTTGACTGAATCAGGAGTTTGTGTGTTCAAGTCGCACTCTTGAGACTTGAGCATATAATCTTGGCTAACACTCAACTGCAGCATTTGGGGAATTTTGCATTGTTGAAACTGTTGACTTTCGGAAGAAATGTTAAATTGAAGCTCCGTCTACGCACTCGGGTGGTTGTGAGAGGTCCCAGAGCATTACTCGAAAAAGAATAGGAGAGTTGCCCCCGTGTCAATATTCCGAAAAATGTTCGCAAAACTCCCTGAAACCCGATGTGTTTGTGTGTGTCTGTGGAGGTGGAGTTGAAGCCCAGATTCTCACATAGACAGAATCCAATCGCTGACGGCACCAGGATGGCCGAGTGGTTAAGGCATTGGGCTTAAGATCCAATGGGTTTATACCCGCGAGTGTTCGAGCCCCACTCCTGGTAATTACTTAATTAAACAGTGATTTCTCCCATTGTGCTCAGTGATAACTGATTTTCATCTGTTGCATTTGCATTTTTCTGCAGCTCGGTGACAATCTGAGCAGATAATGAAATGAAATTGTGAAATGTATCTGTATCGCTCAGTCTCTGCCTCTCGCTCTGTCTTTAGAGAGCTGTATATGTATTTGTGTGTTTGAGTCTTTGTCTCTCTCAGTCTGCCTCTCTCTGATTCACTCTGTCTGTCCCTGTTTCTCTGTTTGTCTCTGTCTCTCAATCTGTCTCCTTCACACGGTATCCAGTTCTGTTCCAATGGGATTCTGTCATACTCTCTGTCTGACTGTCTCGTTCTTTCCCATCATCTCTGCCTTTGCCTGTCTCTGCTCGTCCCTGTCTCTAACCTGATGAGTATTTCCATCATTTTCTGTTGTTGTCTCGATGTCTCTCTCTCTCTATTTATCTTTCTCTCTATCTGTCTCCCTCTTTGTCGCTCTCCTTGTCCCTGTCTTTCTCTCACTCTTTCCCTCCCTCTCTTCATAAATCACACAAACACATCTCTGTATATGTATGTGTTAAGTCTTTGCCTCACTCAGTCTGACCCTAACTCTCAGTCTCAAACTTTCTGTCTCTCTCTGTCTCTACCTCGCTGTCAGTTTCTCCCTGTTTTGCTTTTTGCCTCTCTGTCTCTCAATGTGCCTGTCTCTTTCTCACGGTGTCCAGTTGTGTTCCAATGGGATTCTCTCAGTCTCTGTCTGACTGTCTCACTCTTTCCCATCATCTCTGTCTATCTATGTCTCTACCTGCCTGTCTCTCTTTGCCTGTCGCTGGTACTTCCTGTCTCTAACCTGCTGAGAATTTCCAACATTGTCTTTTTATTTCTTTGTCTCTCTGTCTATCTGTCGCTCTCTCTCCATCTGTCTCGCTCCTTGTCACTTTCTTTATGATTGTCTTTCTCACACTCTTTCTCTCTTTCTCTTTATAGATCACACACACAGATCTCTTTAGATGTATGTGTTTGAGAGTCTTTTTCTCACTCAGTCTGCCTCTCATTTTCAGTCTCACACTTGCTGTCTCTCGTTGTCTCGATCTCGCTGTCTGTCTCTCCCTGTTTGTCGGTTTGTCTCTGTCTCGCAATGTGTCTGTCGACTTCTCATGGTGTCCAGTTCTATTCTCAGCTCGAATATTGCTTTGACAAAACCCACGCGCATCAATTCCTCGTGGGAAAGTGGTGAATATCCCCGCCTCTCACACGGGACACCACGGTTCAGTTCCCTAACGGGAAGCCTGCATTTTACAAGAGGCAGAATTTTGCTTCTGTTTCTTGGTATAGATTCATATTAAAAAGTTCCAGAGCAATATAGAGCAGCAAAAATACAGCCTCTTCCAGATTTTTAGCAAACGGTGACTTTTTCACGATTCTGTGGCCGTCTGCTGCACAGAGATGATTGGTTGAGTTTTAACTGAGTAACATTTAAAAAGGCAGCGAACCAGTAGACGTGGCCCATTGGTTAAGGCCATAGACGAAAAATCAATTCGGGTTTCCCCGCATAGATTTGAATCCTGCCGACTCCGTTTCTCAGCATATTTCATTCTGTTTGACAATTTAACGAGGGCCCTGCAAACCTGATTCTGAGATAGACGGAACAACGTCCCACACCTTTCAATGCCGCCGCTGTTTTCTTTCTTTCATTAATCTGCAATATTCACGAGACATACGGATAGAAAATCGCAAAAATCAGCCAAAGTTGCGACAGTGATTCAGCCTGTCGATCCCTCGAGATGTCTAAGGCATCTGTGCATGTCCGTTGGTGCGTGTAAATTTGTGTGTGTGTGTCTCTGTGTCTGTCTCTCTATAAAAATGTCTATGTGTATGTGCAACTGTCTGTGGAAATCATCACCATGAATTTGGTATGTCCTGGAACTTAAAAAAAAGACTTGGGGAAAGTAATATGGCTGTGAACTTTTGTCTCAGCTTTGGTTGAGTGGCAGCATTCTTGACTGAATCAGGAGTTTGTGTGTTCAAGTCGCACTCCTGAGACTTGAGCATATAATCTTGGCTAACACTCAACTGTAGCATTTGGGGAATTTTGCATTGTTGAAACTGTTGACTTTCGGATGAAATGTTAAATTGCAGCTCCGTCTGCGCACTCGGGTGGTTGTGAGAGGTCCTTGAGCATTACTCGAAAAAGAATAGGAGAGTTGCCCCCGTGTCAATATTCCGAAAAATGTTCGGAAATGCGCCCTGAAACCCGATGTGTTTGTGTGTGTCTGTGGAGGTGGAGTTGAAGCCCAGATTCTCACATAGACAGAATCCAATCGCTGACGGCACCAGGATGGCCGAGTGGTTAAGGCGTTGGACTTAAGATCCAATGGGTTTATACCTGCGTGGGTTCGAACCCCACTCCTGGTAATTACTTAATTAAACAGTGATATCTCCCATTCTGCTCAGTGATAACTGATTTTCATCTGTTGCATTTGCATTTTTCTGCAGCTCGGTGACAATCTGAGCAGATAATGAAATGAAATTGTGAAATGTATCTGTGTCGCTCAGTCTCTGCCTCGCGCTCTGTCTTTAGAGAGCTGTATATGTATCTGTGTGTTTGAGTCTTTGTCTCTCTCAGTCTGCCTCTCTCTGATTCACTCTGTCTGTCCCTGTTTCTCTGTTTGTCTCTGTCTCTCAATCTGTCTCCTTCACACTGTATCCAGTTCTGTTCCAATGGGATTCTGTCATACTCTCTGTCTGACTGTCTCGTTCTTTCCCATCATCTATGTCTGTCCATGGCTTTGCCTGTCTCTGCTCGTCCCTGTCTCTAACCTGATGAATATTTCCATCATTTTCTGTTTTTGTCTCGATGTCTCTCTCTCTCTATTTATCTTTCTCTCTATCTGTCTCCCTCTTTGTCTCTCTCCTTGTCCCTGTTTTTCTCTCACTCTTTCCCTCCCTCTCTTTATAAATCACACAAACACATCTCTGTATATGTATGTGTTTGAGTCTTTGCCTCACTCAGTCTGACCCTCCCTCTCAGTCTCAAACTTTCTGTCTCTCTCTGTCTCTACCTCGCTGTCTGTTTCTCCCTGTTTCGCTGTTTGTCTCTGTCTCTCAATGTGCCTGTCTCTTTCTCACGGTGTCCAATGTGTTCCAATGGGATTCTCTCAGTCTCTCTGTCTGACTGTCTCAATCTATCCCATCATCTCTGTCTATCTATGTCTCTGCCTGCCTGTCTCTCTTTGCCTGTCGCTGTTAGTTCCTGTCTCTAACCTGCTGAGAATTTCCAACATTTTCTTTTTGTATCTTTGTCTCTCTGTCTATCTGTCGCTCTCTCTCCATCTGTCTCTCTCCTTGTCACTGTCTTTATCATTGTCTTTCTCTCACTCTTTCCCTCTTTCTCTTTATATATCACAAACACAGATCTCTTTAGATGTATGTGTTTGAGAGTCTTTTTCTCATTCAGTCTGCCTCTCGTTATCAGTCTCACACTTGCTGTCTCTCGTTGTCTCGATCTCGCTGTCGATCTCTTCAAGTTTGTCGGTTTGTCTCTGTCTCTCAATCTGTCTGTCGACTTCTCATGATGTCCAGTTCTATTCACAGCTCTAATATTGCTTTGACAAAACCCATTCGCATCAATTCCTTGTGGGAAAGTGGTGAATATCCCCGCCTCTCACACGGGACACCACGGTTCAATTCCCTAACGGGGAGGCTGCATTTTACAAAAGGCAGAATTTTGCTTCTGTTTCTTGGTATAGATTCATATAAAAAAGTTCCAGAGCAATATAGAGCAGCAAAAATACAGCCTCTTCCAGATTTTTAGCAAACGGTGACTTTTTCACGATTCTGTGGCGTCTGCTGCACAGAGATGGATGGTTGAGTTTTAACTGAGTAACATTTAAAAAGACAGCGAGCCAGTCGTCGTGGCCCAGTTGTTAAGGCCATAGATTAAAAATCCATTCGGGTTTCCCCGCATAGATTTGAATCCTGCCGACTCCGTTTCTCAGCATATTTCATTCTGTTTGACAATTTAACCAGGTCCCTGCAAAACTGATTCTGAGATAGACGGAACAACGTCCCACACCTTTCAATACCGCCGCTGTTTTCTTTCTTTCATTAATCTGCAATATTCACGATACATACGGATAGTAAATCACAAAAATCAGCCAAAGTTGCGACAGTGATTCAGTCTGTCTATCCCTCGAGATGTCTAAGGCATCTGTGCATGTCCGTTGGTGCGTGTAAATTTTTGTGTGTGTGTCTCTGTGTCTGTCTATCTATAAAAATGTCTATGTGTATGTGCAACTGTCTGTGGAAATCATCACCATGAATTTGGTATGTCCTGGAACTTAAAAAAAAGACTTGGGGAAAGAAATATGGCTGTGAACCTTTGTCTCAGCTTTGGTTCAGTGGCAGCATTCTTGACTGAATCAGGAGGAATCATTTTTGATGCAGCGTGTTGTTGTGATCTGGAATGCAATGCTTGAAAGGGTGGTGGAGGCAGATTCAATAGTAACTTTCTAAAGGGAATTCGATAAGTACTCTAAGGTGGAAATAGCACGGTTCCGAGAGGAGAACAGGCGATAGCTCTGTCAAAGAGCCTGCACAGGCACGATGGGCCGAATGGTTTACTTCTGTGCTGTATCATTCTCTGCTTGGCCCTCGGCCTCCTACTTCAGATTGGAGCAACCCCTTGGTCATTTTACTGGAGCCGGTCAACCAGTGGCTCATTTGCTCCTCCATGATGTTTCCGTGTAACTCCTAATCCCATCTTCAAACCGGGAGCCAAAATCCAAATTTAACCCGACCGTTCATCATCCCTTGTGGCATGGTCCACATCTACCACCTCTGAAATGATTCACAACATTTAACGTGTCTTTTACAATCTGCTTCTTGTTGCATGTCCGATTCTGAATGGGTGGCTCCCATTAAACACTCCGTCACCACCTATCCCGCAGGCTATAAGCTCATCCCCGACTGTCACTTAGTGGCTCCCATTAAACGCTCCCTCAACACGTTTCACGCAGGTTCTAGACAGACCCCGGCTCTCACTGAGTGGCTCCCATTAAACGCTCCCTCTCCAACTATGCCGCAGGTTATAAGCTCACCCCCGGCTGTCACTGAATGACTCACATTAAAGGCTCCCTCACCACCTATCCAATGAGTTATAGACTCACCCCCAGCTCTCACTGAGTGTCTCACACTAAACGCTCCCTCACTACCTATCCCACAAGTTATGGACTAACACCCGGCGCTCACTGACTGGCTCACACTAAACGCTCCCTCACTACCTATCCCTCAAGTTATGGACTCACCCCTGGCTCTCATTGAGTGGCTCCCATTAAACACTCCCTCACCACCTATCCCACAGGTTATGGACTCACCCACGGCTCTCACGGAGTGGCTCACACAATACTCTCCATCACCTTCTATCCCACAGGTTATGGACTCACCCCCAGCTCTCATTAAGTGGCTCTCATTAAACGCTCCCTCACCACCTATCCCGCAGTTTATAGGCTCACCCCCGGCTCTCAAGGAGTAGCTTACACTATACGCTCCCTCACCACCTATCCCGCAGTTTATAGGCTCATCCCCGGCTCTCAAGAAGTGCTTACACTATACGCTCCCTGACCACCTATGCCACAAGTTACAGACTCACCCCCGGTTCTCACTGAGTGGTTCCCATTAAACACTCCCTCACCACCTATCCCGTAGGTTATAGACTCATCCCTGGCTGTCACTGAGTAGCTCCCATTAAACGCTCCCTCACCACCTAACCCACAGGTTATGGACACACCCCCGGCTGTCACTGAGTGGCTCATGTTAAACGCTCCCTGAACACGTATCACGCATATTATAGACTGACCACGGCTCTCACTGAGTGGCTCCCATTAAACGCACCCTCATCAAGTATTCATCAGGTTATAAACTCACCACCGGCGGTCACTGAATGGCTCCCATTAAACGTGCCCTTACCACCTATCCAATGGGTTATAGACTCACCCCCAGCTCTCACTGACTGGCTGAGACTAAACGCTCCCTCACCACCTATCCCGCAGTTTATAGACTCACCTCAGCTCTCATGGCGTGGCTCACACTATATGCTCCCTCACCACCTATCCCACAGTTTATAGGCTCACCCCCGGCTCTCACTGAGTGGTTCCCATTAAACGCTCCCTCACCACCTGTCCAATGGGTTATAGACTCACCACCAGCTCTCACTGAGTGGCTCACACTAAATGCTCCCTCACCACTTGTCCCGCATTTTATAGACTCACCCCCGGCACTCATTGAGTGACTCCCATTAAACTCTCCCTCACCACCTATCCCGCAGTTTATAGACTCACCTCGGCTCTCATGGAGTGGCTCACACTATACGCTCCCTCACCAGCTATCCCACAGTTTATAGGCTCACCCCCGGCTCTCACTGAGTGCTTCACATTAAATGCAACCTCACCACCAATCCCACAGATTATGTACTCGCACCCGACGCTCACTGACTGGCTCCCATTAAACGCTCCCTCACCACCTATCCCACAGGTTATGGACTCACCCCCGGCTCTCACTGAGTGGCTCCGATTAAACACTCTCTCACCACTTATCGCGCAATTTATATACACACCCCCAGCTCTCAAGACGTGGCTCACACTATAGGCTCCCTCACCTTCTATCTCACAGGTTATGGACTCACCTCTGGCTCTCACTGAGTGGATCCCATACAACGCTCCCTCACCACTTATCCTGCAGTTTATAGGCTCAACCCAGCTGTCACTGACAGGTTCTCTGCAGTGCCGCCATTACAGTGATACTGGATACCATGACACTGTCTAATGGTCAAGGAACAACTGGACCGAGTGCTGGGAGTTGTGCCCTGACCAACATTTGTCCCTCAAACAATATCACAAAGGTGCAGTTTGCTGGTCAATGATCTCATTGCCTTTTTTAACCACCCATTAGCAGAATGGCTGCTCCATTAACCAGATAGCAACAATCGTAATATGGAGTCATTCCATATGGGAATTTTACGATTCTCCTGAGGTGTAAATAGGAGTCGATCGCACTCTTTCTACCATCAATTTTCAAGGTGACATTATGTTTAGCTTGTCCTATTTAATGTTGGGATAAATTATTCATTAACTATTAGTTTATGTCTGTTCTTTACTATGGTCAGTTTCGCTCTCCTTCTCTTTTTGTGCCGAGTTCAGGCGATTATAGCTTCAAGTCTATCGAGCAAAACGCTTTACCTGCGATTCCACATTGTTCCGTATTTAGTAAAGCTCTGCTGATCTGGCAAATTGATTGGTTTCCATCAACTGATCAGGTAATGAACTCAGAAACCAAGTCCAGTCAAACTAAGACTTTGAATGGCTATGGAGGCTGGGTCACTGAAGATAATTAAGGCGGAGATAAACAGATTTTTGAGCGATAAGTGAAAGAAGGTTTCGGGGGGTTGGGCAAGGAAGTGGAGCTGATCCATGATCAAATCAGCCATGATCTTATTAAATGGCGGAGCAGGCCCGGGGGAGGGGGGTGCGGTGGGAGGCAAATTGCCTACTCCTGCTCCTATTTCATATATGCTTATGTTCTTATGATGGTAGTCTGATGTGTAATTTCCATTTTGCTCCTTTTTGCAGCGAACATCGCGGCGATTGTGATCCTGTCCCGAGGAAGGTGCGGTCTCTCCAGGTGTATCACTCGGTACCTGGTGTTCATGGCGGTGACCGATCTCCTGGTCATTATCACCGCTGTGATATTGAATAGAATTGGTGGTATCTATTTCCGGAATAGCATTCTGTCCACCACACCAGCGTGCAGCATCAGCACTGTGCTCATTTATTCATCAAGAGACAGTTCTGTCTGGTTAACGGTCGCGTTCACCTTTGATCGATTTGTGGCCATTTGTTGCCAGAAGCTGAAAACAAAATACTGCACCGAGACAACGGCGGCTGTGGTGATAGGAGCGGTCTGTGCCCTGAGTTCTTTAAAAAACATCCCTTTCTACTTCACGTATGAGCCATTATTTACTATTAATAAGGTGGCCTGGTACTGCAACATAAAACTTACTTTTTATGTTTCACCCGCTTGGACAGCGTTTGCCTGGCTGGACCGTATTCTAACCCCGTGTGCACCGTTCCTCCTGATGTTACTGCTCAATGCTGTGACCGTCAGATACATTCTAGGGGCTAGTAGGGTCCGCAGGAGACTCCGGGCCCAAAACAATGGAGCGAGTCAGAGTGATCCAGAGATGGAGAGCCGGCGAAAGTCCATAATTTTACTCTTCACCATCTCGGGAAGTTTCATCCTGTTGTGGTTGACGTATGTTATCAATTTTCTCTGTGTCCGAATTGAAAACAATAATTATTTCAATGACCCCAAATTTATTCTGCAGGAAAGTGGAAACATGCTTCAGCTCCTAAGCTGCTGCACTAACACGTTTATTTATACAGTGACTCAGAGTAACTTCAGACAGCAGTTAAAGAACGCGCTGAAATATCCATTGAATCTAGTTGTTAAATTACTTCTATAACGAAACTAGCTATTCCAGCACTCAACCTCCATTAAGCTCTGCACTGTAGTCTTTCGTTCCAATTCTCCAAACCCGCTGGTCATTCCTATTCTCCACAGTGGAAACATACACTTTATCACCCAATTTAATGTTGTAAACTGATTTATTTTATTTCCAAGTGACCCGTCATGTCCTATGGATGCTGACACTTACCTTAGTGCAGTAAGTCAGTTGTATCTTTAGGAATAACTTGGTTTTTGAGGTGGATGCACTCAGCCGTGGTAGCCCTCTTGCACCTCAGTTAGAAGAATGTGGGTTCAAGTCCCATTACAGGCTGACCCGCCAGTGCAGTACTGATGGAATGCTTCTTTGTCAGATGGTGCTGTCTTTCAAGTGAGACTTTAAACCGAGGTTCCGTCTTCCCTCTCAGGTGGATGCCAAGGATCTGAGTGTATTATTTTCAAGAAGTGAGTAAATGTTCTGCCGATGCCCTGACCAATGCTTATCGCTCAACAAATATCACCAAAACTGATTATCTGCGCCTGTATTTATTTCTCGGTAGGTGGAACTTTGCTGAGTGCAAATCCGCTGCCACGTTTCCCTGCATTACAACAGTGACTACACTTCAATATAAAGCACCTTGGAACCTCCCTGGGTGTGAAGCTCCATGGAACCTTCTTGGGAGTACATCGCCTTGGATCCTCCCTGGGAGTAAAACACTTTGGAACCTTCCTGGGTGTAAAAAATGTTGGATCCTCCCTGGGTCTGAAATACTTTGGAACCTCCCTGGGAGAAAAACAATTTGGAACCTCACTGGGTGTAAAGCTCCAGTGAACCTCCCTGGGTGTAAATCGCCTTCGAACCTCCTTGGGTGTAAAACATTTTGAAACCTCCCTGTGGGTGTCAAACACTTTGGAACCACCCCCCATCCCGGGTGTAATGCTCTTTGGAACCTCCCTGGGTGTAAAACACTTTGGAACCTCCCTATGTGTAAAACACTTTGGAACCTCCCTGGGAGTAAAACACTTTGGAACCTCCCTGGGTGTAAAACACTTTGGAACCTCCCTGGGTGTAAAACACTTTGGAACCTCCCTGGGTGTAATACTCTTTGGAACCTCCCTGGGTGTAATGCCCTTTGGAACCTCCCTGGGTGTAATGCACTTTGGAACCTCCCTGGGTGTAATGTTCTTTGGAACCTCCCTGGTTGTAAAACACTTTGGAACCTCTCTGCATGAAAACACTTTGGAACCACCCTTGGTGTAAAACACTTTGGAACTTGCCTGGCTGTGAAACACTTTGGAACCTCCGGGTGTAAAACACTTTGGAACCTTGCTGGGTGTAAATATCTTTGGAAACTCCCTGGGTATAAATCTCTTTGGAAGCTCCCTGCGTGTAAAACACTTTCGATCCTCCCTGGGGATACATCTCTTTGGAAACTCCCTGGGTGTGAAGCACTTTGGAACCTCACTGGGTATGAAACACTTTGGAACCTCCCTGAGTGTAAATATCTTTGGAAACTCCCTGGGTGTAAATATCTTTGGAACATCTCTGGGTGTAAAGCACTTTGGAACCTCCCTCGCTGTAAAGCTCCATTGAACCTCCCTGGGTGTAAAGCCCTTTGGAACCTTTCTAGGTGTAAAGCACTTTGGAACGTCTCTGGGTGTAAAGCCCTTTGGAACCTCCCTGGGTGTAAAGCGCTTTGGAACCTCCCTGGTTGTAAAGTTCTTTGGTACCTTCCTGCATGTCACACTCTTTTGGTCAACCCTCGCTGCAACGCCCTTTGGAGCCTCCCGATAGGTTGGACAGACAAGTTCATTACTGCTCCCAGATGAGAACAGCTTCGTTGTTCTATCCTCCTAGTGCCCACCGCTCAGCCGCAGTCCTTTGTCCGTACAGCTGAGATTGGACATTGCATCAGGAAAGGGAAAAAGATTGAAACTGCAGCGAGTGAGTTTTGTCCCGAAAATGGAATACTGTTACTTTGCCTCTAGCAGAGATAAGCTATAATTTTATTATCCCTCTTTCGTTCTCCTTTTTACCAAATTTGCTGTCTCCACTTTAAACACAAGTAGCTGTATCCATTAATGAGAGAGCTACAGGCCCGAATCTTAAACATAACACTGCCAGCTCACTTGGATGTACAAAATGGCCCTCGTTGTTTTCACTTGGAATAGCCTAAACGGGCAAGGAATAATTGCTCCATTACTGATACAGTAAATATAAGAAAATATATTCTCCATCGTTAGTTCTAGCGAAATTGAAAGAATGTTTGTACAATATTTCGCTAGAAATCTCCGAAAAATAAAACTGTAAAGTGTCTACACACAAAAGTGGGACTACATCTCGGTCGCAGCTTTTTCGTAATGTTGTTCTGTTGCATTAATCGTTGATTAATGTAAACAGCACGCACTTTTACATCGCAATCTCTGCCTGTTGTAATTTGAAGAACAACTCTTCAGTCTTACATGTGATGAACCTCCCCTATCCATTCCAGCTGCCTCTGTTCCAATGAAATGATAAGAATGTATACACTGAGACTGTGAAATAGGAACGTGAAGGGTAAGCGTTAGAGAAAACATGGTGATGTACTGGGCCAACTGATTACCAGGCACTGACTGGCACTTCTTCAATGTATAAATATACACTGTGAACTTTATGGCTTTAAAGGAATGTTTGCAATTCACCAAATCAACACGTTTCTCTTCCGTGTGCTATTCGCTGATACCAAAAAATAAATGCTTCGTGTTATTCTGGCTAATATATCATTCCTCTTGCGCGGTGCACAACAACAATAAATTACATTTATTCAGCGCCTTTAACATAGTAAAGAATCTCAAGGCACTTCACAGGATCTTTATCGAACAAAATGTGACAACGAGTCACTTAAGGAGATATTAGCGCAGGTGATCAAAAGTTTGGACGAAGAGGTAGGGTATAAAGAGCGTGTTAAAGAAGGAGAAGGCGTCAGAGAGGCGTAGATGTTTAGGGAGGGAATTAGAAAGCTTATGCCTTTTCAGCTGAAGGTACAGCTGTCAAAGGTTGAGCGATTAAGAACACAAGAAATAGGAGCAAGCATAGGCCATTTGGCCCGTCGAGCCTGCTCCGCCATTTATTAAGATCATGGCTGATCTGATCACGGAATCAATTCCACTTCCTTGATCGCTCCCCATCACCCTTTACACCCTAATCACTCAAAAAGCTGCCTATCTCCGCTTAAAGATATTCAGTGACCCAGCCTCCACAGCTTTCCTTGGCAGAGAAATCCAGAGATGTAAGACACACTGAGAGAAAAATTCCTCCTTATTTCCGCTCTGAATGGGCGACCCCTTATTTTAAAACTATGCCCCCTAGCTCTTGAATAACCCACGAGGGGAAAAATCCTCTCTGCATCTACCGTGACGAGCCCTCTCAGTATCTTGTATGTTTCAATAAGATCAACTCTCATTCTTCTAAACGCCAAGGAGTATATGCCCAACTTGCTCAACCTTTCTTCACAAGTCAACTTGTTCATCTCAAGAAGCAACCTAGTGAACCATCTCTGAATAGCCTCCAATGCAAGTATATCCCTGCTTGTATAATGAGACCAAATTCGTACACAGTACTCTAGGAGTGTTCTCACCAATACTTTACACAGATTTGTAGGACTTGTCTGCTTTTACACTCTTTACACCTTGCAATAAAGGTTAACATTCCATTTGCCTTCCCAATTATTTGCTGTATCTGCATACCAAATTTTTATGTTTCATGCACACGGACCCCAGTTCACTCTGTACTGCAGCATTTCGCAATTATTCTCCATTTAAATAATAATTTGCTTTTTTATGTTTCCTGCCAGATTTTCTGTGTCCTCCTCACAATTTGCTTTCCCACCCATCATTGTATCATTAGCAAACTTGACAACATTACATGGACCCTTCATCCAAATAATTATTATAGATTGTAAATAGTTGAGACACTTGCACCGCAGTCTTTATCATTTGCCAACCGGAAAATGTTGCATTATTCCAGACTCTATGTTTTCTGTTCGGTAGCCGGTCCGCTATCCATGGTAATATATTTCCCCAAACCCCGTGCACTCTTATCTTGTGCAGTAACCCTTTATGTGGCACTTTATAGACTGCCTTCTGGAAATCCAAACACATCACATCCACTGGTTCCCCCTTTTATATCCTCAAACAACTCCAGAAAATTTGTCGAACATGATTTCCCTTTCATAAAACACAGCTGACTCTGCTTGACTTTATTATTGGTTTCCAAATGTCCTGCTATTGCTTGCTTAATAATGAACTCCAGCAATTATCCAACGACAGATATTAGTCTAACTGGTCTATAGTTTCCTGCTTTCTATCTGCCTCCTTTTCAAATAGGGGTGTTGCATTTGCGGTTTTCCAATCCACCGAGCCCTCTACAAACTCCAGGATATTTTACTAGATTAGAACCAATGCATCCAGTATCTCCGCAGCAACTTCTGTTAAGATCCTAGGATGCAGGCCACTAGGTCCAGATGACTTGTCCATCTTTAGTCGCCATATTTTACCGAGTGCTTTTACTTTAGTGATAAGGATAGTTTAAAGTTCCTCCCTCCCTATACCCCCTTGATTATTTTTATTGCGATGTTTTTATTCTACCATAAAAACCGATACAAAATATGTATTCAAAGTATTAGCCACTTCCCTGTTCCCCATTATGTTTTCACCAGTCTCATCATGTAAGGGACCAATATTTACTTTTGCTACTCTCGTCCTTTGTTTATACCTGTTGAAGCTCTTACTATCTGTTTGTTTATATTTCTTGCTAATTTACTCTCATAATCTATCTTTCCTCTCTGAGTTTTTTTTTTAGTCATCCTTTGCTGTTAAAAAAAATTCCCAATCCTCTGGCCTCCCAGTTACCGGAGATATTCAAGAGGCCAGAACTGGAGCAGCGCAGAGATCTCGTAGGAGTGTCGGGTTGGAGGAGACTACAGATGTCGGGAGAGGCGAGACCGTAGAGGGATTGGAAAACAAGAATTAATGTTATAAAATCGAGCATTTATCAGACGAGGAGCCAACGTGGGTCAGCGAGCACAGGGATGATTGGTAAGCAGGATTTATAGCGAATTAAGCCATGGACAGCAGAGTCTTGGATGATCTAAAGTTTACGGTGGGGTAGAATGTAGGTAAGCTGCAAGGGGTGCATTGCAAAGTCAAGTCTAGATGTCAAAAAGCAATGGCTCATGTTTTCAGCAGCAGCTGAGCTGAGGCAGAGATAGATTTTGCGAAGTTATGGAGTTCGGAGTAGGCGGTCGTGGTGATGGATCAGTAATGTGGTAGGGTGCACATCCAATGTTCAATTATGGCACCAAGATTATGATCAGTCTCGTTCAGGCTCAGAAAGCTACTAGGTAGAGTCAGTAATTAGGGAACGGGGTTTGTGCCAGAGACCAAAGACAATGATATTTAGTACTGGATGTAGCACAGGCTGTTTGACAAATCTGAGAGAGTTGAGGTGTCAAGAGACCAGATGATGAAGTAAAGCGTGGTGTCATCAGCATACATGTGCAATCTGTAATATTGTGTTCGGATATAATCGCCGAGGGGCAGCACGGAGATGGGAAGCATGAGTTGCCAAGGATAGATACTTGGGGAACTCCAGAGATAACAGTGCTGGAATGGGAATTGAAAGAGGTCCAGAATTGAACACAATACACTAAATGTGTTTTACCTACAGTCTTATATATGTACTTGTACTTCCACCTTTTTGTATTCCAGTTCGCTTGTAATAACTTGCGATAATGGCCAATATTCCATTAGCCTTTCTGAATATATTTAGTGCCTGTCCACTGAATTGTAGTGCTTCCTGTACGTGGGAACCTCTCTGTTCCTCTCAAGTTCCAAGCTTCTCACAATTTAGTAAATACTCTGATCTATCTCTCTTAGGTCCAATTGGATGATCTCAAACATACTCACGTTAAACTCCAACTGCCACAGTTTTGCCCGGTTTTGGATTATATCTCAATGTATTGGCATTAAGTATGATCTCATTGAAAGACGTAAGATTCTCAGAGGGTTTGATAGGCTAGATGCTCAGACGGTGTTTCCCTTGCCTGGATGGTCTAGAAATAGGATGTTTCATCTCAGGAACAAGGGTCGACCATTGAGGACTGAGATGAGGAGATTTTGTTTCGCTCAGAGGGTTGCGATTCTTTGGAATTCTGTAACGCAGAGGACTGTGGATGTTCAGTCGTTGATTATATTCAATGCTTAGAGAGATAGATATTTGGACGCAAATGTAATCATGTGATATGGGGATCAGGTGGAAAATTGGGGTTGAGGTCGAAGAACAGCCATGATCTTATTAATTGGCGCTCAGGGTCAAGGGGCCGTATGGTCGACTTCTGCGCCTATTTATTATGTTCTATGCTATTCAGCATTCTTTGCCAGACTTTGCATCAATACAGTTCAATTCCAATAGAGTGCTTTCCCATTCATCTCGCATTGTAGGCGTGTGATCTCCATTGGGCTGGGAAATCATTTCCCCTTGCAGATTAGGTCAAGGAGCTATATCCAGGAACTGTGGGTTTTAGACTTTGCAACCAGACCGCATAATGCCCTCACCCCACATCAACATAAACCAGTTAACTGCTAGATTTGCATTTAAAATGTATTTCACATGGCTTCCTCCTGAATTTCGAGCAGGAATTTCCTGGATCCTAGTTACTTAACAATCACGCTGAACTATGAACCAGTATATGCCTCAATCTGGGCGCCAGTAACTTTCGCCCAATTTGCATGGATCTTACAAGAGAGCATATACCCCATCCGATTTGATTCCCATTAACAAATAAATAAATTAGGGCGGGCTGTACAATCAACCTACTGCAGGATTTGATGCCCTGTAGAGGTTACAAGTTTTAATCTTGTTTTAATAAAACTATACACCTGCAGCTAACCTTTGACTGCAGTGCATGCGTATGTAAATAATCAAACTTGTTAATAAATTAAACCTAATTTTCCACCAATCTTTGTTGGTTCTTGATAGGGGCAACTGTCAGAAACCCGAATGTGATTTTGCTACTGAAATATTTGACACCGAGCCGCATTAGGAGAAATTAGCGCAGGTACCAAAAGCTTGGTCAAAGAGGTAGATTTTAAGGAGCGCCTTGAAGGATGAAAGGGA
Source organism: Pristiophorus japonicus (assembly GCF_044704955.1). Classification (NCBI taxonomy): domain Eukaryota; kingdom Metazoa; phylum Chordata; class Chondrichthyes; family Pristiophoridae; genus Pristiophorus; species Pristiophorus japonicus. The sequence continues at coordinate 887,940 of NW_027252241.1, forward strand.
GGTAGAGAGGCGGAGAGGTTTAGGGAGGGAGATCCAGAGCTTGAAGCTCAGGGAACAGAAGGCACGGCCAACAATGGTTGTGCGATTATAATCAGGGATGCGCAAGAGGGCAGAATTAGAGGCTGGAAGAAATTAGAGAGATTGGAGAGGCGATGCCATGGAGGGATTTCAAAATAAGGATGGTAATTTTGAAATTAAGGCATTACTTAACCAGAAACCAATGTAGCTCAGTGAGCCCAGGGACGATAGGTGAGCAGGAAACGGGCAGCTAAGTTTTGGATACCTATCGTTTATGTAGGGTAGAATGTGGGAGGCCAGCTATGAGTGCATTGGAACAGACACATCTAGAGGTAACAAAAACATGGATGAGGGCTACAGCACCGGATGCGCTGAGGCAAGTGCTGTGGCCACGTCGTCAGAAGCTCATTTCAGTGTCAAAATATGATATCAAGGTTTGCTTCAGTCTCAGACAGAAGTTGGGCAGAGGGATGGAGTCAGCTGCTCCAAGGAAATCACGTTTCACACATTTATTTGAGTTATGATATTCTTTTATCATTTCCTCAGTAATGTATTCCAGCATGTGCTCGACGACTGAGTTCAGGCTACCTGGCCTGTAGTTCCCTTTCTTTTTAATCTTTGCTCCATTTCTTGAATAGTGGCGTTATATTTATTACCTCCCAATCCACTGGGCCATTCTATTATCAGAAAAGTTTGGAAGATGACAACCAATGCATCCACTATCTCTGCACCCTAGTGTGTAGGCAATCCGGTCGAATGGATTTGTAGGCCTTTAGTCATTTTGGTTTCTCAAGTACTTTTTCTCTTCTGATATTAATGAATTTAAGTTCCTCACTCTTAATATTCCCTTGTTTTTCCATTGCTTTTTTATGTTTTTGTGTCAACTACTGTGAAGGCAGAAATAAAATATTTGTTTAAAGTCTATGCCATTTCATTATTTCACCTGTTCCAGCCTGTAAGGAACCAACACTTAGTTTTGCTAATCTCTTCCTTTTTACATACTTGTAAAAGGTCTTACAATCTGTTTTTATCTTTCTTGCTACTTACTCAACATTTACCAAAAGATGTAGTAGAAAAACATCTATAAACTAGAAACTAGATGTCATAAAGATTAATCGTTGCGGAATACAAAAGGTCCGATGTTGTCTAACCAATCTGCTTAATTTATTTGAGGAAGTAAATAAAGGGTAATGCAGTAGACGTAATGGCTCGGATTTTGCGGTTGCAATTGCAGCGAGACTGTCAGCGTTCACCACGTTTATCCTGTGAATCTGACAGCAACTTCTGTCTGATTCCTTCTCTTTCTAGACTACTCTTTATTCTAACGTGCCTTCTCTCCCAGTTATATTCTTGACATGTTTCTCCTCTCTGACACATCACCCTTGTTTCCCTCCCTCTGCCAAATAGGTTTGAACAGTAACAGTGTTACTGTGACCTCCTTTCATGTTTGGCTCTTTGTTTCACCATGGCAATTCCACAACAAGCTTTTCATAGAATCTCTTAAAATCGCTTTAGGCCTGTATAATTTCTATTTGAATCCAGTCTAATGCATCCAACCCATTCGAGTAAAAGTGACTCACATCTGCTTGTTCCATTCACTGTATTCAATTCCCATGCGTGAAAATCATTGTTAATTTGTTTGTTTCAATAACTGACAAAAATAAATTTATGATGTGATCAAATCGTCTCTCGGACGAGTAATACCAGATATAAACAAAGTTACCTTTTTATGTGTCACAGAGAATGGCTCACAGAAAATGCATGCACCACAAAAGAGCCTGATTTATACCATTTACTACATCGTTCTTGCAGCTCTCGGAGTGCCATGTAAGTTATTGTATTAATTTATTATTGATACAAATCGCTTACTTGTTGGAGTTAAGTTATAATTGTCTCGTTGTCTTAACCACCAATTCCTCCCTTAAAGTTGTATCCTTTGAGACAATAATGTATCCCAGCTTTCTGTTTTTTATTTTTTTGAAACAATTAGTTAACTTCCGATTCACACTCTTACACACACTCATACACACTCATGCACACAATGGATACAGGATTATTCTCCTTCACAACCGATTTGCAGCCTCGTATCTGAACCCGCCCAGTTTATGGAACACAGCACTGATAGCCTTGCCGTTGTTTCTACAGGAAAATCCGAGACATTGTGTCTTACTTCTGATGAGTGCCTTGAAATGAGGTTTAAAAGCTTTGGCCCTGACTTTGCTAAAACAATTAAAGGCGAGGCTATCAGCGCTTACTCTTATTAAAATTAAATCGGACATCAACTTGCGGCGTCCACACATGCAGAATCAAATGGTGAAATCAGAAAGTTGCCATCCGAGTTGCTTGGATCCTACAGGAGCTTCCTGTATCCTTTAACCGGTACTTGCCGACAGACTCGGCTTTCAAATACACTGCGTGAAGTAGGAATAGTTATGTGATAGATACACACTTTACACCGCAGAATCATTTAGGGTAAGTCAATTGATATGTAAATTATTTTTAACGGCGAGATAATTATTAACGACTGTCAAGCTATCTCTCTGGGACTGTAACATAACGTTTACATATGCAGAGTCCTGTTCCTTCAGTTGTTAATTTTTGTTGGAGATGTTCAATAAGTGTAAAAGATAAATATTTGTTATTTCTTTCACTTTTATCTGTCTCCCTTTATCCTAGCTTTCGTTGCTTCAATTTATTTCGCTTTACCTGATTGGTTTTGAAGTAACTATTCTAACTACACTTCTTGGTACAGATTCTGCGGATTGTTCGATCTGATTGGTTAATTGTGGACAGCGTTCAACGAACAACGCTAGCCGTTCATTGTACTTACACTTGCCCACAGACTTTATATGGATTTTTGCACTTCAACTTTTGGTCTGCAGAAATCCAAAACAGCGCCGATCAGTGTGTGTAGAGGACCAGTAACTGCGTATCTCCTGAACCAACCAGACTGAAAGAAATCCTTACACAGACATGCGAAGTTTGATCCAGGAAGTGTAAGTTATAATAGTTAATCAAAATCCAAGTCATGGACACAAAGCAAAAGAAAGTGATGGAAAAAAAGGAGAGGATAAAGGAGAGGCATGGATTTTGCAGTTAGCTGCCCTCAATTAATACTGCCCACAATCATCTAGCGATCACTGTGGCATGGATTGCACCTTTCCCAACATTAATTTCATTCTGGTGTTACCTATAGGGGATCACTGGCGTGCAGCGACAGTGATGTCATCAAGCAGGCTAAGAAGACGGTGACAATGAAGAATTCTTTAAACAGCAACCCAGGAAGTAGAAAGCATGGATTATCATTCACTTTTTACTCATTTAATAGCAAGCGAAAATGATATTGGGACATACTCATGGCATTAAGAATGAAGCTGAAATATAAATTAAAAAAACTTTAAATATATATTGTATTAATTTAACAATCTAGGATTTTTTTCACAATGCAGAAATCTAACAGTCTACAACGTATTTATCCAATGCAAGAGAGCGTTTTAACAGTAATTATGACTTGCTATGCCTTTAAACCCGCCGTTCGCCGCATTCAACAAGGCATAACGTTTTCAGTTTTTTAGATGCGATATTAGAGTGTAAAAGTGGAAGTTCACGTTAATTCCGATGATTTTAAGATTTCTTTCTTCGAGAGCTTCATCAGTGCATCCTATGGAGGAGCAGGGTATTACTTGCAGCAACTTCCAGATTTCGACATTTAAATCTGCGTCTTTGGACACTAGAATGTGCTGGTAGTTTCATAAGTTAATGAAGGCAAACGCTGCGAGTTTCGTGATTCTTACAAATACAAAATCCTGGCCAAATTATTTGCTTGATTTTGAATTGATGATTCATTAAATTATTAATTCTTACCTTGACGTTGAAAGCTCATTTTCTGTTTTTATATTTTCAGCATTTACCGTTACTTTTTAATTTATTGTAATTTCACAGTTTCTTATTTTCCAATTAACTTCAATGTTCCATGTACTGCAACAAACTACCTTCACTTTTAACCCATTATTTTTCACGTTATTTTACTTTCACTCAGGTCTTTTGACAAACTTCAGTTGTAATTTCAAATGTTCCTGTATTATTCCATAAAAACATAAGAATATGTGAAAAAGAAGCAGGATTAAGCTACCTGGCCCCTCGAGCCTGCAACGCCAATTAATGAGATTATGGCTGATGTGATCATGGACGTCCCTGCACGCTCCCCATAACCACTTCCGCTCAAAAATCTGTCTCTGCCCGCCTTACATCTATTCAATGACCCAGCATTCACAGCTCTCCGGGGTCGAGAATTCCTTAGATTTAGAACACTCTGAGAGAAGAAATTCCTCCTCACCTCAATTTTAAATGGTCGGCTTGATTCTGAATCTCTGTCCACTAGTTTAAGTTCCCCTATGAGTGGAAATATCCTTTTTTGAACACCGACAAATGCAAGTATATCTTTCCTTAAATACGGAGACCAAAGCTGTACGCAGTACTCAAGGTGTGGCGTCACCAATACCCTGTACAGTTGTTGGAGAACTTATCTGCTTTATGTTCTATCCCTCTTGCAATAAAGGTCAACATCCCATTTGCCTTCCTGATTACTTGCTGCACCTGCATACTCACTCTTTGTTTTTCATGCACAAGGACCCCACAGGTACCTATGTACTGCAGGTCTTTGCAATGTTTCATGTCCTCCTCACAATTTACTTTCGCACTTATACCACTTGGTTATATGCCATGCATCGGTATCAATGGACACTATGTTAGTTCTGTAAAATAAAGAGGCTACTAACTTCAGACACCATTCACACAAAGTCATATTGGAATTCTAATCTGCCATTTCTCTTACTTGCAGCGAATTTTGTGACGAAAGGGATCCCTTCCCAAGGAAGGTGTGGTCTCTCCAGATGTATCATTTTGTATCTGGTGTCGATGGGGCTGACCGATCTCCTGGTCATTATCATCGCTGTAATATGAAATAGGATCAGTATTACTTTTTCCCCAGGTAGCTTCCTATCCATTACCCCGCTGTTTAATGTCAGTAGTGTATTAATATTTGCAGCCAGTTCGGCCTGGTTCACACATCGCTTTCACTTTCGATCAATTTGTAGCCATTTCTTGCAAAATCGTAAAACAAAATACAGCATCGAGAAAACGGCGGCTGTGGTTTTTGAACGGTCTGTGCGCTGTGCTTTACATCCATTTTGATTTTATCTATAAATCATCGTATATAATTAACAAGATATCGTGTTACTGCAACGTTAAGTTACTTTTTTATACGCCTCCTTTATGGACAGCGTTTAACTGGTGTGGCTGCATTCTAGCCCCGTGGCTCCCGTTGATTCTGATCTTGCTGCTCAATGCTCTGACCGTTAGACGCATTCTAGGCCAGTAGAGCCCGCAGGAGACTTCGAGCCCACGGCAATGAAGATACTCAGAGTGAGCTAGAAACAGAGAACCGCAGAAATTCCATCGTTTTACTCTTCGCCATGTCAGGAAGTTTTAACTTTTTATTGATGGCTATGTTGCAAAGGTATTATTTGTTGAATTTACAAAAGATAATTATTCCGTGGGTTTCAATTTCAATGAGCCAAAGTTTATTTTCAGGTTATTTGTAACTATGCTCAAGCTTTTGAGTTCCTACACCAACACCTGTATTTATGCCATTATCCAGAATAAATTCAGACAACAGTTGAAGAATATGGTGACTTTTCCTCTCAATCTACTTGTTAAATGATTTACATAATTACATAGATTGTAACATTGATTCTGTCCAATATCCCACGATGCAGACCTTTACCAAACATATGCACTCACTACCTTTGCTTTCACACGGAACTCTCAGATTGCCTCTCGCTCCAAGATTGTTCCACATACACACAACGTGGGCATGTTTGAGGGTAAGTTAACTATTTCTCCCAAATCGAATCTTGTAAAAGGCTCTGATTAGGTTTTCAGTAATTCTATCCATTCTGCAGGCGCTGTCTTACTTTTGCACAGATTTTAGAGCGCCAATCACCCTTGACAATCTCGACATTAATAATTGAGATAGTCAGATTATTGAATATAAGCAGATGCACGTATAGATTATGAAATAAAATAACTTAGTTGGTATTTTGTGTAATTAAACGAAAGTACTGTAAGATTGTAAGGTTAAAACACACAACAGCGAGATGCAAAGCTGTAGAAGTGAGCTTTTATCAGAGGGGAGTGTGAAGAAGGAATTTCGATTGCCAGCTTAGAAAAGAGAAAATCAATATTATGAAATAAAGGTTTGAAGATATAAGACATAAACACATGCACAACAAATGGTAACAGTTAAACTTAGGACAAAATGAGTGCAACTGTATCAATAGCATTTACGCAGAGAGGTAGTCCTAACATATGGTACAAACATTCTTTAGAAAAATACCACTGTCTGAAGCTGCTGGAAAATCTTCAATCTGCTTCTTCTGAGGCTAGTGTAAAAAGCAAACACAACACGCATGTGATCTCCTGATGACCAATCATTTGCAAATTATTTATAAATACTACCGATCTCATATGCATTGTGCATAATTGGTGTGTATTATTATCTCTTTCAATTGATTTCCTACATTACAACAGCGATTGTACTTCAGAAGAACTTTATTGATTGTAAAGCGCTTTGGTGCATCTGCGGTTCATGAAAGGCGCTATATAAATGCAGGAGCTTTAAATAATCTTTTAATTGTTTTCCATTTTTCGAACTTGTGTTACAGGTAAAGAATGCATGATGAATTTTAATACCTTCATATTAAAGCAATAAGGATAAATGACAATATGCTATAATACGTCTAAACATAGGCAATACAGATACATGACAATTATCAATAATGCCTCTACTTAAAGTAAATAGCGATATATGACACTATTCTATAATATCTTCACATAAAGCAATAAATATACATGACAATAACCAATAATATAAACGAATTAATCCAATAGTGTGATGTATAACCATATACTATGTAAACGCAACAATGATGTGTTAGACTTTTAGTTTCATGTTAGTTTCATGATGTGGAATCTTTATGGGGAGAGCTGCGTAACAGCAAAGGGCAAAAAACGTTAGTGGGGGTTGTGTACAGACCTCCAAACAGTAGTAGTGATGTTGGGGAGGGCATCAAACAGGAAATTAGGGGTGCATGCAATAAAGTTGCAGCAGTTATAATGGGTGACTTTAATATGCACGTAGATTGGGATAGCCAAACTTGAAGCAATACGGTAGAGGAGGATTTCCTGGAGTGCATAAGGGATGGTTTTCTAGACCAATATGTCGAGGAACCAACTAGGGGGGAGGCCATCTTAGACCGGGTGTTGTGTAATGAGAGAGGATTAATTAACAATCTTATTGTTCGAGGCCCCTTGGGGAAGAATGACCATAATATGGTGGAATTCTGCATTTGGATGGAGAATGAAACAGTTAATTCAGAGACCATGGTCCAGAACTTAAAGAAGGGTAACTTTGAAGGTACGAGGCGTGAATTTGCAAGGATAGATTGGTGGATGATAATTAAGGGGTTGATTGTGGATGGGCAATGGCAGACATTTAGAGACCGCATGGATGAGATACAACAATTGTACATTCCTGTCTGGCGTAAAAATAGAAAACAGAAGGTGGCTCAACCGTGGCTATCAAGGGAAATCAGGGATAATATTAAAGCCAATTAAGTGGCATAGAAATTGGCCAGAAATAGCAGCGAACCTGGGGACTGGGAGAAATTTAGAACTCAGCAGAGTAGGACAAAGGGTTTGATTAGGGCAGGGAAAATGGAGTACGAGAAGAAGCTTGCAGGGAATATTAAGACGGATTGCAAAAGATTCTACAGTTATGTAAAGATAAAAAGGTTAGTAAAGAAAAACGTAGGTCCCCTGCAGTCAGAATCAGGGGAAGTCTTAAACGGGGAACAAAGAAATGGCAGACCAATTGAACAAGTACTTTGGTTCGGTATTCACTAAGTAGGACACAAATAACCTTCCGGATATAAAAGGGGTCAAGGGTCTAGTAAGGAGGAGGAACTGAGGGAAATCCTTATTAGTCGGGAAATTGTGTTGGGGAAATTGATGCGATTGAAGGCCGATAAATCCCCAGGGCCTGATGGACTGCATCCCAGAGTACCTAAGGAGGTGGCCTTGGAAATAGCGGATGCATTGACAGTCATTTTTCAACATTCCATTGATTCTGGATCAGTTCCTATCGAGTAGAGGGTTGGCAATGTAACCCCACTTTTTACAAAAAGAGGGAGAGAGAAAACAGGTAATTATAGACCGGTCAGCATGAACCCAGTAGTGGGTAAAATGAAGTAATCAATTATTAAGGATGTCATAGCAGCGCATCTGGAAAGAGGTGACATGATAGGTCCAAGTCAGCATGTATTTGTGAAAGGGAAATCATGCTTGACAAATCTTCTGTAATTTTTTGAGGATGTTTCCAGTAGAGTGGACAAGGGAGAAACAGTTGATGTGGTATATTTGGACTTTCAGAAGGCTTTCGACAAGGTCCCACACAAGAGATTAATGTGCAAAGTTAAAGCACATTGGATTGGGGGTAGTGTGCTGAATTGGATTGAGAACTGTTTGTCAGACAGGAAGCAAAGAGTAGGAGTAAATGGGTACTTTTCAGAATGGCAGGCATTGACTAGTGGGGTACCACAAGGTTCTGTGCTGGGGCCTCAGCTGTTTATACTGTACATTAATGATTTAGACGAGGGGATTAAATGTAGTATCTCCAAATTTGCTGATGACACTAAGTTGGGTGACAGTGTGAGCTGCGAGGTGGATACTATGAGGCTGCAGAGTGACTTGGATAGGTTAGGTGAGTGGGCAAATGCATGGCAGATGAAGTATAATGTGGATAAATGTGAGGTTATCCACTTTGGTGGTAAAAACAGAGAGACAGACTATTATCTGAATGGTGACAAGTTAGGAAAAGGAGAGGTGCAACGAGACCTGGGTGTCATGGTCCTTACTACTAGGGAGATCAAGAGGTATGGCGAGAAAGCAGGAAGGGGATACTGAAGTTGCATGTTCAGCCATGAACTCATTGAATGGCGGTGCAGGCTATAAGGGCCGAATGGCCTACTCCTGCACCTATTTTTCTATGTTTCTATGTTAACTAAATGTTCGTCCTGCGAAGGATTCAATTACCAATTATAGGAAGGTTCCTGAATTTAGAACACCTACCATGCCCATCCGCTGTCTTTCCCTCATTTGTCACCACCACTCAGGCACGCCGCTGTGTGACTGAAATGTCCTTAAATATCTTTGTTGTGCACCCTCTGTACCTGCTGCGTTAGAAGTTGCCCCATGTCATCTGCAAGGACCAACTTCGGAAGCCATCTAGACTGGAAGATGACATTCTTTGCTGCTTCGAGAAGCTTTTATGAAGGATAAGAGCATAAAATATGACTCTGACATGTTAACTCTACTTCAGTCAGGTACTCCCAAATAACCGCTTTCCTAGATGAACGATATCGATGGGAGTCACAGTGAGTCACTGAGAGACAATATTCCCATTTATTTTACCAGGGATACAAACAGCCTCAGGAACAGGATGTGTTTGGAGTCGATCCCCATCTGCGTGTAAAACAGATTCTGACCAGTGACCCACCGATTTATCAGATTCATGTCATGTCGTAGATATATATCATAACGTTGACACCAAACATCTTACCAATGTTCGTCAAACTCTTTCCATCGCTGATTCTTCCAACATGCTTCGAGTTTGCACATGTCATTTCAGTATACAGAAATGACTTTATTTCTCCAGCATGGATGATCAGTCCAAGGAGTTGCGGTAGCACTGATATTAAAGAAAGAGGTAAAGGCAGTGGGGAGAAAGGCTCTTAGCTCAGAACATCAGAATGTGGGCTCAGTATGGGTGGAGGTCGGATGAAACAAAGGGCAGTAAACAGTGGTGGGAGTACTTTATAGCTGCACTGAGAGTACTAATAGTAGTGAACAATATATAAATTGTGAATGATTATTAATCTTCATATGGACTGTGAGAAACACATTGGCAAAAAGTACTTGAAGGATGAGTTATTGGAATGCATTCGAGAGAGTTTACTAGAACAATGTGTCGATGAACCAAAAAGGAACAGGTTATTTTATATCTAGCATTGTGTGACGAGGCAGGGTTAATTAGTAATCTTCTAGTGTAGTATCATCTGGAGAAGAGTCATCAAATTATGATAGTATTCCATGTTAAGTCCGAAACATCAGTCTTAAATTTAAACAATGCCATTTAGAGGCGAGTTGGCTGAGATACATTCTAGTAATTAGATTAAAAAATATGACGGAAGATGAAGTGGAAAATATTTAAATAAATAATTCATGATTGTCAACGAGTATACATAACGTACGGGAAGAAACTCCATTGGAAAATCACGACAGCCATGACGAACTAAACAAGTTATGGATAGTACTTGGTTAAAAGAAGAGGCTTATAGTGTTTCAAAAACTACTAATAACCATAAAGATTGGAAAGGTTTTAAATATCAGCAATGATGAGTAATAACTTGATGAACAGGGAGAATATAAATTATGAGAGTTAAACAGAAATAAACTTTAAAAGATATTAAAAGCTTTTGCAAGTATGGAAAAAAACATATGAGCGAAATTAAACGTCGGTCCCTGAGAGGCAGAGACATGAGAAATGTTAATTGTAATAAGAAAATCGCAGAGGGTTTCTACAAATGTTTTTTGTGTGTCTTCACAGTAGAAGACACAAAGATCATAACGGAAATTGTGGGGAATCAAATGTGTATTTATAGTGAGGAACTTAAAGTATTTATTATCAGTAAAGTAAAAGTATTGGAGAAATTAATGGACTGAAAGACGACAATCCCCTGGACCTGACGGCCTACCTCATAGGGCTCTAAAAGAGGTAGCTGCAGAGATAGTGGATGCATTGATTCCCCAGAATCTAGAACGGTACCAGTGGATTGGAAGGTGGAAAATATATCCCGGCTATACAAGAAAGGAGGGAGAGAGAAAACAGGATACCATAAACTGGTTTGCCTGACATCAGGAATAGGGAACATGCAAGAATCTAATATTAAGGGCATAGCAACATGGCACTTGGAAAAACTCAAAAAAGTTAGGTAGAGCCAAAATTGTTTAATGAAAGGAAAATAGTGTTTGACAAATATATTCATGTTTTTAAGGGGTAGATAAGGCGGAACCGGTGGATGTAGTATATTTGCACTTCCATAAGGCATTCAATAAGTTGCCACACAAGAGGTTTTTACACAGGATTAGGGATCATGCAATTGCAAAATGTAGCATGGATTGAGGATTGCTTACGGCCAGTAAAAATGAAAAAGAAAGACTTGCATTTATAGAACACGCTTCATGAACACCGGACATCACAAAGAATTTTACAGTCAATAAAGGACTTTTGAAGTGTAGTTATTGTTGTATTGTAGGAAATACGGCAGCCAATTTCACACAGCAATCTCTCGCAAACATCAATGTGCAATGTCGAGATAATCTGTTTTAAGGGATATTTATTAAAGAATACATATTGGCAAGAACAACGGGGAATATTCCCCTATTCAGTGCTGTGGGATCTTTTACATACACCTGAGAGCACAGCAGGGGCCTCAGTTTATTGTCTCATCTGAAAGACGGCAACGCCAACAATTCAACACTGCTTCAGCCTAGAGTTTTGTGCTGAACTATTTGGTGTGGGACTTGAAGCCAGAAGCTCTGATTCATAGGTGAGTGTGCTGCCTACCGAGCCACGGCTGGAAAGGAGAGCAGGTATAAACAGGTGTTTTTCTGAATGGCTGGTTGCAACTTGTGGGTTACCAAGAAGACGAATGCTTTGGCTTGAGCAATTTCAAATCTACATCAATGACTAAATGAGGAGACGTGCAGAAATATATCCAAGTTTTCTGATGAAACAATGTGACGTGGGAAGGTAATTTGTGGGCAGGATGCAAGGAGGCTCAAAATGGATATAGACCTTTAAATGAGGTTAAATGATTCGGCAAATCGTGGCAAACCCTGCAGTTCACGGGCTGGTTCATGTTAACAGAGGCTGAGTTGTATGTTAAGTGGCCGGGTTCATTTTAGCAGAGACCGAAAACTTTGGTCAGGGGCCGGCTTCATGTTAGCTGAAGGGGAGAATTCTACAGGAGGTGCATGAATAGCGAGACCAGGGGTTATATGTGCATAAATCGTTGAAGATGGCAGAGCAGGTTGAGAAAGCGTTAAAAGATACTGGGCTTCAAAATAGAGGCATAGAGTACAAAAGCATGGAAGCTTTGACATACCTTTATGAAACACTGGTACGGCATCGACTGGATTATTGTCTCCAATTCTGGTCAACTATTTTACGAAGGCTGTTAACGCCTTAGGGAAGGTGCAGAAACAATGTACGTCAAAGGTTCCTGGGTCAGGGAATTGAGTTACATGGATAGACTGGACATACTGTGGTTGTTCTCCTCAGAAGAACATGGAAGTTGGAAAAGTGACTGGATTGAGGTGTTCAAAATTATGAGCGGTCTGTACAAAGTAGTTAGAGAGAAACTATTCCCATTGGCAGAATGGTGGAGAATCAGAGGACAGGTGATTTAACGTGATTGGCAGAAGAACCAAAGGCTACATGAGGATACACATTTTTTATCCAGCTAGTGATTAGAATCTAGAATGCACTGCCTGAAAGGGAATGGAGGTAGTTTCAATCACTGCCTTCAAAATGGAGTTGGATAAGAACCCGAAGGAAAAAAAACTGCAAAGATACGGGGAAAGGACGGGGTAGTGGAGCTAGCTACATTTTGAACACCTCAATCTCGTCACTTTTCCAACTTCCATGTTCTGAGGAGAGCAACCACAGCTTGTCCAGTCTCTCCATGTAACTCAATTCCCTCACCCAGGTACCTTCGACGTACTTTGTGTCATAGAGGTGCAGTGGTAAACATAGTTGCTTTCCAAGCAGTTGACCTGGGTTCAATTCCCAACCATCATATTTCTTATTTTTTGAGGATGTTTTCAGTAGAGTGGACAAGGGAGAACCAGTTGATGTGGTATATTTGGACTTTCAGAAGGCTTTTTACAAAGTCCCACACAAGAGATTAACGTGCAAAGTTAAAGTACATGGGATTGGGTGTAGTGTGCTAACTTGGATTGAGAAGTGGTTGGCAGACAGGAAGCAAAGAGTAGGAGTAAATGGGGACTTTTCAAAATGGCAGGCAGTGACTAGTGGGGTACTGCAAGGTTCTGTGCTGGGGCCTCAGCTATTTACACTGTGCATTAATGAGTTAGACGAGAGGATTAAATGTAGTATCTCCAAATTTGCTGATGACACTAAGTTGGGTGGCAATGTGAGCTGCGAGGAGGATGCTATGAGGCTGCAGAGTGACTTGGATAGGTTAGGTGAGTGGGCAAATGCATGGCAGATGAAGTATAATGTGAGGTTATCCACTTTGGTTGTAAAAACAGAGAGACAGACTATTATCTGAATGATGACAAATTAGGAAAAGGGGAGGTGCAACGAGACCTGGGTTTCATGGTACATAAGTCATTGAAGGTTGGCATGCAGGTACAGCAGGCGGTTAAGAATGCAAATGGCATGTTGGCCTTCATAGCGAGGGGATTTGAGTACAGGGCAGGGAGGTGTTACTACAGTTGTACAGGGCCTTGATGAGGCCACACCAAAGTATTGTGTACAGTTTCGGTTTCCTAACTTGAGGAAGGGCATTCTTGCTATTGAGGGAGTGCAGCGAAGGTTCGCCATACTGATTCCCGGGATGGCGGGACTGACATATCAAGAAAGATTAAATCAACTGGGCTTGTATTCACTGGATTTCAGAAGAATGAGAGGGGATCTCATTGAAACGTTTAAAATTCTGATGGGATTAGACAGGTTAGATGCAGGAAGAATGTTCCCAATGTTGGGGAAGTCCAGAACCAGGGGTCACAATCTAAGGATAAGGGGTAAGCCATTTAGGACCGAGATGAGGAGAAACTTCTTCACCCAGAGAGTGGTGAACCTGTGGAATTCTTTACCACAGAAAGTTGTTGAGGCCAATTCGCTAAATATATTCAAAAAGGAGTAAGATGTAGTCCTTACTACTAGGGGCATCAAGGGCTATGGCGAGAAAGCAGCAATGGGGTACTGAAGTTGCATGTTCAGCCATGAACTCATTGAATGGCGGTGCTGGCTCGAAGGACCGAATGACCTAATCCTGCACCTGTTTTCTATGTTTCTATGTTTCTATGATCTGGCAGAGACCCGGTACCGGCTTATCTGGCAGAATGGCCTCCTTCTGCGTTGTAACTATTCTATCATTTCTGATGAAAAGACGAGTCCTGTGTTAAAGGAGCCGAGGTCATGTTAACAGAGACCGAGTTCTGTGCTCAGAGGGCCGGTTTCATATTAACAGAGATCGATTTCTGTGCTCAGAGCCGCGTTCATGTTAGCGGAGACCCAGTCCTGACTTCAGGGACCGGATTCATGTTAACAGAGGCTGACTCCTGCTACCAGGGGCCGGGTTAATGTTAACAGAGGCCGAGTCCTGTGTTTAGAACCGAGTGTGTGTTACCAGCGACCCAGTCCTGAGCTCAGGGGCTGTTTTAATGTTAACTGAAGGTTATAATCCTAAAGTGGGTGCATGAACAGAGAGAGCTTGCTGTATATGTGTGCAAATCGTTGAAGGTGGGCAGGGTAGGTTGACAAAGCGGTTACAAGTCACACGAGACACCGGGCTTCAAGAATACAGGTATAGAGTACAAAGGACATTGTTATGAACACGCCCAAAACACTGGTTCCACCTCAATTGGAGTATTGTGTCAGATTCTGAGCACTGCATTTTAAAAACGATCCGAAAGGTTTCGAGAAGGTGCAGAAAAGTTTTACAAGAATGATTCCACAGATGAGGGACTTCAGTTACCTGGACAGTCTAGAGGATCTGTGGTTGTTCTTCTTAGAGCAGAGATGTTTGGCAGGTGATAGAGGTGTCCAAAATCATGAAGGTGCTGCACAGAGCAGATCGAACGAAACGGTATGCATTGGCAGAAGGATAGAGAACCAGAGAACACAGATTAAGGCGATTGGTAAAAGAAACAAAGGCAATATAAGGAACAAACTTTTTCGCACAGCTACTGGTTGAGATCTGGAATGCACTGCCTGAAAGAGTGGTGGAGTCACCGGGGCCGACCTGGTTGGGAATACCAGCAACTACAGCGGAGATAAGATGAGCTAGCCCAACGCAGGGAGCAGCGTAAGCCGTCCTGAGAGGAAGACAAAAGCAAAGTGGGTGACAAAACCGACTTCACAGCAACTCAGGTAGCTGGTTGTTGGCGTAACTTGGAGTGACATCGAGCCAAGCGGCGAGGTCGGGGCCCAGAAGAGTTTGGCGAACAATGGAAAGTTTCGGAGGTTGGCGAGCAGCGTGAGGTCCGGAGGACGGTAACCAGTGGGAGTTCCGGATGTCACCGATCAGCACGAGCTGCGCAGGTCGGTGAGCAGTGGGAGCAGTGGCAAGGTTCGGAGTTCGGCCTGCAGCAGGAGGTTCGGAAGTCGGCGATTAGGGAGAGGACAGGAGGTCGGCGAGCTGTGGACATTAGCGAGGAGCGGAGGACGGGACCAGCGAGGCCTGGAGATGGGAAGTGGCGAGGAATAGATGTTGGGAACAGCGAGGTCAGTACCCATGAGCAGCAACTTCGAGTCCCATGTATCCCAGGGAGACAGGAACTGCTGGAACGAGAGACGAAGACAGTTGGTGTATGCATGAGTGTACGTACTATACCTTTGCAGCAGAGCGTGGTCTTCAGTCACCTTGTATCCCCTTGCCACTTGGCCAAGACCTTGCTCTGCCAAGCCCGTGTGATAGCTGGTGTGCAACCGCAACCCGAGTTTAAAATATATCACATACAGGCATTTTCCTCCCTTCAAACGGAAGTGCTGGACCTGGAACGTCAGGACCCTCATGGACAACTTCAACAGTGACAGACAGAAATGTCGCATTACTGTCGTTGCCCGGGAACTCTGACGTTTTAATGGACACATCACCGCATTAAGCGAGATAGCGGCTAGGGGAGAGCCAGCTCAAAAATCAAGGCAGTGGGGACAGCTTCTTCAGGAAAGATAAACCAGAAGAAGAATGCCGGCTCCGTAGTGTTAGCTTCGCCATAAAAAAATGAGCTAGTCGGCCGTGTCAGAGACTCCCCTTGCTGGATAAACGAAAGCGTCATGATTCTTTGCCTCACCCTAGCCCAGAACCAGGGTGCTACGGTCTACAGAGCGTACCCCCCAACCCTGGAAGCAACAGACGTGACCAAAGACTAATTCTACTCCAGGCTCGAACAATACCTGTCCCTCGGCTCAGCGGGTGTATTGTATAGGGTTAATCATATAGGGTTAATGATGATATTTAGTCATCTTGAGTGTGTTTCTGTCCCAGGCCTCATGGAATGATAAGCAGAGAAACAGAGAGAGAGAGCTTGAGGTCTCATGCTTTGTGGACGAGCACCTGCGGCCTTATAGATTAGGAGTTCGCCATAAGCCACATGCACATGTTTTGCTCAATAGTATGTTATTTGATAATAAAAAGGTACAGCACTGTCCCGTAGCTCTTCGAACTTCACCTTGGACCGAAATTCGCGAGCTGTGCCGGGACCCCCAATGCTCCAGACCAGCCGTCCCTTGAGGAGTTCTGGACGGGCAGAAGGCCGTGAGCTTTGTTACTTTGTATCATACTTCTCTTTTGTTCGTAAATGTATTTTTAATGTTTCTTTTCTCTCAGTAAACGGTATGTTATTCTTTACTTCATCTGCCTTGTCTCTTATTTAACATTCATCCAGATCCCGAATCTGAGTCTATTATTATCAATCCAAAACATTTTGGCGTCACAAACAGGATCTGGTAAAATGCTTAAGAGAAAAGACGAAGAGCAGTCTCCTCCTGCGAGAGAGAAGTATAGAATACCAGGGTGGGGCACGAGGGATGAGGGTTTTGGCTCTCTTGCCAAGGTGCTAGCCCGGTTTGGACCCCGGCAACATGGGGATACGCCATTATTGGAACAGAATAAAGGTAGAGCCGTACCCCACGCAGTACTGCCTCTCCTGGATGAAGAGGGCTTCCCACAGGAGAAAAATAGTCTCCCACAAATGGAATGGATTTTGTTGATAGCCTTAAGGGCGATGTGTAAACAACTGAAGGAAAGTGAGACAGAAAACCTACCGCTAAAAACAGCTGTTAAGGTTTTGGAAAGTCAAAACTCGACCCTGACTGAAGCAGTCCACACTGCACAAGAGCGGGTGGACAAGGTCAATGAACAAACAGAATCTTTAATATGCCGTCTGGTGACAGTACAAATTAAAAAGAAAGCTAGACGACGGAAATTACAGCTGGATTCGAAATATATCGTTTGTATTTGCTGCTGCATGTGGTATGGGCTTGCTCAATCCGATCCCAGTGAGTGTTTAAAAGCCCATGCAAAATCATATGGGGAATGTATACAAGCTGGAAGAAATGGAGAGGAGGGGGGAACGGGAGAAACTAAAGACCCTCCCCCATACGCTGCGAGCACGGAAGCTAGACCACTTATGACAAATAAGACGAAACAGTAAGATGGGGAACAGCCGGTAACCACTAGAGGGGTGCATGACTTCACCACTAGTGAGTTACAAGAAATGGTTACTATTGGGGTCCAGCAAAACAATCCCTCTGCCGTTGATTGGGAAGGGGACGTAAAACCTTGAAATACTATGGCAGAGTGTGCAATACAGTTGCGCAACATGGCAACACAGGGAGGAATATATCACCAACAATCTGGGGGGCCAGATCAGGAGCTCTTTACGGCAGGAAGGCGGAGCAGCCTGATGAAGAGTGGTCCTCCTATGATGAGGGGTGCGCTACACGCATTATTGGGACCAGCCCAAGGGCAGCGGGTGGCGCACGCCTGCCTATTTTTAGGACAGTTAGAGGATGTAGAAGATCCCCTCGACTAGGGGTGTTGCCGGAATCCGGGAGCACCCCCTGTTACAACCATATCAACCCAAGCTCCCAGGGATCTGAGGCCACATATTCTGCTTACTTACATGACAGCGGAGTAAACATAATCAGCTTTGTTGAATGACGAAAGACTTTGTGAATGACTGTCTGTGAATGAAAGCGCATTTGTGTTTTTTTGACTGCGGAATGAATTTTTCATATGTCTGAAAGCCTTTTTGGAAAAATAGTGGAGCTGCCTGTTTGTTTTAGCTCCACCCATTTTTTCAAACAGAGTGAAAACATGTTTAACCCTTCGTAGTGTTGTCCTGTATGTGGGAAGTCTTCAGAAAGTGTGAACCATACAGCGGACACCATACAAGTGCTCTTGGGGGCGGGTATCATTGGACACGCAGTGTCTCCCTACAATAGTCCTGTTTGGCCTGTGCAGAAACACGACAAAAGTTGGAGAATGACTGTGGACTACCGACAACTGAACAAATTTACCGCTCCCCTGGCAACCGCTGTCCCAGACGTAGCAAATATAACAGAGCGGCTGTCTGAAGAAGGTGCGGAGTGGTATGCGGTAATCGACCTGGCCAATGAGACACACAAGGTCAGGCGAGCGCAGGAAAGCTCCATAATGCGCTGGAAATTGTATTTCGCAGACAGAGAAAGTACAGGAATAGAAGGAATCACCAGACTACATGATCATGTGGATGAGTGCCTACATATAGCTGAGATTGAACTTACGCAGTCGTCTGTCAGTTTAACCAAAGAGTCACCGATCTCCTGGGGCGTGTCTTTTGAACAGTTAACACCTGAAGAACGTAGCCATGCCTGGTTCACAGATGGCTCAGCGGTCTGGCTAAAACGGCCTTCGGTGATGGCGAGCCGCTGCCTTCAATACAAAAACCCAGACAAATGTGTATGATGAGGGCGTGGGAGGCTCCAGCCAGCTCGCAGAACTAGCAGCTGTAGTCCTTACGTTAGAAGAGGAACAGCAACAAGTAAACATATATACTGACTCATGGGCAGTAGCCAATGGCATGGCGAGCTGGATGCAAAACTGCCATGAACATAACTGGCAAATAACTGGCAAAGACTTGTGGTGAAAGCACTTATGGGAACAAATATCGTTCAAAGCCCAGAAGATGAAAATAGCTGTATATCATGTGGATGCTCACATGAAAAACACTTCAAAGACCTCTGAATATAATAACACCATTGATAATATAGCCCGGGTATGGGCTGTCAAAGAGGCGGAAGAGGAAGACTATGGCATAGGCAAGTGGACCCACCACAAATCTGGACGTTTGTGCATTCAGGGTACGATAAAATGGGCACGAAATAGGGGGTTACACTTGATTACGGACGGTGTTAAACAGATCATAAACACCTGTGAAATTTGTCAAAAGGTGAAGCATTTTCCCTACAATGACAAACCGGTGTCCATATTAAGAGAGGGACTCAACCAGCACAGATATGGTAAGTTGATTATATAGGGCCTTACCATTGCAACAAAGGTTCCAATATTTCGTCACTGCTGTCGATAACTATTCTGGACTTTTGATAGCTTATCCAGTGACTAAAGCGAATCAACAAAGTACGATTAAACGACTGGAGAATTTAAACGTATACTACGGAGAGCCAGCAGAAGTACAGTCCGATAATGGGTCGCACTTCACAGGTCAAGCAGTGCAACAGTGGGTGTTAGACAATGGGATCTATTGGATGTTTCACATACCTTACTATCTGCAAGCAAAGGGTTAATAGAACGCATGAATGGTCTACTTAAACAACAGATTAATATTAATTCCCACTAACACCTTGCAAGGGTGGTTAAAGGTCGTACCACAAGCAGTGCGCAATCTGAATCACCGACCATTAAGCGGGGGGAGCTCCCATAAGCCACATGTTAAGCAAAGTTAGTGTCCCTGCTATTGAAAAGGAAAATCAGACTCAGGACTCAGTTTGTGAAGGAGGAAAAGTGGTGGTGCAGTACCCCCAGCAACCCTTACAAGCAGGAGAAATCTTAGCGAAAGGAGAAGAAAACACTTATTGGGTGTTCCTGACTGGTCAAGATATTCCTCGCTGAGTTGACAAGGGTAAATTGACTAAACGAGGCTGAATTAACATACCTATGCTTCCTCCCGCAGGAATTCTGCCCAAAATGGCGACTTACCAACTCATGCTGGCCAGTCTCTATGTCTCGTTATCTGTGACCGTGCTACTCCATCCTCAAACACAGCATGGGATGGCTGTATAGGGTGGCGGTTAGCTAACACTGGTCGTATGCACGACAATGACTAACCTTCCTCCCACTGCAGACCTAACTCGTTTAGCTCAATTTCTAAAAGCTAACACTGATCGTCATTTGACTCGTCGTGTTATTACTGATATTACTGCTTGTAAGTATTCTTTGGTGAAGATTGCGTGTGTTGCTTGTGCCTACTCAACGTGTAACTGATGCATTACGCCTTTAACTTGATTATATCACTTAGAATGTCTAGATATCAAGGGTGGATTGTATTTTATAGGGTTAATCATATAAGGTTAATTATGATATCTAGTCATCTTGTGTGTGTTTCTGCCCCAGGCCTCGTGGAATGTTATGCAGAGAAACAGAGAGAGAGAGACCTTGAGGTCTCATGCTTTGTGGACGAGCACCTGGGGCCTTACAGATTAGGAGTTGGCCATAAGCCACATGCACACATGTTTTGCTCAATAATATGTTATTTGATAGTATAAAGGTACAGCACTCTACCGTAGCTCTTCGAACTTCACCTTGGACCGTGATTCGCGAGCGGTGCCTGGACTCCAATGCTCCAGACCAGGCGTCCCTTGAGGAGTTCCAGACGGGCAGAAGACCGTGAGTGTTGTTGCATCTTATCATACTTCTCTTTTCTTCGTAAACTGTATTACTAATGTTTCTTTTCTCTCAGTAAACGGCATTTTATTCTTTACTTCATTTGTCTTGTCTCTTAGTTAACATTCATCCAGATCCCGAACCTGGGTCTGTTATTATTGTTATGATTCAAAACAGCGGGCGACAATCTAATCCTCCTCAGCGAAATTAACGCCAGAGTTGGAAAGGACACACACCTCCGGGGATTTGTGTCCTGCAGAGAGGGAGTAGGGAAAACCAACTCCAACAGCACCCTCCTCCTGACGAAATGCTTGGAACATGGCCTTGTAATAACCAACATCTTATTCCATCAAAAAGACAAATATAAGACTTCATGGCAACACCCTCACTCCAAGCATTGGCATCTGTTAGACCATGTCATCGTCCGAGCAAGGGGCCGCAAGTTCATGCGCATCACCCACGGCATGACAGGAGCTGACGACTGCTGGACGGCCCACTTCTTAATCCGCTCTGTCATCACCATTAATGAAGCTCCATAATAGCAACGGCAACAGAAGCAATGCGGCAGGAAAATCAACACTGGAGCACTCAAAGACCCGACTAAGAAAGTTCTATTCAGCCAGCGCCTCACTGCCAACCTGACGACTACCAGTGATCCAGAGGCACAGAATCTCCACAGTGCCTGGTCTGCCTCAAGGCCTCTATAATTAGCACCTGTGAAAAGACGCTCGGTCATTCGACCAGGAAATCCCAAGACTGGTTGTACGAGAAAGATCAGAGATCCAGTAGCTAATAGCCGACAAGTTTAAGGCATTCTTGAACTCGAAATAGCAACACAACTCAAGAGCAAGAAAGCAAATCTACTGACGTCTGAAGAAGAGGTCTGACAAAAAACTCGCGACCTAAAAACAGATGATGTGTGGAGAAATGCAGGAGATTTAGCAACTAGCCGACAACCACGACATGCAAACACTCTTTATCGAAGTCAAGACCACCTACAGCACAAGCACCCAAGGATCTACCCCACTGAGGGCCAAGAACGGAGCATTACTCGTGAAGGACAGAGAGGGGGCGGGGGGGGGGTCACTGCCCGCTGGAAGTTGCACTTCGATGATTTCCTTAACCAAGACACTGTCTTCGACGAGAGTATCCTCGACTCCATAACCTCAGCACTTGCCCAGCCCGGCATGAGGTTGAAAAGGACATCTGACAACTGAAGAACAAAAAAGATTCAGGAGCAGATGGAATCCCCGCTGAAGCGCTAAAGTATGGTGGAAAAACATTCTTGGCGCGAATCCATAAACTCATCTCTCTTATTTGGAAGGTGGTGAGCATGCCAGGGAATCTCAGAGACGCTGTGATCGTGACCATCTTCAAGAAAGGTGACAAGACCGATTGTGGTAATTACAGAAGAGTTTCCATGCTATCTGTCAAAGAGAAAGTCATCGCGAGAATCCTCCTCAATCGCCGTCTTGAAGTGGCTGAACAGCTCCTCCTAGATTTGCAATGTGGATTCCGCCCACAAATTCCAGAAAAATGCAGGGACAGCACAAACCTCTGTACATGGCGTTCTTTGATCTCACAAAGGTCTTGGACACTGTCAAGTGCGAAGGGTAATGGCGTGTCCTGCTGAAATTCGACTCGCCTCAAAAGTTCGTCACGATCCTCCACCTGCTTCACAATGACATGCAAGCCGTGATCCTGACAAATTGATTCATCCCAGACACAATACACGTGCGGACCGCTCTCAAGCAAGGCTGTGTCATCGCAACACCGAAATACCCAAGCTTCCTTGCTGCAATGCTCAATGTCACATTCAATAATTTCCCCGCGGGAGTGGAGGTAATCTGCAGAATAAACGGGAAATTGTTCAACATCCATTTCCTCCAGTCCAGGTCCGAGGTTATCCCATCCTCGGTCATTGAATTACAGTAATCTGCAGAACAAACGGGAAATATTCAACATCCGTCGTCTCCAGTCCAGATCCAATATATTCCATCGTCTGTCATTGAATTACAGTAATCAGACGACACTTGTGTTTGTGTACACTCGGAGGTCGAACACCAAACCGTCGTCAACACTTTCACTGAGCGTACCAAGTATAGGCCTTACACTATACATCCGTAAGGCAAAGGACCTCAATCAATCTGCTTCCGTCAAACAGTACTGCCCCGTGATTATCAAGATCCACGAGGAAGCCTTGGACCACATGGACCTTTTTCCATACCTCTGGATCCTATTATTGACAAGGGCAGACGTGGATGACGAAGTCCAGGACCTCAAGCCCGGCAGTAAGCTTACAGTCTACCCAAAAGTAGTGATAACCGTCCTGTTATATGCTACAGAGACACGGACCGTGTACAGTAGGCACCTCAAAGCACTGGAGAAGTACGATCAGCGCTGCCTCTGCAAGATCCTGCAACTACATTGATAGAATAGACGAACCTACGTCAGTGTTCTTGCTCAGGCCAACATCCTTAGCATTGAAGCATTGACCCTGCTTGATCAGCTCCGATGGACGGGCCACAGCATCCGCATGCCCGATGCTAGGCTGCCAAAACAAGAGCTCTACTCAGAGATCCGACATGGTAAGCGAGTCCCAAATGGGTGGAGGAAATTATTTAAGGACATCCTCAAAGCCTCCTTTAAAAAGTACAAAATTCCCACCGACACCTGGGAATCCCTCTCACAGAACCGCTCAAAGTGGAGGAGAAGCATCCGGGAATGGGCCGAATACCACCAATCTCTTAGCTGCGAACACATGGAAGCCATGTGGAAACGGCGGAAGGAGCACATGGCAACCGAAGCAATCCATCCACCCGTCCCCCTAACCATTGTCTGACGCACCTGTGACAGACACTGTCGGTCCCACACTGGACTCATCAGTAACCTGAGAACTCATATTAGCGTGGAAGAAAGTCATCCTTGACTCCAAGGGACTGCCAAAGATGAAGTAGAAATACAAATAAAGAAAGTTCCACATTGGAGGCATCTTGACTTTGCGTGCTTTATTGATGTCGTAACTGAAGTCCCTCATCCCTGGAATCATTCTCGTAAATATTTTCTGCACCCTCTCTAAGGCCTTCACATCCTTCCTAAAGTGCGGTGCCCAGAATTGGAAACAATACTCCAGCTGAGGCTGAACCACTGTTTCAAAGAGGTTCATCATAATATCCACACTTTTGTAGTCTGTAGCTCTATTTATGAAGCTGAGAATCCCGTAAGCATTTTTAGCTGCTTTCTCAACCTGCCCTGCCACATTCAACACTTTCTGCACATATATATCCCCAGGTCTCTCTGTACATGCACCCCCTTTAGGGTTGTACCACTTACTTTATAAGGCTACTCCTCATTATTTCTACCTCTGTAGCGTCGCATTTTTTCTGTGTTAAACGTCTAATACCACATGTGTGTTCTCTTCACCAGCCTGTCTATATCTTCCTGACGTCTATCACTCTCCTCCTCACTGTTCACTATATTTCCAAGTTTAGTTTCATCTGCAAATTGTGAACTAACCCTCTGTACACCCACATATAAGTCATTAATATATATGAAGTAAAGCATTGCGCCTAGGTCCGACCGCTGAGGAACACCACTGTATACCTTCCTACATTCCGAAAAACAATCACTCACCACTGTCACGTAGTTAATTTCGTGTGCATGCTGCCAGAGTCTCTTTTATTCCACGGGTTCAATTTTGCTGGCAATCCTATTATGTGTCACTTTGTCAAACGTCTTTTGGAAATCCATGTACACTACATCAATCCCATTGCCCTCCTCAACCCTCTCTGTTCCTTCTTCAAAAGCCTCGATCAATTTGCTTAAGCACGTTTGCCTTTTACAAAATGCATCCTGGCTTTCCTTAATTAATTCACATTTATCCAAGTGACTGTTAATTGTGTCCCTGATTATTGTTTCTAAATGCTTCCCCACTACCGCAGTTAAACTGACTGGCCTGTAATTGCTAGGTTTGTCTTCACTCCCTTTTTGAACATGGTGCAACATTTGCAATTCTCCAGGCCTCTGGCATCACCATCGTACCTATGGAGGATTGAAATATTATGGGCAGTTCCTCTGCGATTTCTACCATCAATTCCTTCAGCATTCTGGGATGCATACCATCCACTCCTGGTGATAGATCTATTTTAGTATATCCAGCCTTTCTACTACCTCATTCTTTACCAATATTAACGTATCAAGTGTCTCCACGACCTCGTCTTTCACTATGTCTATGGCAGCATGCTCTTCCTTAGTGAAGAAAGATGCAAGTTACTCATTTAGTGTCTCAGCCATACCCTCTGCCTCCACACATATTCTCTCATCGGCTCCACCCCATCTCTTATTACCCCTTTATGATATATTTTGGCTGCCATTCTATTCTCATACTCTCTGTTTGCCCCTCAATTTCTTTTCCATTTCTCCTCTCACCTTTCTATATATATTTGCAACCTCATATCTGATTTACACGCTATTTTTCTGCTTCATCATATTCCCTATCTGTTTCCTCATCCAGGGAGCTCTGACTTTAGTTTCGTTACGAGCAAATGTACCTCGGCTGTACCGGAACTATTTCCTCTTTAAAGTCCGCCCATTGTCCCACTATAGTTTTGCCTGCCAATATATCATTCCATTTTACCCGGGCCAGATTTCGTTCTCATCCACTGAAATTGGCCTTCCCGCAGTTGAAGATTTTTTACATTAGTTTGCTCCCTGTCCTTTTCCATAGCTAATCTAAACGTTATAATACTATGATCACTGATGGTTAAATGTTCACTGACTGACATTTGCTCCACTTTACCAACTTCATTCCCCAGAACAAAATCCAGCAATGCCTCCTCTCTCGTCGTGTTGTAAACATACTGATCAAAAAAGATCTCCAGAACACACATCAGAAATTCTTCCCCTTCTCTGCCCATAACACTAACTTGATCCCAGTCTATATTAGGTTATTTGAAGTGCCCCATTATTATTAGGCTATAGTTCTTGCACCTCTCAGTAATGTATCTGCAAATTTGGTCCTCTATATCATTACCACTATTTAGTGATCTATGGATAACACCTAGTAGTGTAATGGCATCTCTATTATTTCTTATCTGTAGCCATATAGATTCTGTCCGGGACTCTCCAGACATCCTCCCTCTCCAGCTCTGTAACATTCTGCTTAACCAATATTGCCACTTCCTATCTTTCCTTCCCTATCTTTCCTGAATACCTTATAAACAGGAATACTTAATACTCAATCCTGCCTTTTTTTAGCCAGATCACATTTATTGCCACAAAATCATATTCCAATTTCTGGCTATTTGTGCCTCCAGTTCACTTACCTTGTTTACTAAACTTCGTGCATTCACATAAGAACATAAGAAATAGGAGCAGGAGAAGGCCATGCAGCGTATCGAGACTGCTCCGCCATTCAATAATGTCATGGCTAATCTGATCTTGGCCTCAATTCCCCTCCCCAGCCCGGTCCCCATAACCCTTTACTCCCTTACATACATACAATGTAAAGCCATCCTGTATTCTCTCTTATTTTGACCCCACCAGATTACTTACTATTTCGTACTTTAGTGCTCTCTGCCTCTCCCAATTCTTTGGACACTTTTTTTCCCCTTTCTAATGTTACATCCTGGGGCCTATCGCCCTGCCAAATTGATTAAACACTCCCCAACAGCAATAGAAAACCTTCCCGTGAGGATATTGGTACCAGCTCTTTTGGGGTGCATTCCCTCGGGCCTGTAGAGGTTCCACCACCCGCTGAACCGGTCCCAGATTCCCCAGAAATTTGAAGCCCTCCCTTGTGCACCATCTCTGCAGCCATGCATTAATCTGCTCTATCCTCCAGGTTCTATACTCACTCGCCGTGGCAGCAGGAGTAGTCCGGAGATTAATACCTTTTGGTTGTTATGAGTGAACCACATTGCTGTGGGACTGGAGTCCATGTAGGCCAGTCCGGGTAAGGACGGCAGATTTCCTTCCCTAAAGGACCTTTTTGAACCAGATGGCTTTTTACGACAATCATTGCGATAAATTGGGCGTTAAGTGGGCGTTAAGCAGGCAAAAAAATTGGAGGTTCCAGCCCCCTCTATACATTAGAGCATCGCAGACTTAGAGGCGATCAGATTCAGCTCTATAAGATAATAAAGAGAATAGACGGTGTTCCAGCTGACAGTTTATTTGAATTAAATAGGTTAGGCGGGACAAGCAGTCACATATTTTAATTTTATAGAATTAGGTCGAGGTTAGACGTCACGAAGTAGTTCTTTCGCCAGAAAATAGTAGACTTCAGGAAAAAGCTGCCATTTCATTTGGTGGATGCACACTCACTGAATTTCTTCAAGTGAAAGCTGAATTTGTTTCTTGCTGCGGTGGAGTTTAACTCTTTCAAAGCGTAGGTTCTGCAGGGAATTCAAGTCGACAGTGATCTCCTGAGCTAGTTTCGATCGCTTATATGGATCAGAGAGGAATTTCCCAGATTTTTCCCCACAAATTGGCCCGTGCTTTTTATCTGGTATTTCGCAGCTCCCAGGAGATCACATGATTTGTGTGGGGTGAAGTGTATATGTTGTGATACACACGCTATTGCAATTGTATGTGGAAGGCTTGATGGACCAAATGGTTTTTACCTGCCTGTCATTGTGGCTTTTTTCATATGTTCCTATGTTCTATCCAATTAGTCACACATTAGGGAGGTGTTGCTACAGTTGTATAGGGCCTTGGTGAGGCCACACCTGGAGTATTGTGTACAGGTTTGGTCTCCTAACTTGAGGAAGGACGTTCTTGCCTTTGAGGGAGTGCAGCGAAGATTCACCAGACTGATTCCCGGGATGGTGGGACTGACCTATCAAGAAAGACTGGATCAACTGGGCTTGTATTCACTGGAGTTCAGAAGAGTGAGAGGGGACCTCATAGAAACGTTTACAATTCTGACGGGTTTGGACAGGTTGGATGCAGGAAGAATGTTCCCAATGTTGGGGAAGTCCAGAACCAGGGGTCACAGTCTACGGATAAGGGGTAAGCCATTTAGGACCGAGATGAGGAGAACCTTCTTCACCCAGAGAGTGGTGAACCTGTGGAATTCTCTATCACAGAAAGTAGTTGAGGCCAATTCACTAAATATATTCAAAAGGGAGTTAGATGAATCCTTACTACTCGGGGAATCAATGGGTATGGCGAGAAAGCAGGAAGGGGGTACTGAAGTTTCATGTTCAGCCATGAACTCGTTGAATGGCGGTGCAGGCAAGAAGGGCTGAATGGCCTGCTCCTGCACCGATTTTCTATGTTTTTCTATGTTACACCCGGGCTCTTTCCCCATAAACCTGCAAATATTTCCCCTTCTGTATTTATCCAATTCCATTTGGAAAGTTACGATTGAATCTATTACCGCCACACTTTCATGCAGTGCATTGCAGGTCATAAATAATTGTTGTGTAAAGGAAACGTTCCTCACATCACCTCTGGCTCTTTGCCCAATCACCTTAAATCTGTGTCCTCTGGTTACAGAAACTTCTGCCAGAGGAAACCGTTTCTCCTTTTCTCCCCATCTATTAAATCTCCTCGAAACCGTCTCTTCTCTAAGGTGAACAACCCCAGCTTCTCCAGTCTCTCAACACAACAAATGTCCCTCGTCCCTCCTACCAATCTAGTAAATCTGAATCCGCTCTACGGCCTTGACATCCTTCCCAATGTGTGACGCTCAGAATTGAATACAATTCTCCAGCTGAAACTTAACCAGTGTTTTATAAATCTTTTCCAGAAGTCAACACCAATGTTGCTCTTGCTGTGATGGGGTTAAGAAGGGCGAGGCTAATCCAGTCAGTTGGATGTGTGAATGAGACCGATGAGCTGAAAGAAGTGCAGTTGGAGTGGACAGACAGGAACATGCATTTTAATCGGGTGCAAACACTCCTGCACAGCCCACACACCACGTGCTGCTCACTTGGAGCAAGAGGCAAATATTAATTGCAGCAATTCATTTGATTTGATTTTAAATAGCTTATTTTATAAACTGTATCTTATTTCTGTAACTGCAGTTCCCAGCTCAGATTCTTCCTCGGAGCATTTGGGACTCACCTGGTAGCTTAATGAGTGGTGATCGATTGTCCTAGGAACCAACAGGAATATTGGTCAGAGGTCGGAGGGCCAAGGGAGCAGCGTGTTCTGAAACCAATCGTGGTGCCTGATTGGCCATTCTGGTGAGTCAGTATTAACCCCTGTTAAACTATTTATCTTTTGAAAGTTAAATCGAGGTTTCTGTTGTCAAGGGAACTGTTTCGCATCTCTCAATCTTTCATTTGCCTGGAGTTCCTCTTATGAGTTTCAGTCAGCTCAATGCCAAGTGGACCAGATGTTTAAAGGCCATACATTTTCCGATTTCCATGTCACTGTTATTTAAAGGTACAGAGATTGATTTCCCCTCGTTATGCATCTGTTGTGATATTTAGAGGGACAATGTCTCAACATGCTGCACCTTTAGGAGATAAAGTAATGTATTTCCTATTAATACTGAGTCAAATTCTGCACTGGGGAAGAGGGCTGGTGGCTTCAGCATTTAAAATTCTCATCCTCTTGTTCAAATCGCTCCATGGCCTCGCTCGTATGTCTTTGACCTCCTCCAGCCCCACAACCCACCTTACTGAGGAGAAACAGTTTGCAGTGAAAAGAGTCGATAAGCAGAGGCCACAGATTGAAGGTAATTGGTGAAAGACCCAGAGGTGACATGAGGGCATAAATTACACAGCGAGATGTTAAGACATGCAAGGCAGTGCCAGAAAGGCCAATGCAACTAGATTCACTAGCAATTTTTAAATGGGAATTGGGTAAAAATTTAAATTGGAAAATAAATTGCAGGCGAGACATGGAAACATAGAAACACAGAAAATAGATGCAGGAGCAGGCCATTCGAATCTTCGAGTCTGCACCACCATTCAATAAGATCATGGCTGATCATTCACCTCAGTACCCCTCTCCTGCTTTCTCTCCATACTTCTTGATCCCTTTAGCCGTAAGGGCCATATCTAACTCTCTCTTGAATGTATCCAATGAACTGGCATCAACAACTTTCTGCGGTAGGGAATTCCACAGATTAACAACTCTGAGTGAAGAAGTTTCTCCTCATCTCAGTCCTAAATGGCTTACCCCTTATCCTTACACTATGCCCCCTGGTTCTGGACTTCCCCGACATCGGGAACATTCTTCCTGCATCTAACTTGTCCAGTCTCGTCAGAATTTTATATATGTTTCAATGAGATCCCCTCTCATCCTTCTAAACTCCAGTGAGTATAGGCCCACCCGATCCAATCTCTCCTCATATGTCTGTCCTGCCATCCTGGGAATCAATTTGGTGAACCTTCGCTGCACTCCATCAATAGCAAAAACGTCCTTCCTCAGATTAGGAGACCAAAACTGAACAAAATATCCCAGGTGATGCCTCACCAAGGCCCTGTACAACTGCAGTAAGACCTTCCTGCTCCTATATTCAAATACCCCAGCTATGAAGGCCAACATATCATTTGCTTTCTTCACCGCCGACTGTACCTGCAGGCCAACTTTCAATGATTGATGTACCATGACACCCAGGTCTCTTTGTACCTCCCGTTTTCCTATTCTGCCCCCATTCAGATAATATTCGGCCTTCATGTTTTGGCCACCAAAATGGATAACGTCATATTTATCCACGTTATACTGCATCTGTCATGCACTCACCTAACCTGGCCAAGTCACCCTGCTACCTCAAAGCGTCCTCCTCATAGCTCACCCCGCCAGCCAGCTTCGTGTCATCTGCAAAACTGGAGATATAACATTCAATTCCTTCATCTAAATAATTAATGTATATTGTAAATAGCTTGGGTGCCAGCACTGAGCTCTGAGGCATCTCACTAGTCACTGCCTGCCATTTTGAAAAGGATCCGTTTATCCCGAGCCTGCTTCCTGTCTGTCAACCAGTTCTCTATCCATGTCAGTACATTACACCCAATACCATGTGCTTTAATTTTGAAGACCAATCTCTTGTGTGGGACCTTGTCAAAAGCCTCTTGAAAGACCAAAAACATCACATCCACTGGTTCTTCCTTGTCCACTCTACCAGTTACATCGTCAAAAAATTCTAGAAGCTTTGACAAGCATGATTTCCCTTTCACAAATCCATGCTGACTTGGACCGTTCCTGTCACTGCTTTCCAAATGCGCTGTTATTTCATCTTTAATAATTGATTCCAACATTTTCCCCTCTACTGATGTCAGGCTAACCGGTCTATAATTACCAGTTTTCTCTCTTCCCTACTTTAAAAAAAAGTATTGTTACATTAGCTAACCTTCAGTCCACAGGAATTGATCCAGATTCGATAGACTGTTGGAAAATGATCACCAATATATCCACTATTTCTAGGGGCACTTCCTTAAGTATTTTGGGATGCAGACTATCAGCATTTATCGGCCTTCAATCCCATCAATGTCCCGAACACAATTTCCCAACATTAAGCATTTCCTTCAGTTCTTCCTTCTCACTAAACCCTCGCACCCCTAGTATTTCTGGAAGTTTATTTGTGTCTTCCTTCGTGAAGAGATAACCAAGGTATTTGTTCAACTGGTCTGCGATTTCTTTGTTCCCCATTCACCTGAATCTGACTGCAAGCGACCTACATTTGTCTTCACTAATCTTTTTCTTTCACATATTTATAGAAGCTTTTGCAGTCATTATTTATGTTCCCAGCAAGCTTCCTCTCATACTCTATTTCCCCCACCTAATTAAACCCTTTGTCCTGCTCTGCTGAATTATAAAATCCCCCCAGTCCTCAGGTTTTTTGCTTTTTCTGGCCAATTTCTATGCCTCTTCCTTGAATTTAAACTATCCTTAATTTCCCTTGTTAGCCACGGTTTAGCCACCTTCACCGTTTTATTTTTACTCCAGAGAGTGATGTATAATTGTTGAAGTTCATCCATGTGATCGTTAAATGTTTGCCATTGCCTATCCATCATCAAGCCTTTAAGTATCTTTTGCCAGCCTATTCTAGCCAATTCACGTCTCATACCATCGAAGTTACATTTCCTTTCGTCAAGTACCCTCGTCTCTGAATTAACTGTGTCACTCTCCATCTTAGTAAAGAATTCTACCATATTATGATCACTGATCTCGAAGGGGCCTTGCACAACAACATTGCTAATTTACCCTTTCTCATTTCGCATCACCCAGTCTAGGATGGCCAGCCCTCTAGCTGGTTCCTCGACATACTGGTCTACAAAACCATCCCTAATACATTCCAGGAAATCCTCCTCCACCGCATTGCTACCAGTTTGGTTAGCCCAATATGTACGTAGATTAAAGTCGCCCATGACAACTGCTGTAACTTCAGGGGAAAGCGCAGTTGTTTGGCACTGAATCGAAAAGCTCTTCAAAGAGCCAGCAAAGGTTCCGTGGGCTGAATAGTCTCCTTCTGTGCTGTGTTGTTGTATGGTTCTAACTCTGGCCTCTTGTGCAAACTCCATTTCCTTCTCTCCACCATTGTCGGCCGTGCCTTCAGTTTCTGATAACCTACAATGTTTGTCCCGTGTTTGGGTCACCTGTTCCAATGTCTTCTTCCGTGGGTCAGTGTAAATTTTTGAGAGATTGCTCTCTTGTGTTGCACATTCGATCGCTTTACTATGGTAGCGGTCCTATGTAAATTCTAGTTGCTATTGCTCTGCTTCGCCAGACAGATTCAGCCGGGGACAGAGGCTGTGCTGCTACCCCTATTAGCCCTGGAAGGTAGTTTCCCCTTGCTGGAGTGTTTGAACTCGAGGGCACAGTCTCAGGATAAGGGGTATGCCACTTAAGACTGAGGTAAGGAGGAATTTCGGCACTCGGAGGCTTGTAAATCTTTGGAATTCTCTACCTCAGAGGCTGTCGATGCTGAGTTCTGAATATATTCACAGCTGAGACAGATACATTTTTGGCCTTTAGGGGAATCAAGGAATGGAGATCAGGTGGCAAAGTGGAGTTGTGGTCGATGATCAGCCAGGATATTATTGAATGTTGGAGCAGGCTCAAAGTGCGCTGGGCCCTACTCTCCTCCTCTTTATAATGTTTTATGAAATGCCGCAGGCTCACTCACAGCTCAGAATTACCACTCGGCAAGTTACTGAGAGCAAACGGTGACTGGGGCTGAACCCCACCATCATGCAGCAGCTTCTGTACAGGCTAAGAGCTCAGAATTAACACTCGGCAAGGTACCGAGGCCAAACAGTGAAAGGTGCTGAGCACCACCATCCTGCAGCATCTGCATTATAGCCTGGTACAATTATACAACAGATATTTCCTCTCCAGTTACAGTAGGACCTGCAGCCTGTTTCCAGAAATTCCCTGCTTTATGGATGATTGCTTATTAGACATCAGGATAGCTAAAAATAAATGACACGGAACAAACCCTGAGGCGTGATCCCGACAGTTTATCTGGGACAGTCCCGCTATGGAACTCCATCAGTGACCCCGCTGAAGGTTATAGTCTCAGGGAGTGGAATCTCCAGGAGTGGACTGTAAGAAAGCTGGAATTCGGTACCCTGACAAATATATGACAAGGACCAAAATGAATCCTTACTAAAGACTCGCCTGGGGTTTTAGCTGCCAGCCTAGGTCTGGGGGTGAATGATTCCTGACTCCCAGAACTGTCTTACATTGAAAATTTCAGCGGGTCAGGCAGCATCTGTGCAGAGAAACCTAGTTAACGTTTCGGGTTGATGAACCTTCGTCAGAACAGGCGAATATTTGAAATGATCAAAGGGCGAAAGAACTAAAGGGAAGATCTGTGATATGGTGGAAGACAGGAGAGTTTGGAGAGACAAAAGGGCTAATGCTGCGACTTGAGATGGTAATAGCAGAAGTTAGATCAAGATTAGTTTAGATAGGGTGTAAATGGCAGATTAATTAGCAGCTGCCATGGGAAACAAAGAGAGAAAAAATATATCAGAGCAAAATATGGGCAGAGGCTAAGGTCTGCAATTGTTGAACTCAATGTTGAGTCCAGAAGGCTATAACGTACCTTCGTTTCGTTTCTAACTTCTGCTTTTATAATCTCAAGTCGTCCCATCATCCCTTTGGTTTCTCCTGTCATCCACCCTATCACAGACCTTCCCTTTTCTCCCCTTCCCATTTCAGTGCTCCTTACGAATTTGTTAATTTCGAACATTCGCCAGTTCTGACGGAGGGTCATCGACCCGAAACCTTCACTCAGTTTTTCTCTTCAGATGCTGTCTGACCCGCTGAGATTTCCAGCATTTTCTGTTTTTATTTCAGATTCCAGGATCCACAGTATTGTACTCTTGTCTCACATTGACTCCAGTTCAGAACAAGATGGATTCAGTTTACAGCAGAATAGCAGCAAATATCACCCACAATTGAGGGAGACTAGAGCAGCCATTAGAGAATCTAAGAGATCTGTGGAAAAAGAAGATGGTGAACAATACTGGTAATAATAGCAAAAGCTTTTCCAGCTATTTCAGGAGTCAGAAGACCGTTAAAGATGATTTAGGGCCACTGACAAACAGTTCAGGACAGATTGAAACAGATTCTCAGGCTATGAAAGGTGCTGTTCACCTTTCCGCCATTTTTCATTGCTCAGAGGTTTATGTAACTTTCAGGGCTTCTGACCAAGGGCCGTGTGGCTCTTTGTCGGCCGGCGTGGAGACGATGCGCTGAAATGGCCTCCTTCTGCACTGTAGATTTCTAGGTTTCTAGGTTTCTATGTTTCTAAAGACATCGATGAGGGTTTCAGTAGCCAATGAGCTGAGACAATACCAGTGTCAGGCAATGTTCCAGAGGTGACAATAGGCCGTCTTAATAACGGTGCAACCTTTGGTCGGAATTTCATTTCAGGGTTAAATCAATCATACAATCATACATTCATAGAAATTTACAGAAGGAGGTCATTTCGGCCTATCGTGTCCATTATGGCTGACAAAGGGTTATCCGGCCTAATCCCAATTTCCACCTCTTGGTCCGGAGTCTTGTTGGTTAAGCACTTCAAGTGTACATCCAAACACTTTTTAAATGTGGTGAGCGTTTTTGCCTCTACCACCCTTCCAGGCAGTGAGTTCAAGACCTCCACCTGCATCTGGGTGAAAACATTTCCCCTCAAATCACCTCTAGTTTCGATCGCCTGGATAAGTCGGAGAGGAATTTTCGCAGATTTTTTTTCTTAAATGGCCTGGGATTTTACCTTGTTCTTGCCTCTCCAAGGCTTATTATTTTAAATATATGCCCGTTGGTTGCTGACACCACGGCTGAGCGAAATAAGTGCTTCCTAGCCACTCTATTTATACCCTAATTATTTTACACGCCTCATTCGCGTCTCTCCTCAGCATCCTCTTTTCCAAAGAAAACAAGGCCATTCAATCCAATCTTTCCTCATCTAAAATTAATCCGTGCATGCAACATCCTTGTAAGTCTCCTATCATGAAATCACATATTTCCTGTAATGTGGTGACCAGAAATGCACGCAGTACTCTACCTTTGGCCTAACTAGTATTTTATATAGTTCAAGCATAACATCCCTGCTCTTGTATTCTATTCCTCTGCCAATAAAGGCAAGTATTGCCTTCTTAACCACCTTATTTTCTTCACCTGCTATCGCCATTGATCTGTTGACATGCACACCAAGGTCTCTTTGTTCCTCTACACTTCTCAATGCCGTACCATTTAATATATATTTCCTTACCTTGTTAGCCCTCCCCAAATGCATTTCCTCACACTTCTCCTGATTGAATTCCATTTGCCACTGTTCTTCCCACCTTTGAATAGTTTATTACATCTTCGTGCATTCTTCAGCGTTCTTCTTCATTTTGAACCGCAAAGCCAAATTTAGAATCATCTGCTAACATTTTAATCATAATATATACCACAAAAAGCAAAGGATCTATTACTGAGCCCTGTTGGACCCCATTCTAAACAGCCTTCCATAAACAAAAGCACCCATCAAACATTGCAATTTGCTATCTGCATCTGAGCCAATTTTGGATCCAACTTGCCACAATGCCTTGGATCCCATGGGCCTCTATTTTCCTGAACATTCTGCCTTGTGGGACTCAATCAAAATCAAATTTAACACTAAGATTGCGAACAGTCTGTTTCAGCCTGATATAGATGCTTAGTAATGTTGCAGTCAATTGTTTAATTGAATAAAACAAATACACAGAAAATGGAATGAGTTAATTGTTACGCTGATCATGATAATGAGTGCACAGGGGTAAAAGCTGCAGTTAATTTTAAATCTGGAAAAAGAACATAGGCACGGGGGAATAATTTACAGAAAATTGTTAAATTG
This sequence comes from Pristiophorus japonicus, assembly GCF_044704955.1. Lineage (NCBI taxonomy): Eukaryota > Metazoa > Chordata > Chondrichthyes > Pristiophoridae > Pristiophorus > Pristiophorus japonicus. The sequence continues at coordinate 924,063 of NW_027252241.1, forward strand.
GACATGGTAACTCATACACAAGGTTTGAATAACTCTACAGTTAAATGTTAAACTCGATATAACTAATACACAAGGGTTGATTAAATTTACAGATAATTGTTAAATTGGACATGATATCTCATGCACAAGAGTTGACTAATCTCACCGGTAATTGTTAAACTGGATATAACTAGAGGTACAGTTAATTGGTAAGCTGGATATAACTAATACACAAGGTATAAATCCAGAGTTGATTGTTGATTGTTACACAAGGTATAAAAGTACAGTTATTTGTTAAACTGGAAATTAATAATACACAGGGTATCAAGTTGCAGTTAGTTGTTATAGAAAAATAGAAACATACAAAATAGGTGCAGGAGTAGGCCATTAGGCCCTTCGAGCCTGCACCGCCATTCAATAAGATCATGGCTGATCATTCCCTCATTACCCCTTTCCTGCGTTCTCTCCATACCTCTTGATCCATTTAGCCCTAAGGGCTATATCTAACTCCCTCTTGAATATATCTAATGAACTGGCATCAACAACTCTTTACGGCAGGGAACTCCATAGGTTAACAACTCTCTGAGTGAAGAAGTTTCTCCTCATCGCAGTCCTAAAGGGCCTATCCCTTATCCGTAGACTATTTCCCCTTGTTCTGGACTTCCCAACATCGAGAACATTCTTCCTGCATTTAACCTGTCCAGTCCCGTCATAATCTTATACGTTTCTAAGAGATCCCCTCTCATCCTTCTAAACTCCAGTGAATAAAGGCCCAGTTGATCCAGTCTCTCCTCATAAGATTTCCGGCCATCCCTGAAATCAGTTTGGTGAAACTTCGCTGCACTCCCTCAATAGCAAGAATGTCCTTACTCAGATTAGGAGACCAAAACTGAACACAATGTTTCTGGTGAGGCCTCACTAAGGCCCTGTATAACTGCAGTAAGACCTCCCTGTTCCTGTACTCAAATCCCACAGCAATGAAAGCCAACATACCATTTGCCTTCTTCACCGCCTACTGTACCTGCATGCCCACTTTCAGTGACTCATGAACCATGACACCCAGGTCTCGTTGCACCTCCCCTTTTCCTAATCTTCAGATAATATTCTGCCTTCTAGTTTTTGCCCCCAAAATGGATAACCTCACATTTATTCACATTATACGGCATCTGCCATGCATTTGCACACTCACCTAACGTGTCCAAATCACCCTGCAGCCTCTTAGCGTCCTCCTCACAGCTCACACCGCCACCCAGTTTAGTGTCATCCGCAAACTTGGAGATATTACACTCAATTCCTTCATCTAAATCGTTCATGTATATTGTAAAGAGCTGGCGTCCCAGCACTGAGCCCTGCAGCGCTCCACTAGTCACTGCCTGCCATTCTAAAAAGGACGCGTTTATCCTGACCCTCTGCTTCCTGTCTGCGAATCAGTTCTCTATCCACGTCAGTACATCACCCCAATAACATGCGCTTTGATTATGCACACCAATCTCTTGTGCGGGGCCTTGTCAAAAGCCTTTTGAAAGTTGAAATACACCACATCCACCTCGTTCTCCCTTGTCCACTCTGCTAGTTACATCCTCATAAAATTCCAGAAGATTCGTCAAGCATGATTTCCCTTTCATAATTCCATGCTGACTTTGTCCGATCCAGTCACTGCTTTCCAAATGCGCTGCTATATCATCCTTAAAGATTGATTCCAAATTTTCCCCACTACTGATGTCAGGCTAACAGGTCGATAATTATCCGTTTACTTTCTCCCTCCTTTTTAAAAAAGTGGTTTTACATTCAGTCCATAGGAACTGATCCAGGTCGATATAATGTTGGAAAATAATCACCAATGCACCCACTATTTCTAGGGGCACTTCCTTAAGCACTCTGGAATGCAGATTATCAGACCCGGGGGATTTATCGGCCTTCAAACCCATCAATTTCCCTAACACAATTTCCCGCCTAATAAGGATATCCTTCAGTTCCTCTTTCTCACTAGGCCCACTGTCCCCTAGTACATTCAGAAGATTATTTGTGTCTTCCTTTGTGAAGACAGAAACGAAGTATTTGTTCAATTGGTCTACCATTTCTTTGTTCCCCATTATAAATTCACCTGAATCCAACTGCAAGGGACCTATGTTTGTTGTTACTAATCTTTTTCTCTTCACATATTTATAGAAGCTTTTGCAGTCAGTATTTATGTTCCCTGCAAGCTTCCTCTCATACTCTATTTCCCCCCTCTTAATTAAAGCCTTAGTCCTCCTCTGTTGAATTCTAAATTTCTCCCAGTCCTCAGGTTTGTTGCTTTTTCCAACCAATTTATATGCCTCTTCCTTGGCATTAACACTATCCTTAAGTTCCCTTGTAGCGATGGCTAAGCCACCTTCCCCGTTTTACTTTGACTCCAGACAGGGATGTACAATTGTTGAAGTTCATGAATGTCATCTTCAAATATTTGCAATTGCTAATCCACCGTCAACCCTTTAAGTATCCTCTGCCAGTCTATTCTAGCCAATTCACATCTCATACCGACGAAGTTACCTTTCCTTAAGTTCAGGAACCTAGTTTCCGAATTAATTGTGTCACTCTCCATCTTAATACAGAATTCTACCATATTGTGGTCACTCTTCCCCAAGGGGCCTCGCACAAGAAGATTGCTAATTAGTCCCTTCTCATTACACATCACCCAGTCTGGGATGGCCAGCTCTCAAGTTGGTTCCTCGACATATTGGTCTAGAAAACCATCCCTAATACACTCCAAGAAATCCTCCTCCACCGCATTGCTACCAGTTTGGTTAGCCCAATCAATATGTAGATTAAAGTCGCCCATGATAACTGCTGTACCTTTATTGTACACATCTCTTATTTCTTGTTTGATGCTGTCCCCAACCTCACTACTATTGTTTGGTGGTCTGTACACTAACGTTATCTGCCGTCTAAATCCCACTAACGTTATCTGCCGTTTGGAATTCCGTAGCTGCATCCATCACGATTCCACATCATCCAGGCTAATGTCCCTTCGTACCCTTGCATTAATTTCCCCTTTAACCAGCAACGCCACCCTGCCTTCTTCTCCTCTCTCTCCTATCCTTCCTAAATGTTGAAAACCTCTGGATGTTGAGGTCCCAGCCTTGGTCACCCTGGAGCCATGTCTCTGTAATGCCAATTACATCATATCCATTAACTGCTGTCTGCGCAGTTAATTCGTCCAGCTTTTCCGAATACTCCTCGCATTGAGGGACAGAGCCTTCAGGCATGTCTTTTTAACATCCTTGGCCACTTTTGAATTTTTTTGTAATGTGGCCCTTTTGGTTATCTTTGCCCTCCACGTTTACTATTCTCCTTTCTATCTTTTGCTTCTGCCTACATTTTATTTCCCTCTGTCTCCCTGCATAGGTTCCCATCCGCCTGCCATGTTAGTTTAACTCATCCCCAAAAGAACTAGCAAAAACTTCCCCTAGGACATTGGTTCCAGTCCTGCCCAAGTGCAGACCATCCAGTTTGTACTGGTCCAATCTCTCCCAGAACCGGTTCCTGTGTCCCAGGAATTTGAACCCCTCCCTCGTGTACCACTCCTCAAGCCACGTATTCATCTGAGCTATCCTGCGATTCCTACTCTGACTAGCACGTGGCACTGGTAGCAATCCTGAGATTACTATCTTTCAGGTCCTACTTTTTAATTTAACGCCTCGCTCCCTAAATTCATCTCGTAGGGCCTCATCCCGTTTTTTACCTATATCATTGGTACCTATATGCACCACGACAACTGGCTTTTCACCATCCCTTTTCAGAATGCTCTGCACCCGCTCTGAGACATCCTTGAGCAGGGTGGCAACATACCATCCAGGAGTCTCGGTTGCGGCCGCAGAAACGCCAAACCCCTTAAAATCGAATCCCCTATCATTATTGCTCCTCCACTATTTTCCCTGCCCTCCTGTACAGCAGAGCCACCCACGGTGCCATGAACTTGGCTGGTACTGCTCCCCCTTGATCAGTCATCCCCCTCAACAGTACCCAACGCGGTGTATCTGTTTTGCAGGGGGTTGACCGCAGGGGACCCCTGCACCATCTTCCTTGTACTGCTCTTCCTGCTGGTCACCCATTTACTATCTGGCAGTGCACCCTTTACCTGTGGTAAGACCAACTCACTAAAGCTGCTATTCACATCATTGTAAGCATCGTGGATGCTCCAGAGTTCATCCACCAGCAGTTCCAGTGCCGCAATGCAGTCCGTCAGAAGCTGGAGGTGGATGCACTTCCCGCACACGTAGTCGTCAGGGACACCAGAAGCGTCCCTGACTTCCCACATAGTACAGGAGGAGTATAACACGTGTCTGAGCTGTCCTGGCATGACAAAACCCTTAGATAAACTTAATTTGGCAACAGCAATGCTAAATGTTACTTACTGATAGAGAAAAAAAAAAACAGAAGCTAATTACCAATCACCAGCCAATCACTTAACCCCTTAGCTGTGACGTCACCTTTCAATTTTATTCACTTCGTTTTTGCCTTCTCTCCCTGCTGCAGCTGCACCGGTTGGCCTCTCGCCGACTCACCAACGCTGGGCCTTTTTATAGCCCTCCCCACGCTGCCTCTTGTCGACTCACGAACTTCTAATGGTTCTCCCACTTGTTTAACTGGATACTTCTAATACACAGTATATACATCTTCTTTTAATTCTTAAATTGGATATAATTCAGTGACAGGATATAAAGGTACAGTTAATTGTTGAACTGGATATAATTAATACAGAGGGTATGAAGGTACAGGTGATTGTTAAATTGGACTTGGTTACCATTAGAAAGGGGAATAAAGTTACAGTTAATTGTTAAATTGGTCATGATTACTCGTAAAATTCGTGCAAAGTTACAGTTGGTTATGGAATTGAGCTTCATCACGATACATTGAATAATAAATGCATCACTAATTTTTAAAAGGGGCTTATTAACTATTGCACAGGTGTATAAAATCACGGTTAATTGAGATGATAAGTAGTAAATAGAGGAAAATGTCTCAGTTACTTCTTCAACTGACTATAGCAACTACACTGGCAAATAAAATTAATTAACGTTTAATTGGTTGTGATAACATGTGCATTGGGTACAATGTTATCGTTACATTTTAAACTGGAATTTCTAACAAATAGACAGGGTAATAAGGTTACAGTTAATTGATAAATTTGTCAGGATGATCAATACACAGGGGGAAAATGCTGCAGGTAATTATTGAACTGGACATGATGACTAATACCGCGGTGAAAAAAATTACAGTTCTTTGTTAAAGTGGGCTTAGTAACCAGTCCACGGGGGGATAACGTTATTGTTATTTGTAACATTGGTCACGAAAAAGATTACACAGGATAATGTTACTTTTAATTGAAAAATTGGACATGATAACCAGTACACAGGATAAAGTTAGTGCTAATGGTAAAATTGGTGATGATAACAAGTACACAGGAGATTAACGTAACAGTTAATGATAAAATTGGTGATAATAATCGTTACACAGGAGGTTAACGTTAGTGTTAATGGTAAAATTGGACATGATAACCCCTATCGTTGGGAAAATGCTGGACTCCATTATTAAGGAACAGTAGCAGGACATTTGGAAAAGCATAATTCAATCAAGCAGAGTCAGCATGGTTTTATGAAAGGGAAATCATGTTTGACAAATTTGCTTGCGTTCTTCGAGGATGTAACGAGCAGGGTGAATAAGGGGGAATCAATGGATGTGGTGTATTTGGATTTCCAGAAGGCATTCGACAAAGTGCCGCATAAATGGTTAATGCACAAGATAAAAGTTCATGGGGTTGGGGTAATATATTGGCATGGATTGAGGATTGGCTAACGAACAGAAAATAGAGAGTTGGGATAAACAGGTCATTTTCCGGTTGGCAAACAGTAACTGGTTGGTTGCCACAACGATCGGTGCTGGGGCATCAACTATTTCCAATCTATATTAATGACATAGATGAAGGGACCGCGTGTAATGTAACCAAGTTTGCAAACGACACAAAGATGGGTGGGAAAGCACATTGTGAGGAGGACACAACAAATCTGCAAATTGATATAGACAGGCTAAGTGAATGTGCAAAATTTCGGCAGATGTAATATAATGTTAGAAAATGTGAGGTTATCCACTTTAGCAGAAAAAATAGAAAGGCAGATTATAACTTAAATGACGGGAAATTGCAAAGTGCTTCAGTACAGTGGGACCTGCGGATCCTTGTGCATGAAACACGAAAATTATAAAGCAGGTACAGCTTGTAAATCAGGAAGGCAAATGGAATGTTTGGCTTTATTGCAAGGGGGTTGATTATAAAAGCAGCTACTTCCTGCTACAACTGTACAGGGTATTGGTGAGGCCACACCTGGAGTACTGCGTACAGTTTAGTTCTCCGTTTTTAAGGAAGGATATACTTGCATTGGAAACTGTACAGAGAACGTTCAGTAGGTTGATTCCAGAGATGAGGGGTTTGACTTATGAAGATAGGTTGAGTAGGTTGGGTCCATATACATTGCAGTTCAGAAGAACGAGAGAGGATCAGATCCAAAAATCTAAGACGATGAAAGGTCTGGACATGATGGACGCAGAACATATTTTGCCACTCATAGGGGAAACTGAAACTAGTGGACATAGTCTGAGAATATGTGACCGCCCATTTAAAACTGAGATGAGGAGGAATTTATTCTTTCAGAGGGTTGTAAATCTGTGGAATTCAATGCCCCAGTGAGCTGTGGATGCTGGGTCATTGAATATATTTAAGGCGGAGATGGACAGATTTTCGCGCGATAAGGGAATAAATGTTTATGGGAAGCGTGCAGACAAGTGGAGCTGATTAAATGATCAGATCAACAATGATCTTATGAAATGGCGGACCGGGCTCGAGGGGTCAAATTGCCTACTCCTGCTCCTAGTTCTTGTGTTCTTGTGTAAACAGGATAACGTTATTTTAAATGGTAACATTGGACACGATAACCTGTACACAGGAGGATAACGTGAATGTAAGTGGTAAAATTGAACATGATAACCAGTACACAGGGTAATGATAGTGTTAATGGTAAAAATGGACATAAGCTTAGCTCAGTGCAATAAACTTAATTAATTATTCAATTGAATATAACGAACACACTGGCTAATACAAGTGGTTAATTGTTAAATTGGTCATGATAACGAGTGCACAAAATACAAAACTACAATTACTGTATAATTTGGAAATGATAACGAATACAGAAGAGAATGATGTTGCAGATAATTGTGAAATTCGGGTTGAAATCCAATACGCAGAGTAACAAAAATAAAGTTAATCATTCAGTTGGACGCAATAACTATTACAGAGGGGAGTAAAGTTACAGTTAAGATGGAGATAGACACATTTTTGAGCGTTAAGGTAATAAAGGGTTACGGGGAGCGGGTAGGGATGTGGAGCTGAGTCCATGATCAGATCAGCAATGATCTTATTAAATGGCAGAGCAGGCTCGAGGGGTCAAATGGCCTACTCCTGCTCTTATTTCTTGTGTTCCTGTGTACACAGGGTAACGTTCGTGTAAATGGTAAAAATGGAGATGATAACCAGTACACAGGATGATAACATCACTGTTAATGCTAAATTTGGACATGATAACAAGTACACAGGAGGATAACGTCATTGTTAATGGTAAAGTTGGACATGATAAACAGTTCACAGGGGGATAACGTTACTGTGAATGGTAAAATTGTACATGACAACCAGCAGAAATGATAAGTAAATCTCAGGGGAATAAACCTAGATAACTATTCAATTGAATATAACGAACACATTGGCTAATAAATGTAGTTAATTATTAAATTGGTCATGATAACGAGGGCAAACGGGATAAAACTACAGTTAATTTAATGATAACGAATACACAGGAGAATAATGTTACAGATAATTGTGAAAGTTGGCATGATATCAAATACGCAGGGTAATAAAATTAATGTCAATCGTTAAATTGGACCGGTTAACTATTACACAGTGGAGTAAAGTTACAGTTAATTGTTCAATTGAATATAACGAGCACAGACCTAATAAAATTAGTTAGTTGTTAAATTGGACTTGCTAATTAATGCACAAGGGGATAAAGTTGCAGTTATTTTAAAAATTGAGTTAAAGAAGACAGATGAAGACAGATAAAAAGACAGAGTGATTGAGACAAAAGGAGAGCGAGTGCACGTGAATCACAATGAGACATTGAGAGAAGGAGACAGAGAGGGCGAAGATAGAGAGAGAGAGAAAGAGAGAGACAGAAAGGAAGAACGAGAAACATAGAGAAACATTGAGAGAGATATGGAGAGAGACATGGAGAGAGACATTGAGAGAAACATTGAGTGATATATTGAGTGAGATATTGAGAAGCACATCGAGTAAAACATTGAATGAGACATTGAGTGAGACATTAAGGCGATATTGAGAGATTCTTTGAGAGACACATTGAGAGACACATTGAGAGAGATATTGAGGGAGACATTGAGGGAGACATTGGGGGAAACATTGAGAGAGACATTGAAAAAGCCATTGACGGTGGCATTGAGAGAGACACTGAGAGAAACATTGAGAGATACATTGAGAGATATATTGAGAGATTCATTGAGGGAGGCATTAAGAGAGACATTGAGAGAAACATTGAGAGATACATTGAGAGATACATTGAGAGATTCATTGAGGGAGGCATTAAGAGAGACATTTAAATACATTGATCGAGATTTTGAGAGAGACATTGAGAGAGGCACATAGAGACATATCGAGAGACACATTGAGGATGGCATTGAGGCAGGTATTGAGAGAGATATTGAGAGAGACAGAGAGGGAATATTGAGACCGACATTGAGGGAGACATTGCGAGAAGCATTGAGAAAGACATTGAAGGACATATTCATGGAAACATTGAAGGAGACATTGAGGGAAACATTGAGAGAGACATCGAGAGAATCATTGAGAGAGACGTTGAGGGAGACAGTGAAAGATATATTGAGAAAGTCATTGAGCGAGACATTGAGGGAGACATTGACAAACACCTGAAGGGAGATATTGAGAGAGACTTTGAGAGAGAGATTGAGTGAGATATTGAGAGATACATTGAGGGAGACATTGAGCGAGTCATTGTGTGGGAAGTTGAGAGAGACATTGTTGGAGGCAGTGACAGTGACATTGAGGGCGATGTTGGGGGAGACATTTAGCGAGACATTGAGAGAGACATTGAGAGGCACATTGAGACATACATTGAGGGAGACTATGAGAGAGACATTGAAAGAGAGATTGAGGGAGACATTGAGAGACACTGAGGGAGATATTGAGTGATACATATAAACGTTGAAACATAGAAACTGTGTGCAGGAGTAGGCCATTAGGCATTTCGAGCCTGCACCACCATTCAACATGATCATGGCTGATCATGCAACTTCAGTACGCCATTCCTGCTTTCTCTCCATACCCTTAATCCCTTCAGCTGTAAGGGCCACATCTAACTACTTTTTGAATATATCTAACGAACTGGCTTCAACAACGTTCTGTGGTAGATAATTCCACAGGTTCACAATTATTTGAATGAAGAAGTTTCTCTTCATCTCGGTCCTAAGTGGCTTATGCATTATCCTAAAACTGTGACCCCTGGTTCTGGACTTCCGCAGCATTGGGAGCAATATTCCTGCACCTAACATGTGATATCCCGTCAGAATTTTATATATTTCTATGAGATCCCCTCTCATTCTTCTAATTTCCAGTGAATATAAGCCTAGTCGATCCAGTCTTTCTTCATATGTTAGTACTGCCATCCCGGGAATCAGTCTGCTGAATCTTCGCTGCACTCCCTCAAAAGCAAGAATATCCTTCATCAGATTAGGAGACAAAAACTGTACGCAATATTCAAGGTGTGGCCTCACCAAGGCCCTACAGTAAGATCTCCTTGCTCCCATACTCAAATTATCTCGCTATGTTGACCAACATGCCATTTGCCTTGCATGCCAACTTTCAATGACTGATGTACCATGACACCCAGGTCTCCTTGCAGCTCCCATTTTCCTAATCTGCCATCATTCAGATAATATTCTGCCTTCGTGTTTCTGCCACCAAAATGGATAAGCTCACATTTATCCACATTATACTGCATCTGACATGCAGTTGCCCACTCACCTAACCTGTCCAAATCAAGCTGCATGCTCTAAGCTTCCTCCTCACAGCTCACTCTGCCACCCATTTTAATGTCATCTGCAAACTTGGAGATATTACACTCAATTCCTTCATCCAAATCATTGATGTATATTGTAAAGAGCTGGGGTCCCAGTATTTAGCCCTGCGGCACCCCACTAGTCATGCCTGCCATTTTGAAGAGGACCCCTTTATCCCGACTCTCTGCTTCATGTCTGCCAACCAGTTCTCTATCCACGTCAGTACATTACCCCCAATACCATGTGCTTTAATTTTGCACACCAATCTCTTTTGTGGGACCTTTTCAAAAACCTTTTGAACATCCAAATACACCACATCCCTTGGCTCTCCCTTGCCCACTCTACTAGTTTCATCCTCAAAAAAATCCAGAAGATTTGTCAAGCATGATTTCCCTTTCATAAATCCATGTTGACTTGGACCAATCATCGTCACTGCTTTCCAAATGCGCTGTCATTTCATCTTTAATAATTGATTCCTACATTTCCTCCCTACTGATGTCAGGCTAATTATCCATTTTCTCTCTTCCTACTTTTTTAAAAAGTGATGTTACATTAGCAACCCTCCAGTCCATTGGAACTGATCCAGAGTCGATAGACTGTTGGAAAATGATCACCAATGTATTCAGTATTTCTAGGGCCACTTCCTTAAGTACTCTGAGATGCAGACTATCAGGCCCTGAGGATTTATCGGCCTTCAATCCCATCAATTTTCCGAACACAATTTCCCGCCTAATAAGGATATCCTTCAGTTCCTCCTACTCACTAGACACTCGGTCCCCTAGTATTTCCGGAAGGTTATTTGTGCTTTCCTTCGTGAAAACAGAACCAAAGTATTTGTTCAACTCGTCCGCCATTTCTTTGTTCCTCATTATAAATTCACCTGCATCCGACTGCAAGGGAACTACGTTTGTCTTCACTAATCTTTTTCTCTTCACGTATCTATCGAAGCTTTTGCAGTCAGTTTTTATGTTCCCGGCAAGCTTCTTCTCGTATTCTATTTTCCCCCTCCGAATTAAACCCTTTGTCTTCGTCTGCTGAATTCTAAATTTCTCCCAGTCCTCAGGTTTGCCACTTTTTCTCGCCTATTTATATACCTCTTCCTTGGATTTATCACTATCTTTAATTTCACTAGTTAGCCACGGTTGAGCCACCTTCCCCGTTTTATTTTTACTCCAGACAGGAATGTAAAATTATTGAAGTTCATCCATGTGATCTTTAAATGTCTGCCATTGCCTATCCACCGTCAAGCCTTTAATTATCAGTCTATTCTAAACAATTCTCTTGTCATACCATCGAAGTTACCTTTCCCTAAGTTCAGGAGCCTAGTCTCTGAATTACTTGTGTCACTCTCCATCTTAATAAAGAAATCTACCATTTTATGATCATTCTTCCCTAAGGGGGCTCGCACAACAAGATTGCTAATTAGTTATTTCTCATTACACATCACCCAGTCTAGGATGACCAGCCATCTCATTGGTTTCTCGAAATATTGGTCCAGAAAACCATCCCGAATACACTCCAGGAAATCCTCCTCCATCGTCTTGGCACCAGTTTGGTTAGAGCAATCTATGTACAGATTGAAGTCTGCCATGATAACTGCTGTACCTTTATTGCATGCTTCCCTAATTTCTTGTTTGATGCTGGCCCCAACCTCACTACTACGTTTGGTGGTCTGTACACAACTCCCACTAACGTTTTCTGTCCTATGCTGTTCCGCAGTTCGACCAATACAGATTCCACATCATCCAAGCTAATGTCCTTCCTTACAATTGCATTAATTTCCTCTTTAACCAGCAACGCTACCTTACCTCCGTTTCCTTTCTGTCTATTCTTCCTGAATGTTGAATACCCCTGGTTTTTGAGTTCCTAGCATTGGTCATCCTGGAGCCATGTCTCTGTGATGCCAATTATATCATATTCATTATGCCTGTGCAGTTAATTCGTCCACCATATTACGAATACTCCTCTCATTGAGGCACAGAGCCTTCAGGCTTGACTTTTTAACACACTTTGCCCTTTTAGAATTTTGCTGCAATGTGTCCCTTTTTGATATTTGCCTTGGCTCTCTCTGCTCTCCACTTTTATTTTTCTTCTTTCTATCTTTTGCTTCTGCCCCTGTTTAACTACCCTCTGTCTCCCTGCATAGGTTACCATCCCCCTGCCATATTAGTTTAACCGCTCCCCAACAGCACTGGCAAACACTCCCCCGAGGACATTGCTTCCGGTCCTGGCCAGGGTCAGACCGTCCGTTTTGTGGTCCCAGCTCCCCCAGAACCGGTTCTAATATCCCAGGAATTTGAATACCTCCGTGCTGCACCACTCCTCAAGCCACGTATTCATCTGAGATATTCTTAGATTCCTACTCTGACTAGCACGTGAAACTGGTAGCAATCCTGAGATTACTACCTTTGAGGTCCTACTTTTTTCATTTAACTCCTAGCTCCCTAAATTCAACTTTAGGGCCTCATCCCGTTTTTGTACTTAAATCGTTGGTACCTATATGCACCATGACAACTGGCTGTTTACCCTCCCCCTTCAAAATGTCCTTCACCTGCTCCGAGACACCTTTGAGCCTTGCACCAGGCAGGCAACATACAATCCTGGAGTCCCGATTTCAGTCGCAGAAACGTCTATCTATTCCCCTTACAATAGAATCCCCTACAACTATAGCTCTCCCACTATTTTCCTGCCCTCCTGTGCAGCAGAGCCACCCACAGTGCCATGAACGTGGCTGCTGCTGCTCTCCCCTGATGAGTCCATCCCCCTCAACAGTACCCAAAGCGGTGTAACTGTTTTGCAGCGGGCGATGACTGCAGGGGACCCCTGCATTCTCTTCCTTCCACTGCTCTTCCTGTTGTTCACCCATCCCCTATCTGGCTGTGTACCCTTTACCTGCGGTGTGGCCAACTCACTAAACGTGCAATTCACGACATCCTCAGCAACACGGATGCTCCAGAGAAAATACACCCACAGCTCCACTGCCACAATACGCTCTGTCCGGTGCTGCAGGCGGAAACACTTCGCGCACATGTAATCGTCAAGGACACTGTGACTTCCCACGAAGCACAGGAGAGCACAACTTGTGTCCCAGTTCTCCTGCCATGACTTAACCCTTAGATTAACTTAATTTGTCAACAATAATGACAAAGGTTACCTGCTGCTAAAGGAAAGAGGCAGAGGCAGAGACTGAGATACATTTCACAATTCAATTTCTTGATATTTGAGAGTGTCACAGAGAAAAATGCAGATTCAACAGTTAACAATCAGGTATCACCGAGCAGGATGGGAGAAAATCAGTGTTAAATCAAAGACTTATCTGGAGTGGGGGTCGAACCGACGTGATTATAAATTCAGTGGATCTTAAGTCCAACGCTTTAAGCACTCTGAAATCCTGGTCCTGTAAACATAGAAACATAGAAAATAGGTGCAGGAGTAGGCCATTCGGCCCTTCTAGCCTGCACCGCCATTCAATTAGTTCATGGCTGAACATGCAACTTCAGTACACCATTCCTGCTTTCTCACCATACCCCTTGATTCCCCTAGTAGTAAGGACTTCACCTAACTCCTTTTTGAATATATTTAGTGAATTGGCCTCAACAACTTTCTGTGGTAGAGAATTCCACAGATTCACCACTCTCTGGGTGAAGAAATTCCTCCTCATCTCAGTCCTAAATGGCTTCCCCCTTATCCTTAGACTGTGTCCCCTGGTACTGGACTTCCCCAACATTGGGAACATTCTTCCTGCATCTAACCTGTCTAACCCCGTCAGAATTTTAAACGTTTCGATGAGGTCCCCTCTCATTCTTCTGAACTCCAGTGAATACAAGCCCAGTTGATCCAGTCTTTCTTGATAGGTCAGTCCCGCCATCCCTGGAATCAGTCTGGTGAACCTTCGCTGCACTCCCTCAATAGCAAGAATGTCCTTCCTCAGGTTAGGAGACCAAAACTGTACACAATACTCCAGGTGTGGCCTCACCAAGGCCCTTTACAATTGTAGCAACACCTCCCTGCCCTTGTACTCAAATCCCCTCGCTATGAAGGCCAACATGCCATTTGCTTTCTTAACCGCCTGCTGTACCTGCATGCCAACCTTCAATGACTGATGTACCATGACACCCAGGTCTCGTTGCACCTCTCCTTTTCCTAATCTGTCACCATTCAGATAATAGTCTGTCTCTCTGTTTTTACCACCAAAGTGGATAACCTCACATTTATCCACATTATACTTCATCTGCCATGCATTTGCCCACTCACCTAACCTATCCAAGTCGCTCTGCAGCCTCATAGAATCCTCCTTGCAGCTCACACTGCCACCCAACTTAGTGTCATCCGCAAATTTGGAGATACTACATTTAATCCCCTCGTCTAAATCATTAATGTACAGTGTAAACAGCTGGGGCCCCAGCACAGAACCTTGCGGTACCCCACTAGTCACTGCCTGCCATTCTGAAAAGTCCCCATTTACTCCTACACTTTGCTTCCTGTCTGACAACCAGTTCTCAATCCATGTCAGCACACTACCACCAATCCCATGTGCTTTAACTTTGCACATTAATCTCTTGTGTGGGACCTTGTCGAAAGCCTTTTGAAAGTCCAAATATACCACATCGACTGGTTCTCCCTTGTCCACTCTACTGAAAACATCCTCAAAAAATTCCAGAAGATTTGTCAAGCTTGATTTCCCTTTCACAAATCCATGCTGACTTGGACCTATCATATTACCTCTTTCCAAATGCACTGCGATGATATCCTTAATAATTGATTCCATCATTTTACCCACTACCGATGTCAGGCTGACCGGTCTGTAATTCCCTGTTTTCTCTCTCCCTCCTTTTTTAAAAAGTGGGGTTACATTGGCTACCCTCCACTCCATAGGAACTGATCCAGAGTCAATGGAATGTTGGAAAATGACTGTCAATGCATCCACTATTTCCAAGGCCACCTCCTTAAGTACTCTGGGATGCAGTCCATCAGGCCCTGGGGATTTATCGGCCTTCAATCCCATCAATTTCCCCAACACAATTTCCCGACTAATAAGGATTTCCCTCAGTTCCTCCTCCTTACTAGACCCTCCGACCCCTTTTATATCCGGAAGGTTGTTTGTGTCCTCCTCAGTGAATACCGAACCAAAGTACTTGTTCAATTGGTCCGCCATTTCTTTGTTCCCCGTTATGACTTCCCCTGATTCTGACTGCAGGGGACCTACGTTTGTCTTTACTAACCTTTCTCTCTTTACATATCTATAGAAACTTTGCAATCCGTCTTAATGTTCCATGCAAGCTTCTTCTCGTACTCCATTTTCCCTGCCCTAATCAAACCCTTTGTCCTCCTCTGCTGAGTTCTAAATTTCTCCCAGTCCCCGGGTTCTCTGCTATTTCTGGCCAATTTGTATGCCACTTCCTTGGCTTTAATGCTATCCCTGATTTCCCTTGATAGCCACGGTTGAGCCACCTTCCCTTTTTTATTTTTACGACAGACAGGAATGTACAATTGTTGTAGTTCATCCATGCGGTCTCTAAATGTCTGCCATTGCCCATCCACAGTCAACCCCTTCAGTATCATTCGCCAATCTATCCTAGCCAATTCACGCCTCATACCTTCAAAGTTACCCTTCTTTAAGTTCTGGACCATGGTCTCTGAATTAACTGTTTCATTCTCCATCCTAATGCAGAATTCCACCATATTATGGTCACTCTTTCCCAAGGGGCCTCGCACAACGAGATTGCTAATTAATCCTCTCTCATTACACAACACCCAGTCTAAGATGGCCTCCCCCCTAGTTGGTTCCTCGACATATTGGTCTAAAAAACCATCTCCAGGAAATCCTCCTCTACCGTATTGCTTCCAGTTTGGTTAACCCAATCTATGTGCATATTAAAGTCACCCATTATAACTGCTGCACCTTTGTTGCACGCACCCCTGATTTCATGTTTGATGCCCTCCCCAACATCACTACTATTGTTTGGAGGTCTGTACACAACTCCCACTAACGTTTTTTGTCCTTTGGTATTCTGCAGCTCTACCCATATAGTTTCCACATCATCCAAGCTAATGTCCTTCCGAACTATTGCCTTAATTTGCTCCTTAACCAGCAATGCTACCCCACCTCCTTTTCCTTTTATTCTATCTTTCCTGAATGTTGAATACCCCTGGATGTTGAGTTCCCAGCCCTGATCATCCTGGAGCCACGTCTCCGTAATCCCAATCGCATCATATTTGTTAACATCTATTTGCACAGTTAATTCATCCACTTTATTGCGGATACTCCTTGCATTAAGACACAAAGCCTTCAGGCTTGTTCTTTTAACACCCTTTGTCCTTTTAGAATTTTGCTGTACAGTGGCCCTTTTTGTTCTTTGCCTTGGGTTTCTCTGCCCTCCACTTTTCCTCATGTATGCAGATTCTGTCTCTGTGAGAAATTGGGCTTCCCCACAGACATACATATACACATAGGGTTTCAGTAAACATTTACGAACATTTTTAGTAATATTGACACGGGGCCAACTCTCTTATTCTCTTTCGAGTTGGTATGAAAAAGAGAGAGAGCGAGAGTGATAGGGAATTCAATTGTAAAGGGAATAGATAGGCGCTTATGCGGCCGCAACCGGGACTCCAGGATGGTATGTTGCCTCCCTGGTGCAAGGGTCAAGGATATCTCGGAGAGGGTGCAGGAAATTCTGAAAATGGAAGGTGAACAGCCAGTTGTCGTGGTGCACATTGGTACGAACGATATAGCTAAAACAAAACGGGATGAGGTCTTACGAGACGAATTTAAGGAGCTGGGAGATAAATTAAAAAGTAGGACCTCAAAAGTAGTAATCTCGGGATTGCTACCAGTGCCACGTGCTAGTCGGAGTAGGAATCGCAGGATAGCTCAAATGAATACGTGGCTTGAACAGTGGTGCAGCAGAGAGGGATTCAAATTCCTGGGGCATTGGAACCGGTTCTGGGGAGGTGGGACCAGTACAAACCAGACGGTCTGCACCGAGGCAGGACCGGAACCATTGTCCTAGGAGGAGTGTTTGCTAGTGCTGTTGGGGAGGAGTTAAACTAATATGGCAGGGTAATGGGAATCAATGCAGGGAGACAGAGGGAAACAAAATAGAGACAGAAGCAAAAGACAGAAAGGAGATGAGTAAAAGTGGAGGGCAGAGGAACCCAAGGCAAAAAATAAAAAGGGCCACTTTGCAGCAAAATTCTAAAGGGTCAAAATATGTTAAAAAGGCAAGCTCTGTGCCTCAAGGCGAGGATTATTCAGAATAAGGTGGATGAATTAACTGTGCAGATAGCAGTCAACGGATACGATGTGGTCGGCATCACAGAGACATGGCTGCAGGATGACTAAGGCTGGGAATTCAACATCCAAAGGTATTCAACATTTAGGAAGGATAGACAGAAAGGAAAAGGAGGCGGATTGAGGTTGCTGGTTAAAGAGGAAATTAATGCAATTGTAAGGAAAGACATTAGCTGGGATGATGTGGAATCGGTATGGGTGGAGCTACGGAATCCCAAAGGGCAGAAAACGCTAGTGAGAGTTCTGTACAGACCTCCAAACAGTAGTAGTGATGTTGGGGAGGGCATCAAAAAGGAAATTAGGGGTGCATGCAATTAAGGTGCAGCAGTTATCATGGGTGACTTTAATATGCATATAGATTGGGCTAACCCAACTGGAAACAATACGGTGGAGGAGGATTTCGTGGAGTGCATAAGGGATGGTTTTCTAGGCCAATATGTCGAGGAACAAACTAGGGGGGAGGCCATCTTAGACTGGGTGTTGTGTAATGAGAGAGGATTAATTAGCAATCTCGTTGTGCGAGGCCCCTTGTGGAAGAGTGACCATGATATGGTGGAATTCTACATTAGGATGGAGAATGAAAGAGTTAATTCAGAGACCATGGTCCAGAACTTAAAGAAGGGTAACTTTGAAGGTATGAGGCGTGAATTGGGTAGGATAGATTGGCGAATGATACTTAAGGGGTTGTGAGTGGATGGGCAATGGCAGACATTTAGAGACCGCATGGATGAACTACAACAATTGTACATCCCTGTCTGGCATAAAAAAAAAACGGAAGGTGGCTCAACCGTGGCAATCAAGGGAAATCAGGGTAGTATTAAAGCCAAGGAAGTGGCATACAAATTGGCCAGAAATAGCAGCGAACCAGGGGACCGGGAGAAATTTAGAACTCAGCAGAGCAGGACAAAAGGTTTGATTAGGGCAGGGAAAATAGTGTACGAGAGGAAGCTTGCAGAGAACATTTCTATGTTTCTATGTTTCTACAGATATGTAAAGAGAAAAAGGTTACTAAAGTCAAACGTGGGTCCCCTGCAGTCAGAATCAGGGGAAGTCAAAACCGGGAACAAAGATATGGCAGACCAATTGAACAAGTACTTTGGTTCGGTATTCACTAAGGAGGACACAAACAACCTTCCGGATATAAAAGGCGTTAGAGAGTCGAGTAAGAAGGAGGAACTGAGGAAAATCTTTATTGATCGGGAAATTGTGTTGGGGAAATTGATGGGATTGAAGGCCGATAAATCTCCAGGGTCTGATGGGCTGCAGAGTATTTAAGGAGGTGGCCTTGGAAATAGCGGATGCATTGACAGTCATTTTGCAACATTCCATATACTCTGGATCAGTTCCTATCGAGTGGAGGGTAGCAAATGTAACACCACTTTTTGAAAAAGGAGGAAGAGAGAAAACAGGTAATTATAGGCCGGTCAGCCTGACATCGGTAGTGGAATCAATTATTAAGGATGTCATAGCAGCGCATTTGGAAAATGGTGACATGATAGGTCCAAGTCAGCATGGATTTGTGAAAGGGAAATCATGCTTGACAAATCTTAAATTTTTTGAGGATGTTTCCAGTAGAGTGGACAAGAGGGAACCATTTGATGTGGTGTATTTGGACTTTCAGAAGGCTTTCGACAAGGTACCACACAAGAGATTAATGTGCAAAGTTAAAGCACATGGGATTGGGGGTAGTGTGCTGACATGGATTGAGAACTGGTTGTCAGACAGGAAGCAAAGAGTAGGAGTAAATGTGTATTTTTCAGAATGGCAGGCAGTGACTAGTGGGGTACCGTAAGGTTCTGTGCTGGGGCCCGAGCTGTTTACAATGTACATTAATGATTCAGACGACGGGATTAAATGTAGAATGTCCAAATTTGCGGATGACACTAAGTTGGGTGGCAATGTGAGCTGCGAGTTGGATGCTATGACTTGGATAGGTTAGTTGAGTGGGAAAATGCATGGCAGATGAAGTATAATGTGGATAAATGTGAGGTTATCCACTTTCGTGGTAAAAACAGAGAGACAGACTTTTATCTGAATGATGGCAGATTAGGAAAAGGGGAGGTGCAACGAGACCTGGGTGTCATGGTACATCAGTCATTGAAGGTTGGCATGCAGGTACACCAGGCGGTTAAGAAAGCAAATGGCATCTTGGCCTTCACAGTGAGGGGATTTGATTACAGGGGCACAGTTGTACAGGCCTTGGTGAGGCCACACCTGGAGTATTGTGTACAGTTTTGGTCTCCCCTAACTTGAGGAAGGACATTCTTGCTATTGAGGGAGTGCAGCGAAGGTTCACCAGACTGATTCCCGGGATGGCGGGACTGACATATCAAGAAAGACTGGTACAACTGGGCTTGTATTCACTGGAGTTCAGAAGAATGAGAGTGGATCTCATCGAAACGTTTAAAATTCTGACGGGTTTGGACAGGTTGAATGCAGGAAGAATGTTCCCAATGTTGGGGAAGTCCAGAACCAGGGGTCACAGTCTAAGGATAAGGGGTAAGCTATTTTGGACCGAGATGAGGAGAAACCTCTTCACCCAGAGACTGGTGCACCTGTCGAATTCTCTACATTAGGAAGTTGTTGAGGCCAATTCACAAAATATATTCAAAAAGGAGTTCGATGTAGTCCTTACTACTAGGGGTATAAGGGGTATGGCGAAAAAGCAGGAATGCGGTACTGAAGTTGCATGTCCAGCCATGAACTCATTTAATGTGGTGCAGGCTCGAAGGGCAGAATGGCCTACTCCTGCACCTATTTTCTGTTTTTCTATGTCTCTGATTAACGCTCTTCGAATTTTCACATCCACCCGAGGGTGCAGACGGAGCTTCAATTTAACATTTCATCCGAAAGTCAACAGCTTCAACAATGCAAAATTCGCCACGTACTGCATTTGCGTGTCAGCCAAGATTATATGCTCAAGTCTCAGGAGTGGGACTTGAACACACAACCTCCAGATTCAGTCGAGAATGCTGCCACTTAACCAATGCCGATACCTAAGTTCACAACCGTATTATTTTACACAATTATTTTTAAAAAGTTCCAGGACATACCAAATTCATGGTGATGATATCCACAGACAGTTGCACATAGACAGTGACATACATGCAGAGAGACAGACACAGAGACACACACACACACACAAAACCAGAAATATACACGCACCGACGGACATGCACAGAGTGCCTTAGACATACAGAGTGATAGAATGCCAGAACCACTGTCGCTAATTTGGTTGATTTTTGTGTTTTTCTATCCCTATGTATCGTGAATATTGCAGATTAATGAAAATAAGAAAAAAAAATGTCAGCGTTGACATGTGTGGGACGTTATTCCACCAAACTCAGGATCAGTTTTGCAGGACTTGATTAAATTGTGAAATGGAATGAAAAATGCTGAGATACGTAGTCAACAGGATTCGCATATGCGCCAGGAAACCACAATGGATTTGCAGTCCATCACCTTATCCACTCGGCCACGACCACTGGTTAGCTACCTATTTAAATGTTACTCAGATAAAACTCAGTCATCCATCTCTGTGCAGCAGACGGCCACAGAACCCTGAAACAATCTCCGTTAGCTAAAAATCTGGAAGAGGCAATCTGCTCTTGTTGTATTTTTACTGTTCCATATTGCTCTGGAATTTTTCAACATGAATCTGTGCCAAGAAACAAAAGTTAAACTCTGCATATTGAGATAACTGCCTTCTCGTCAGGGAATTGAACCCCGCTCTCCAGCGTGACACGTGGGGATACTCACCACTATACTACCGAGGAATTGACAGAGGTGGATGCTGTCAGAGCCAGAATCGAGCTGTGATCAAAACTGGACACCATGAGAAGTCGACAGACACATTGAGAGACAGAGACCAACCGACAAACAGGGAGAGACAGACAGCGAGATAGAGACAACGAGAGACAGAAAGTGTGAGTCTGAGAAGGAGAGGCAGACTGAGTGAGAAAAAGCCTCAAACACACACATATACACAGATATATTTGTGTGCTCTATAAAGAGAGAGAGGGAAATAGTGAGAGAAAGACAGTGATAAATACAATGACAAGGAGAGAGACAGATAGAGAGAGAGAGAGAAAGATAGAGAAAGAGACAGAGATATGAACAGAAAATGATGGAAACACTCAGCAGGTTAGAGACAGGAACTAACAGAGACAGGCAAAGAGAGACAGACAGTCAGAGACATAGACAGACTGAGATGATGGGAAAGCGAGAGACAGTCAGACAGAGAGACTGAGAGAATCCCATTGGAACAGAACTGGACACCGTGAGGAGGACACAGACACATTGAGAGACAGAGATAAACAGCGAAACAGGGAGAGACAGACAGTGAGATAGAGACAAAGAGAGACAGAAAGTTGAGACTGAGAGGGAGAGGCAGACTGAGTAAGAAAAAAGACTCAAACACATATATATATACAGTGATGTGTGTATGTGTGACCTATTAAGAGAGAGAGGGTAAGAGTGAGAGAAAGACAATGATACAGTCAGTGACAAGGAGAAAAACAGACAGAGAGAGAGAGATAGAGACTAAAACAGAAAATGATGGAAATACTTCTCAGGTTACAGGAAGGGACTAACAGAGACAGGCAAAGACATGGACAGACCGAAATGATGGGAAAGAGAGAGCCAGTCAGACAAATAATCTGAGAGAATCCCATTGGAACAGACGTGGGCACCGTGAGAAAGAGACAGATTGAGAGTCAGAGACAAACAGAGAAACAGGGACAGACAGAGTGAGTCAGACTGAGAGATACAAAGATTTAAACATACAAAAACATACACAGCTCTCAGAAGAGAAAGAGAGGCAGAGACCGAGCGACACAGATACATTTCACAATTTCATTTCATTATCGGTTCAGAGTGTCACATAGTTACATAAAATTGCTGAGTCAACCGATGGAAATCCGGTATCACTGATTAGAATTTGAGGAAATCCGTGTTAAATTAAAGAAATACCAGGAGTGGGGTACGAACCCACGCGGAAAAATACCCATTGAATTTTAAGTCCAAAGCCTTAACCACTCAGATTTCCTAGTCCGGTGAGACCCTGCATTCTGTCTCTGTGAGCATCTGGGCTTCAACCCCAACCCCACATACAAACACATGCACATCGGCTTCCAGTGAGCATGTACGAACATTTTTAGTGATATTGACACGGGGGCAACTCTCCTATTTTTTTTCGAGTAATGCCATGGGACCTTTCATATCCACCCATGGGTGCAGACGGAGTTTAATTTAACATTTCATCCGAAAGTCAACAGCTTCAACATTGCAAAATTCCCCAAATGCTGCACTTGAGTGTTAGCCAAGATGATATGCTCACGTCTCAGGAGTGCGACTTGAACACACAAACACCTAATTCAGGCGAGAATGCTGCTACTGAACCAAAGCCGATACAAAAGTTCACAACCGTATTATTTTCCCCAAGTTTTTTTTATAAGTTCCAGGACATACCAAATTCATGGTGATGATTTCCACAGACAGTTGCACATACATCGAGATATATATAGAGATAGATAGACACAGAGACACACAAACAAATAACCAAAAATATACACGCACCAACGGACATGCACAGATGCCTTAGACATCTCGAGGGATAGACAAGCTGAATCACTGTCGTAACTTTGACTGATTTTTGCGATTTTTTAAACGGATGTATCGTAAATATTGCTGATTAATAAACATGAGAAAAAAATGTCAGTGTTGAAAGGTGTGGGACGTTATTCCATCGATCTCAGGATCAGTTTGGCAGAGACCTGGTGAAATTGAATGAAAAACGCTGAGAAATAGTCGGCAGGATTCGAACCTACGCTGGAAAACCCCAATAGATTGCTAGTCCATCGCCTTAATAACTCGGCCACGACTATTGTGTTGCTGCCTTTTGTAAACGTTACTCAGAAAAAACTCAGTCATCCATCTCTGTGCAGCAGACGGCCAAAGATTCCTGAAAAAGTCTCCATCTGCTCAAACTCTGTAAGAGGCCATCTCCTTTACCTGTATTTTTACAGCTCGATATTGCTCTGCAACTTTTTAATATGAATCTCTTCCAAGAAACAGAAGTAAAATTCTACATTTTGAAACAACTGCCTCCCCGTCAGGGAATTGAACCCCGGTCTCTCGCGGAACAGGCGGGATATACCCACTAAACGAACGAGAAACTAATGGGTACCAGATCTGTCAGAGCAGGAATCGAGCTGTGAACAGAACTGGACACCATGAGAAGTCGACAGATTGAGAGACGGAGACAAACCGACAAACAGGGAGAGACAGACAGCGAGATAGAGACAACGATAGACAGAAAGTGTGAGACTGAGAAAGAGAGGCAGACTGAGTGAGAAAAAGACTCAAACACAAACATATACAGACATGTGTGTGTGTGATCTATTAAGAGAGAAAGGGAAAGAGTGAGAAAAAGAAAATGATAAAGACAGTGACAAGGAGAGAGACAGGTAGAGATAGAGAGATAGAGACTAAAACAGAAAATGATGGAAATACTTTTCAGGTTAGAGACAGGCAAAGAGATGGACAGACCGAAATGATGGGAAAGAGAGAGCCAGTCAGACAAAGAGTCTAAGAGAATCCCTTTGGAACAGAAGTGGACACCGTGAGGAAGAGACAGATTGAGAGACAGAGATAAGCAGAGAAACAGGGACAGACAGAGTGAGTCAGACTGAGAGAGACAAAGGCTCAAACATACAAACACATACACAGCTCTCTGAAGAGAGAGAGAGGCAGAGACCGAGCGACACAGATACATTTCACAATTTCATTTCGTTATCAGCTCAGAGTGTCACATACCTACAGAAAATTGCAGAT
Organism: Pristiophorus japonicus; assembly: GCF_044704955.1. Classification (NCBI taxonomy): domain Eukaryota; kingdom Metazoa; phylum Chordata; class Chondrichthyes; family Pristiophoridae; genus Pristiophorus; species Pristiophorus japonicus. Next base: position 948,346 of record NW_027252241.1, read on the forward strand.
TCAACAGATGAAAATCCGGGATCACTGATCAGAATGGGAGGAAATCCGTGTTAAATTAAAGGATAGAATAAAAGGAAAAGGAGGTGGGGTAGCATTGCTGGTTAAAGAGGAGATTAATGGAATAGTTAGGAAGGACATTAGCTTGGATGATGTGGAATCTATATGGGTAGAGCTGCAGACCACCAAAGGGCAAAAAACGTGAATGGGAGTTGTGTACAGACCTCCAAACAGTAGTTGTGATGTTGGGGAGGGCATCAAACAGGAAATTAGGGGTGCATGCAATAAAGGTGCAGCAGTTAGAATGGGTGACTTTAATATGCACATAGATTGGGCTAACCAAACTGGAAGCAATACGGTGAAGGATGATTTCCTGGAGTGCATAAGGGATGGTTTTCTAGACCAATATGTCGAGGAACCAACTAGGAGGGAGGCCATCTTAGACTGGGTGTTGTGCAATGAGAGAGGATGAATTAGCAATCTCGTTGTGCGAGGCCCCTTGGGGAAGAGTGACCATAATATGGTGGAATTTTGCATTAGGATGGAGTATAAAACAGTTAATTCAGAGATCTTGGTCCAGAAGTTAAAGAAGGGTATCTTTGAAGGTATGAGGCGTGAATTGGCCAGGATAGATTGGCGAATGATACTTAAGGGGATGACTGTGGATTGGCAATGGCAGACATTAAGAGACCACATGGATGAACTACAACAATTGTACATTCCTGTCTGGCATAAAAATAAAAAAGGGAAGGTGGCTCAACCGTGGCTATCAATCAGGGATAGACAGGCTGAATCACTGTCGTAACTTTAATTGATTGTTGCGTATTTCTCTCCGTATGTATCCTGAATATTGCAGATTAATAAAAATGAGAATAAATGTCAGTGTTGAAAGGTGTGGGACGTTATTCCATCGATCCCAGTATCAGTTTTGCAGAGACCGGGTTCAATTGTGAAATGGAATGTGAAATGCTGAGATCTGTAGTTAGCAGAATTTGAAGCTGCGCCAGAAAAGCCAATGGATTTCGAGTCCAGCGCCTTAACCACTCGGCCACGACTACTGCATCTGGGCCTTCGAAAACGTTACTCAGAAAAAACTCAGTCATCCATCTCTATGCAGCAGACGGCCAAAGAATCCTGAAAAAGTCTCCGTTTGCTAAAAGTCTGGAAGACGCAATCTCCTCTACCATTATTTTTACTGTTCTATCTTGCTCTGGAACTTTTTAACATGAATCTCTACCAAGAAACAGAAGTAAAATTCTACGTTTTGAAAAAACTGCCACGCGGTCAGGAATTGAACCCCAGTATCCCACGTAATAGGCAAGGATACGCACCACTATACTAACGATGAATTGAGGCTGATTAGCTCTGTCAGAGCAGGAATCGAGCTGTGAACAGAACTGGACACCATGAGAAGTCGACAGGCACATTGAGAGACAGAGACACACCGACAAACAGTGAGAGACAGAAAGCGAGATAGAGACAACGAGAGACACAAAGTGTGAGACTGAGAAGGAGAGGCAGACTGAGTGAGAAAAAGACTCAAACGCATACATATACAGAGATGTGTGTGTGTAATCTATTAAAAGAAAGAGGGAAAGAGTGAGAGAAAGACAATGATAAAGACAGTGACAAAGAGAGAGACAGATAGAGACAAAAACAGAAAACGATGGAAATACTTATCAGGTTAGAGACAGGGACTAACAGAGACAAGCAAAGACATGGACAGTCCGAAATGATGGGAAACGGACAGCGGGTCAGACAAAGAGAATTCCACTTTGAACCGAAGTGGACACCGTGAGAAAGAGACAATTTGAGAGACAGAGACAAACAGAGAAACTGGGACAGTCAGAGTGAGACCAAGACTCAAACATCGAAACACATTCACAGCTCTCGAAAGAGAGAGAGAGGCAGAGACCGAGCGACACAGATACATTTCACAATTTAATTTCATTATCGGCTCAGAGTGTCACATCGTTACAAACAATTGCAGATTCAACAGATATCACTGATCAGAATGGGAGGAAATCCGTGTTAAATTAAAGAGACAGCAGGAGTGGAATACGAACTCACGCGGGAAAAACCCATTGAATTTTAAAGCAAATGTCTTAACCACTCGGCCATCCTGGTACTGTCAGCATCTGGATTCTGTCTATGTGTGCATGTGAGAACCTGGGCTTCAACCCCAAACCCACATACACACACACACACAGAGGCTTTCAGTGAGCATTTACGAACATTTTTCGTCACATTGACACGGAGGCAACTCTCCTATTCTTTTTCGAGTAATGCTCTGGGACCTTTCACATCCACCCGAGGGTGCAGACGGAGCTTCAATTTTACATTTCATCCAAAAGTCAACAGCTTCAACAATGCAAAATTCCCTAAGTGGTGCACTTGAGTGTTAGCCAAGATTATATGCTCAAGTTTCAAACGTGAGGCTTGAACACACAAACTCCTGATTCAGTCGCGAATGCTGTCACTGAACCAAAGCCAATACAAAAGTTCACCACCGTATTATTTTCCCCAAGTCTTTTTTGTAAGTACCAGGACATACCAAATTCATGGCGATGATTTCCACAGACAGTTGCACATACACAGAGACGTATATACAGATAGACAGACAGAGACACACACACATATATAACCAAACAATTACACACACCAACGGACATGCACAGATGCCTTAGACATTTCGAGGGATAGACAGGCTGAATCACTGTCGCAACTTTGACTGATTTTTGCGTTTTTCTATCCGTATGTATCGTGAATATTGCAGATTAATATAAATGAGAAAAAATGTCAGCGTTGAAAGGTGTGGGACGTTCTTCCATCTATCTCAGGATCAGTTTTGACGAGATCTCGTTAAATTGTGAAATGGAATGAAAAGTGCTGAGAATCGTAGTGGGCAGGATTCGAACCAGGGCAGTGAAAATCCAAGCGGTTTCAAATCCATCATCGTAACCATTCGACCACGGATAGTGCTTCTCTGCTGTCTTAAAAGTTTCTCAGAAAAAACTCAGTCATCCATCTCTATGCAGCAGACGGCCAGAGAATCCTGCAAAAGTCTCCGTTTGCTGAAAATCTGGAAGAGGCAATCTCCTCTACCTGTATTTTTACTGTTCTATATTGCTATGGAACGTTTTAACATGAATCTCTACCAAGAAACAGAAGTAAAATTCAACATTTTGAAAAAACTGCCTCACCGCGTGAGAGGCGAGGATGCGTAATACTCTACTAACGAGGAACTGACGAATATCAGTTTTGTCAGAGCAGGAATCAAGCTATGAACAGAACTGGACACCATGAGAAGTCGACAGATACATTGAATGACATAGAAACATAGAAACATAGAAAATAGGTGCAGGAGTAGGTTATTAGGCCTTTCGAGCTGCACCGCCATTCAATGAGTTCATGGCTGAACATGCAATTTAATTACACCATTCCTGCTTTCTTGCCATTCCCCTTGATCCCCCATCTAACTCCTTTTTGAATACATTTAGTAAATTGGCCTCAACAACTTTCTGTGGTCGAGAATTCCACAGGTTCACCACTCTGAGTGAAGACGTTTCTCCTCATCTCTGTCGAAAGTGGCTTGCCCCTTATCCTGAGACTGTGACCCCTGGTTCTGGACTTCCCCAACATTGGGAACATTCTTCCTGCATCTAACCTGTCTAAACCCGTCAGAATTTTAAACGTTTCTATGAGATCCCCTTTCATTCTTCTGAACTCCAGTGAATACCAGCCCAGTTGATCCAGTCTTTCTGATATGTCAGTCCCTCCATCGCGGGAATCAGTCTGGTGAACATTCGCTGTACTCCCTCAATAGCAAGAATGTACTTCCTCAAGTTAGGAGACCAAAACTGTACACAATACTCCAGGTGTGGCCTCACCAAGGCTCTGTACAACTGTAGCAACACCTCCCTGCCCCTGTACTCAAATCCCCTCGCTATGAAGACCAACATGCCATTTGCTTTCTTAACTGCCCGCTGTACCTGCATGCCAACCTTCAATGACTGATGTACCATGACACCCAGGTCTCGTTGCACCTCCCCTTTTCCTAATCTGTCACAATTCAGATAATAGTCTGTCTCTCTGTTTTTACCACCAAGGGGATCACCTCACATTTATCCACATTATAATTAATCTGCCATGCATTTGCCCACTCACCTAACCTATCCAAGTCACTCTGCAGCCTCATAGCATCCTCCTCGCTGCTCACACTGCCACCCAACTTAGTGTCATCCGCAAATTTGGAGATACTACATTTAATCCCCTCGTCCAAATCATTCATGTACAATGTGAACAGCTGGGGCCCCAGCACAGAACCTTGCGGTACCCCACTAGTCACTGCCTGCCATTCTGAAAAGTATCCATTTACTCCTACTCTTTGCTTCCTGTCTGACAACCAGTTCTCAATCTATGTCAGCACACTACCCCCAATCCCATGTGCTTTAACTTTGCACATTAATCTCTTGTGTGGTACCTTGTCGAAAGCCTTCTGAAAGTCCAAATATACCACATCAACTGGTTCTCCCTTGTCCACTCTACTGGAAACATCCTCAAAAATTCCAGAAGATTTGTCAAGCATGCTTTCCCTTTCACAAATCCATGCTGACTTGGACCTATCATGTCACCTCTTTCGAAATGCGCTGCTATGACATCCTTAATAATTGATTCCATCATTTTACCCACTACTGATCTCAGGCTGACCGGTCAAAATTCCCTGTTTTCTCTCTCCCTCCTTTTTTAAAAAGTGGTGTTACATTGGCTACCCTTCAGTCGATAGGAACTGATCCAGAGTCAATGGAATGTTGGAAAATGACTGTCCATGGTTCCGCTATGACAGAGTCAAACCGACAAACAGGGAGAGACAGATGGCGAGATAGAGACAACGAGAGACAGAAAGTGAGAAACTGAGGAGGAGAGGCAGACTGAGTGAGAAAAAGACTCAAACATATACATATACAGAGATGTGCGTGTGTGATCTATTAAGAGAGAGAGGGAAAGAGTGAGAGAAAGAGAATGATAAAGACAGATCGTAAGAGAGAGATAGAGACAAAACCAGAAAATGATGGAAATACTTATCAGATTAGAGACAGGGACTAACAGAGACAAGCAAAGAAAGACAAACAGACAGAGACAGAGACAGATAGAGAGAGACGATGGGAAAGAGAGCAACAGTCAGACAGAGAGGGATGATGGGAAAGAGCGAGCCAAATAGACAGGGAGAATGCGAGAATCCCATTGGAGCAGACCTTTGTCACCGTGAGAAAGAAAGAGACAGATTGACAGACAGAGACAAACAAAGAAACCTAGAAACTTAGAAAATAGGTGCAGGAGTTGGGCATTCGGGCCTTCGAGTCTGCACCACCATTCAATAAGATCATGACTAATCATTCACCTCAGTATCCTTTTGCTGCTTTCTCTCCATACCTCTTGGTGCCTTTAGCCATAATGTCCATATCTAATTCCCTCTTGAATATATCCAATGAACTGGCATCAACAACTCTCTGCGATAGAGAATTCCACAGGTTAACATCTCTCAGAGTGAAGAAGTTTCTCCTCATCTCGGTCCTAAATGGCCTGCCCCTTATCCTTAGACTGTGTCCCCGAGTTCTGGACTTCCCCAACATGGGAACAGTATGCTGCATCTAACCTGTCAAGTCCCGTCAGAATTTTTTATGTTTCTATGAGATCCCCTCTCATCCTTCTAAACTCCAGTGACTACAGGCCCAGTCGATCTAGTCTCTTCTCATATGTTAGTCCTTCCATCCCGGGAATCAGTTTGGTGAACCTTCGCTGCACTTCCTCAATAGCAAGAAAGTCCTTTCTCAGATTACGAGACCAAAACTGAACACAATACTCCAGGTGAGGTCTCACAAAGGCCCTGTACAACTGCAGTAAGACCTCCGTGCTCCTATACTCAAATCCCCTAGCTATGAAGGCCAACATACCATTTGCCTTCTTCACCGCCTGCTGTAAATGCATGCCAACTTTCAATGACTGATGTACCATGACACGCAGCTCCCGTTGCACCTCCCCTTTTCCGAATCTGCCGCCATACAGATAATATTCTGCCTTCGTGTTTTTGCCACCAAAAATGATAGCCTCACATTTATCCACATTACACTGCATCTGCCATGCATTTGCCCTCTCACCTAACCTGTCCATGTCATCCTGCAGCCTCTTAGCATCCTCCTCACAGTTCACGCCGCCACCCCTGTTAGTATCATCTGCAAACTTGAAGATATTACACTCAATTCCTTCATCTAAATCATCAATGTATATTGTAAATAGCTGGTGTCCCAGCACTGAGCCCTGCGGCACCCCACTAGTCACTGCCTGCTTTTCTGAAAATGAACCGTTTATCCCGATTCTCTGCTTCATGTCTGCCAACCGGTTCTCTATCCTAGTCAGTACATTACCCCCAATACCATGTGCTTTAATTTTGCACACCAATACATGTGTGGGACCTTGTTGAAAGCCTTTTGGAACTCCAAATACACCACATCCACTGGTTCCCCTTGTCCACTATACTAGTTACATCCTCGATAAATTCCAGAAGATTAGTCAAGCTTGATTTCCCTTTCATAAATTCTTGCCGATTGGACCGATCCTGTCACTGCTTTCCAAATGCACTGCTATTTCATCTTTATTAATTGATTCCTACATTTTCCCCACTACTGATGTAAGGCTAACCAGTCTATAATTATCCGTTTTCTATGTCCCCTCTTTTTTAAAAGGTGGTGTTACATTAGCTACCCTCCAGTTCATACAAACTGATCTAGAGTCGATAGACTTTTGGAAAATAATCACCAATGCATCCGCTATTTCGAGGGCCACTTCCTTAAGTACTATCAGGCCCCGGGGATTTATCAGTCTTCAATCCCTTCAATTTCCCAAACACAATTATCTGACTCATAAGGATTTCATTCAGTTCCTCCTTCTCGCTACATCCTCGTTGCCCTAGTATTTCTGGAGGGTTATGCTTGTCTTCCTTCGTGAAGACAGAACCAAAGTAATTGTTCAACTGGTCTACCATTTCTTTGTTCCCCATTATAAATTCACCTGAATCTGACTGCAAGGGACCTACGTTTGTCTTCTCTAATCTTTTTGTCGTCACATATCTATAGAACTTTATTATGTTCCCAGCAAGCTTCCTCTCATAATCTATTTCTCCCCTCCTAATTAAACCCTTTGTCCTACTCTGCTGAATTCTAAATGTCTCCCAGTCCTCAAGTTGCGGCTTTTTCTGGCCAATTTATATGCCTCTTCCTTGGATTTAACACTATCCTTAATTTCCTTTGTTAGCCACGGTTGAGCCACCTTCCCCGTTTTATTTTTACTTCAGACACGGAAATACAATTGTTGAAGCTCATCCATGTGATCTTTAAATGTTTGCCATGGCCTATCCACCGTCAACCCTTTAAGTACCATTCGCCAGTCTATTCTAGCCAATTCACGTCTCATACCATCGAAGTTAAATTTTTCTAAGTTCAGGACCCTAGTCTCTGAATTAACTGTGTCACTCGCCACCTTAATAAAGATTTCGACCATATTATGGTATCAGTCTTCCCCAAGGGGCCTCGCACAACAAGATTGCTAATTAGTCCTTTCTCATTACACATCAGCCAGTCTAGGATGGCCAGCCATCCAGATGGTCCCTCGACATATTGGTCGAGAAAACCATCCCTAATACGCTCGAGGAAATCCTCGTCTACCGTATTGTTTTCTGTATGGTTAGCCCAATCTACATGTAGAGTAAAGTCGCCCTTGAATAGCTGCTGTATCTTTATGGCACGCATCCCTAATTTCTTGTTTGATGCTGTCCCCAACCTCACTACTACAGTTTGCTGATCTGCACGCAACTCCTCTTGCGTTTTCTTCCCTTTGGTATTTCGCAGTTCCACCCATACATGTTCCACATCATCCAAGCTAATGTCGTTCCTTATTATTGGCTTAATTTCCTCTTCAACCAGCAACGCTACCCCACCACCTTTTCATTTCTGTCTATGCTTCCTGAATGTTGAGTTCCCAGCTTTGGTCACCCTGGAGCCATGTCTCCGTGATGCCAATTATATCATATTCATTAATTGCTGCTTGTGCAGTTAATTCGTCCACTTTATTACGAATACTCCTCGCAATGATGCACAGAGCCTTCAGGCTTGTTATTTTAACACACTTTGACCCTTTAGAATTTTGCTGCAAAGTGGCCCTATTTGATTTTTGCCGTGGGTTTCTCTGCCCTCCACCTTTACTTTTATTCTTTCGCTTCTGCGCCCATTCCACTTCCCTCTGTCTCCCGTCGTCCTGCCATATTACTTTTAACCCTCCCCAACAACACGAGCAAACACTCCCCCTTGGACATTGGTTCTGATCCTGCCCAGGTGCAGACCGTCCGATTTAGTACTGATCCCACCTCCCCCAGAACGGCTTCCAAAGTGCCAGGAACTTGAATCCCTCCCATCTGCACCACACTTCAAGCCACGTATTCATCTGAGCTCTCCTGCGATTCCTGCTCCGACGAGCAGGTGGCACTGGTAGCAATCCTGACTTTGCGACCTTCGAGGTCCTACTTTTTAATTTAACTCCGAGCTCCATGAATTCAGCTTGTCGGTCCTCAGACAGAGTGAGTCAGAGAGTGACAGAGACTCAAACACATAAAGATATACAGAGCTCTCCAAAGACAGAGAGTGAGAGGCAAAGATACACAATACCATTTCTTTGTCAGTTGAGAGTGTGACAGAGTTTCAGATTCAACAGAAGGCATTCGGGTGTCACTGGGCAGGATGGGAGAAAATTGGTTTAAATTAAAGTGTTACCAGAAGAGGGGTTCGAACGCACGCGGGTATAAACCCATTAGATCCTAAATGCAACGACTTATACACTCGGCCATTCTGGACTTGGGAACCTTCACATTCTGTCTCTGTGGAAATCTGGGCTTGAGCTCCACCCTCACGGACACACGCATACACACAGGTTTTCAGTGAGCATTTCCAGTAATATTGACACGGAGGCAACTCATATTCTTTTTCGAACAATGCTGTGGGTACATTCACATTCACCCGAGAGAGCAGACGGAGCTTCCATTTTACATTTCATCCGAAAGTCAACAGCTTCAACAATACAAAATTCCCCAAATACTGCACTTGAGTGTCAGCCAAGATTATATGCTCAAGTCTCAGGAGTGGGACTTGAAGTCGAAAATGCTGCCGCTGATCCAAAGTCGATATCAAATGGCACAACCGTATTATTTTCCCCAAGTCTTTTTTTAAAAGTTCCAGGGCATACCAGATTCATGGTGATGATATCTACAGACAGTTGCACAAACACAGTGACATACTATACAGATAGACAGACACAGAGACACACACAAACATAACCAAAAATATACACGCACCAACGGACATGCACAGAGTGCCTTAGACATATAGAGGGATAGACAGGCTGAATCACTGTCGCTAATTCGGCTGATTTTTGCGTTTTTCTCTCCCTATGTATCGTGAATATTGCAGATTAATGAAAATTAGAAAAAAATGTCAGTGTTGAAAGGTGTGGGACGTTATTCCATCTATCTCAAGATCAGTTTTGCAGGGATCTGGTTAAATTGTGAAATGGAATGAAAAATCCTGAGATCCGTAGTCGGCAGGATTCAAACCTGCGCGGGAAAACAGCAATGGGTTTCTAGTCCATTGCCCTAACCACTCGGCCACGACTACTGGATTGCTGCCGAATTAAATGTTACTCAGATAATACTCAATCATCCCTCTCTCTGCTTCAGAACGCCACAGAGTACTGAAAAAGTAACCATTTCCTAAAAATTTGGAAGAGCCAATCTCCTCATGCTGTATTTTTACTCTTCTATGTTGCTCTGGAACTTTTAATATGAATCTATACTGAATAACAGAAGTACAATTCTACGTTCTGAAAATGCTTCCTCCCGCGTGACAGGCGGGGTTACTCACGACTATACTTAAGAGGTACTGACGGGTGTAGATTTTGAGACAGCAGGAATCGAGCTGTGAAAAGAACTGGACACCATGAGAAAGAGACAGACTCATTGAGAGACAGACACAAACAGAGAAACAGGGAGAGACAGACAGCGAGCGAGAGAAATAGAGGGAGAGCAAATGTGAGACTGAGAGGGATAGGCAGACTGAGTGAGACAATGTCTCAAACACACACATACACAGAGATGTGTGTGTGTGTGCTCCATAAAGAGAGGGAGGCAAATAGTGATGGAAAGCCAGAGACAAAGAGAGCGACAAAGAGAGAGCGAGATAGAGATAGAGATAGAGATAGAGAGAGAGAGAGAGAGAGAGAGAAATAGAGAAATAGAGAGAGAGAGATAGAGAGAGAGATAGAGATAGAGAGAGAGATAGAGATAGAGAGAGAGATAGAGAGAGAGATAGAGATAGAGAGAGAGATAGAGAGAGAGATAGAGATAGAGAGAGAGAGAGATAGAGAGATAGAGATAGAGAGATAGAGAGATAGAGAGAGAGAGAGATAGAGAGAGAGAGAGATAGAGAGATAGAGAGAGAGAGAGAGAGAGAGAGAGAGAGAGAGAGAGAGAGAGAGAGAGAGAGAGAGAGAGAGAGAGAGAGAGAGAGAAACATAAAATGATGGAAATACTCAACAGTTTCGAGACAGGGTCAAGCAGAGACAGGTAAAGAGAGACAGACAGGCAGAGGCAGAGACATAGACAGACAGTGATGATGGGAAAGCGAGAGACAGAGAGACAGAGAGACTGAGAGAATCCCATTGTAATTTAACTGGACACTGTGAGAAAGACACGGGCAGATTGAGAGACAGAAAGAAACAAAGAAACAGAGAGAGACGGAGTGAGTCAGAGAGAGGCAGAGTGAGGGAGACAAGGACTCTAACACGGAAACACATGCACAGATCTCTAAAGAGACAGAGGTAGAGAGTGAGGCAGAGACTGAAAGACACAGATACATTTCTTTATCGGTTCAGAATGTCATCGAGTTACAGTAAAATGCAGATTCAACAGATTCTTACTACAGTTGCACAGGGCCTTGGTGAGGCCTCATTGGAAGTTTTGGTCTCCTAATCTGAGGAAGGACGTTCTTGCTATTGAGGGAGTGCAGCGAAGGTTCACCAGACTGAATCCCGGGATGGCTGGGCTGTCATATGAGGAGAGACTGGATCAACTGGGTTTTTATACATTGGAGTTTAGAAGGATGAGAGGGGATTTCATAGAAACATAAAGATTCTGTCGGGACGGGACAGGTTAGATGCAGGTAGCTTGTTCCCGATGTTGGTGAAGTCCAGAACCAGGGGACACAGCCTTAGGACAGCCATGTCTCCGTGGTGCCAATTATATCATATTCGTTAATTGCTGCCTGTGCAGTTAATTCGTCCACTTTATTACGAATACTCCTCGCATTGAGGCACAGAGCCTTAAGGCTTTTCTTTTTAACACACTTTGTTCCTCTGACTTTAGCTGTAATGTGGCCCTTTTTGAAAGGAATGACAAGGGTGTATGTGGTTACAGGAGGATGTGAGGAGAAACAAACATAATACGAGGGGAAGAGTACATCCGTGATGGACCAGTATGAGATCAAAACGAATGGAAATATAAGGGGAATATCTTTATCCATGTGCCGGAGAGGGGAAGCCTAACTATAGGCCCTCACCCAGTGGGAGATGGGAGCAAGGATAGCAGCGGGTTTGAAAATACTACGGAAGGATGTGTCATTGGAATAAACTCTGCCCGAACCGAACCCACACATTACAACTATCAAGTGTGAGGAGAATATGGTGTGGTAACTAGCCTGTGAACTTATGTTACTCCAAGACTGTCGGTGGCAGTGGGAAGAGCACGCATGACATGCCAGGAAGAAAATGACATGAAATATAAGCGGTGAGATTAAGCAAGATATTGATGTTTACATGGAAGAGCAAGCACAATCAATTCCCCTGTGACTTGAAGATTTAACTGAGCTCAAGAAATAACGTTAAAAGATATTAAAAACTGAAGGATAAAGCAAAAGAACTGGACTAAAGGATGACCTGAAAATCCCGCCTTGGTGCTTGAGATTCTATGTCCCTGGATAACGATCCTTTCACATACCCTAGTGGCAGTAAGATAGTAATAGCTTTGAGTTGGTTGGTGATGTTATGTAACAAGTGCAAAGACAGGCGAGGCTTACCCGAGCAAAGTTACAAGATAGGGATTAGAATTATATCCCATGTGTTAGTCCTAGTGCAGCTGATAGTGGTGTTGATGCTCCTGGGAGACTGTGCAGGCAGATACAAGAGACGCAGAAAGAAAAGGTTGGCCAAGGCCCGTAACCAAGAACACAGAAAACCTTTGCTAGATCCAAAGAGGGTTAATCAAACAAAAAGACGGCATGAATACCTGATCTGAGTCGTGAGTGTCACAATCCTATCGCCTGATCAACGAAACCGAGGCGGGACACAAACGAATCAAGAGAGGATAAGGCAGGGAAAGGAAAATTGTTGTTCATGGTGGGATATTTTTAAGGGCTGGTCACCTAAAGTCTACGTGGTCCTCAAATTGATGTGGCATTCAATTGTGGAAATAATGGTAGATTTAGGGATATGTATCGTGATCCAAGTATATCTGATGTGTAAGATCAGAGAGATATACAACCACATGGTTATAGCCGAACAGCAAACAGCCTCATTAATTATGTAATGTAGGCATGATAGGGATGCGAATGACTTTGTAATGCGTTAGGGAAACAACCAAGACCCCCGAGCTTATGCACTGTATGTACACAAAGAAATATCAGTGGCGTGCCAATATCCCAGGGAAATGGTCAGGGGTAGTATGTAAAGACTCCATAAAAGATGGAACTACAAGCGAGTCCAGGGAAAGGGACTTGCTATCACCATTTCCAGCAGATGACTCAGAACATATATGTGGCCAGCTGATTATTTAGAAATAATCAGGGAGCAACAGGAGGGACTGAAAGGGCAGATTACAAATTGTAATTACAATTAATAATAATAATGGCGATGTTTTAAAATGGAGTTAACAGGTTTTTAAAATGGAACCCACAGCCTGTTTTTCAGACTGTGGTAAGTGTGTGTGGGATGCCATCCACAGAGGAGCAGTGTTCCAATTCATAGACCAAAGGCCTTGGGAGCTGGGCACGGACACAGATAACATAGAATTTGAATTGTATAACAAGATAAGAGTTAATTCAAAATAATCATAACAACATGTATTTGGAATTACCAATTAAGGCATATAGAAGCCAGATTGGAGGAAGCGCTGTACCAATCAATCCTGTATTAATCAATCAGCATGTATTAATTGTAACTTGTTTAATGACGTAATGCTATAATCTGAAACTGTATAATGTAAGATGTCTCTGGCAGTATCTTCGAGCATTCCTTCAAGGATAGCTCCCCTGCCGGCTTGTATTAATAAAACCTGCATTTACTTCAAGTCTCACAGAATCCTAGTGGTGTTTTGAAGTTAACCCTAACAAGGTTAGAGAGATAGGGAGGGGTGTAGGGCTGTAGGAGATTATAGAGATAGGGAGGGGTGTAGGGCTGAAGGATGTTACAGAGACAGGGAGGGATGCAGGGCTGGAGGAGTTACGGAGATAGGGAGGGGTGTAGGGGCCGGAGGAGGTTACAGAGATAGGGAGGGGTGTAGAGGCTGGAGGAGATTACAGAGATAGGGAGGGCGGAGCCATCGAGGGGTTTGAACAGGACGCTGAGAATTTTAAAATCAGCACCTCGCTGGGGCCGAGGATGGGGGAGAAGTGCAGGAACACAACCCCCTCACTACCTACCCTGCACTGACCCCCATCATCTGTTACATCACCTGGAGTTCCAGCGACACTCCTCCACCTCTCTCTCGGTATTTATCTACTCACTGCCTCACTCAAAGCTTATCTCCCATTGACAGTCCGTGTGAGAGCCCCCGTTGTCCCAGAATTGCTCCCCGTGGACACCGACTGACCTTCCTCATGCCTCCGTCGCCCTCCTCCTGTTCCTTGACGGCCGACAAATTCAGCAAGCAAAAGATAAAGGCTGGGGGGAGGAGGGGTTATATAAATTAAAACACGTGGCGGCCAGAGGAAGGGGCTTGCGGGATCGTGTCCGGCCTGCGGGCCGTATGTTTGACACCCCTGATCTACACTGTCAAATCCTATCAGAATTGTGTATGTTTTAAAATTAGATCACCTGCCATTCTTCTAACCTGTACAGAATATAGGCCTAGTCTACTCAATCTCTCCTCACAGGACAATTCCCCCATCCCAGGAATCAGTCTGGCGAACCTTCATTGCTACCCTCAATGGTAAGTACATCCTTCCTTAGGTAAGCAATCAAAACGGTATACAGTACTCCAGGTGTAGTCTCACCAGGGTCCTATATAATTGCAGTAAGATGTCTAGGAGCAAGTTATTATTTAAATGGAGAAAGATTGCAAAGTGCCGCAGTACAGCAGGTCTGGGGTTACTTGTATCTGCCTGCACAGTCTCCCAGCAGCATCAACACCACTATCAGCTGCACTAGGACTAACACATGGGATATAATTCTAATCCCGTGGTCATAACGCCGTTCAAGTCAGCGGAGTAAAGAGGAAAAAATGTGGCATCTTTGTGCGGGGTAACATCAGAGAGCGCGGCAGAGCGAGGGAGCTGGGCAGGAGGGAGGGAGCAGGGCAGAGGGAGGGAGCGGGAGCGGGGCAGAGGGAGGGAGCGGGAGCGGGGCAGAGGGAGGGAGCGGGAGCGGGGCAGAGGGAGGGAGGAAGAGGGAGGGAGGGAGGAAGAGGGAGGGAGGGAGGAAGGGGGAGGGAGGGAAGGTTCTGTGCTGGGGCCCCAGCTGTTTACATTGTACATTAATGATTTGGACGAGGGGATTAAATGTAGTATCTCCAAATTTGCGGATGACACTAAGTTCGGTGGCAGTGTGAGCTGTGAGGAGGATGCTATGAGGCTGCAGAGCGACTTGGATACGTTAGGTGAGTGGGCAAATGCATGGCAGATTAAGTATAATGTGGATAAATGTGAGGTTATCCACTTTGGTGGTAAAAACAGAGAGGCAGACTATTATCTGAATGGTGACAGATTAGGAAAAGGGGAGGTGCAACGAGACCTGGGTGTCATGGTACATCAGTCATTGAAGGTTGGCATGCAGGTACATCAGGCGGTTAAGAAAGCAAATGGCATGTTGGCCTTCATAGTGAGGTGATTTGAGTACAGGGGCAGGGATGTGTTGCTGCAGTTGTACAGGGCATTGGTGAGGCCACACCTGGAGTATTGTGGACAGTTTTGGTCTCCAAACCTGAGGAAGGACATTCTTGCTATTGAGGGAGTGCAGCGATGGTTTACCAGACTGATTCCAGGGATGGCGGGACTGACCGATCAAGAAAGACTGGATCAACTGGGCTTGTATTCACTGGTGTTCTGAAGAATGAGAGGGGACCTCATAGAAACGTTTAAAATTCTGATGGGTTTAGACAGTTTAGATGCAGGAAGAATGTTCCCAATGTTGGGGAAGTCCAGAACCAGGGGTCACCTTCTAAGGATAAGGAATAAGCCATTTAGGACCGAGATGAGGAGAAACTTCTTCACCCAGAGAGTGGCGAACCTGTGGAATTCTCTACCACAGAAAGTTGTTGAGGCCAATTCACTAAATAGATTCAAAAATGAGTTAGATGTAGTCCTTACA